>NW_027508810.1:2500-602500 GCF_051911475.1 Siphateles boraxobius | reverse complement strand
GCCCTGAGGTACTCAAACAAATCGTCAACCTCATCATCAGTAGCACTGCGAAGACGTACCTCTTCCAAGGCTGTACCCCTTAACAGAGACATAACAAAATCATACTGATCTTGGTCAGACTGGTGCCTAACACGCAGCACCCGCTCAACTTCCTCTATAAAATCATCAACTGACCTACCATCTTTCTCCATATCACCACAATATGGTGGTATGTGCCTTTCTCTCGGGACATACACATAAGACTTCTGATTCAGTGAGGAAATTGCAGCCATTGCTTGATCATGTTTACTTTGCAACTCTCTAATTTGCTCTGTTACATTAGCTCCACTATGATCATCATCTCTAATTTGTTCTGTTAAATCAGCTCCGCTAGGGTCATCATCTGGGTCTGACATTGTAAAATCTCACGTCCTTACAAGTCTCTATGCAAAGCTCTGAAAAGGATAAGTGCTTGTTGCAGTCCTTCCAATCTGATGCAACACTGTCGAACAGACTCTTTTAGCCCCTGGCGATGAGATTCAGCTGGGTCCTGGCGATCCTCCACGACGATCCGTCTCTTCCTCGCCACAGCTGTTCCTCCTCGCCTGCAGAAATCTTCAGTCTCCTCTTCACCACTACCGTATTATTGCACTGCACTTTTTCTTAATTGCACAGACCAATAAAAAACTAGACTTTCAAAACTCTCTTGGAATACCCCACTCCTGGTACCAAAATTGTGGCCACAGGAAAATGACACAGGACCAACAAATACAAATGGGGTTCTTATTTTATTCCTGATAAATGAGTTAGGAGTTTCTGTTTCTTTTCTGGCAGTTACGGGCAGAAAACTCACAATAAAACAAAATACAGTGCCAGTGTATTCTCAGATTACACAGCAAATTGTTCCCCAAAATAAAGGAAAATATAAAAAGAAAATACAATGTGTCATCTCTTTTTGTATGCAGTAATCAAAACAATGCAAATACTGAAGCACCAATGACAATAATACGGTAGTGGTACTTTCTATAAAGAAAACACATAACATCTTAGAACTTCATAACAATTAAGCTGAAATAACACTCACAACATACACCTGAAATGACATCGTATGTATATTACTCACTTTTCCTTCGCGTTTCTCGCGTTACACACTATGAAATCACTTCGTCAATGCAAACAGGCCTTGTCTGTACATGCGGTGCGTTAGCTCAGCAACACTCACACATTCACGCAATCCTGCGTAAACATCCAACTCCCTATGGACACAAATCAACATTCGAGGCAATCTTCCAGAAAACAGCAAATATACATTATCAACTCAACGTTATACATAGATTGTACCTGAATGACGACAAATTAGACTCGAACAGCGAACAGCAGTCACAGACACATATGCAGCACAACTCTATGACTTCCTCATCGCGCGTTCACGCTCATTTGTTCGTGCGCATTCGCGATGACGTCACCCGATGCCTCTTAAAGGACCCTTCAGTACATACTCTATAGATATGTCTCTTACTCAAATTAAAAGCATTAAGGACCCTAACCATCACCTGGTTACATTATGTTTTGTTTGATTTTTGACATTTGACCCCTGCCTGGATTACAATGATTTTGGATTGCCCTCATTATTAAACTTACTGTGATTGGGTTTTCTGCTTCCCGTGTGTGGTTCGTGACAGAAGGATCCTGGATATGGGCTTCAAATGTCGTATTCCTCTTGTCAAGCTGCTCCTGAACAACAAACAACGTCAGAAGCGTCTTACCTGGCTAAAGAAAGAAAAAAAAAAAACTGATGACAGCAAATTTTGCATCTCATTTGGAAACCAAGGTTCCAGAGTCTGGAGGAAGAATGGAGAGGCACACAATCCAAGATGCTTGATGTTCAGTGTGAAGTCGCCATAGTCTGTGTTGGTTTGGGGAGCCATGTCATCTGCTGGTGTTGGTCCTCTGTGCTTTATTAAGTCCAGAGTCAACGCAGCCGTCTACCAGGACATTTTAGAGCACTGCATGCTTATTTCAGCAGAAAAGCTTTATGGAGATGCTGACTTCATTTTCCAGCACGACTTGGCACCTGCCCACACTGCCAAAAGTACCAAATCTGGTTCAATGACCATGAGATTACTGTGCTTGATTGGCCAGCAAACTCGCCTGACCTGGCATTGCCGAGAGACATGAGACCGAACAATGCAGAAGAGCTGAAGGCTGCTATTGAAGCATCCTGGTCTTCCATAACACCTCAACAGTGCCACAGGCTGATAGCATCCATGCCACGCTGCATTTAGGCAGTCATTCATGCAAAAGGGGCCCATATTGAGTACATATGCATGATTATACTTTTCAGAGGGCCGACATTTCTGTTAGTACTGTTATAAAACTATAGTTAACTTCCTGCCTGAATGTGCAAAATTATTCTGTGTTCTTGCTGTGATGAATGCTATAGCCAAGTCACAACAGAGGAACACATGACTCCAATTACCCTCTTTTCAAGTAGTAATTAGTTTTCAAGATCCTTGGGGCTTGTAGGTTTTCATGTGTTCATTAAAGATACAGCAAAGTAAACGTTGCATTTGTTGTTGTTTTACTAATAGTGGCAGGGATGGAAAATATACATAACTATGTTACATAAAATACTTCTGAAAATAATGTATTAATATTATTTTCCTAGCTGATATTGCCAGAAGACTAAGGAGCAATCAGAGTGTTCGCATAGGTAAAGTGTAGAAAGCAAAGCTTGACTGACAAAATAAATTATATAATATAAAATTTCACAGCTTAGTATAGATGCTAAATTGGATTGCTTGCAATTGTACAGCCCCTTGTCGTGCCATCAGGTATAAAGTATGTTCTTTTATTTTTAAATGAGGTCTGATAGGTCATAGCTTATTATGAGGAGAGAGCAGTGTTAAATTGTGCCGCTCAGTGGAATGAATCAAACTGATCTACATGCATGCCTTTTGTCTCTGATCCTGATGGATGTGAAATGAGTGCAGGTGTGTGATGCCCTCTCTGTTTGCCAGCCTCATGCAGTTGTTTGGACTCTGTCCAGGACTGAACGCATGAAGCTGAAGGACAGATAGAGGTCTCAGGCACATAATCCCAACTCCTCTGCTGAAGAAAGAGAGATGGAGATGGAGGTCGACTGTCCTTAATCACTATGAGGAATGTCTTCCATGACATTTCAGCGTGTGGTTCTGTGCTTGACTATGACTTTTTCTTGTGCTTCATTAATGTGTCCAGGTCAGCCACTGTTGCACAATACAAATCAGTGATACTAACATAAACACTTAAATTCAACATTTCAAACCAGGCAGAACTCAAAGAGCTAATAAATATGCTATCAGTTGAGAATGTCAGGTGGGTCATTCCTGTTATGCAGGACCTTTTGAACTATGTAACTTTAATATATATATATATATATATATATATATATATATATGTGCTGTTGTAATTTAAAGAAGTGATTCTATAAAAGGGTATAGAAGACTTTCAGAAATACAGGTCCTTCTCAAAAAATTAGCATATTGTGATAAAGTTCATTATTTTCCAAAATGTAATGATAAAAATTAAACGTTCATATATTTTAAGTGTGGCAAAAAACGCTGCACAACGAGAAGAGGTGACCGGACCCTTAGGAAGATTGTGGAGATGGAACGATTCCAGACCTTGGGGGACCTGCGGAAGCAGTGGACTGAGTCTGGAGTAGAAACATCCAGAGCCAACGTGGACAGGCGTGTACAGGAAATGGGCTACAGGATCCGCATATCCCAGGTCAAGCCACTTTTGAACCAGAAACGGCAGCAGAAGCGCCTGACCTGGGCTACAGAGAAGCAACACTGGACTGTTGCTCAGTGGTCCAAAGTACTTTTTTCGGATGAAAGCAAATTTTGCATGTCATTCGGAAATCAAGGTGCCAGAGTCTGGAGGAAGACTGGGGAGAAGGAAATGCCAAAATGCCTGAAGTCCAGCGTCAAGTACCCACAGTCAGTGATGGTCTGGGGTGCCATGTCAGCTGCTGGTGTTGGTCCACTGTGTTTTATCAAGGGCAGGGTCAATGCAGCTAGCTATCAGGAGATTTTTGAGCACTTCATGCTTCCATCTGCTGAAAAGTTTTATGGAGATGAAGATTTCATTTTTCAGCACGACCTGGCACCTGCTCACAGTGCCAAAACCACTGGTAAATGGTTTACTGACCATGGTATTACTGTGTTCAATTGGCCTGCCAACTCTCCTGACCTGAACCCCCTAGAGAATCTGTGGGATATTGTGAAGAGAAAGTTGAGAGATGCAAGACCCAACACTCTGGATGAGCTTAAGGCCGCTATCGAAGCATCCTGGGCCTCCATAACACCTCAGCAGTGCCACAGGCTGATTGCCTCCATGCCACGCTGCATTGAAGCAGTCATTTCTGCAAAACGATTCCCGACCAAGTATTGAGTGCATAACTGAACATAATTATTTGAAGGTTGACTTTTTTTGTATTAAAAACACTTATTTTATTGGTCGGATGAAATATGCTAATTTTTTGAGATGGTTTTCATGAGCTGTATGCCAAAATCATCAGTATTAAAACAATAAAAGACCTGAAATATTTCAGTTGGTGTGCAATGAATCTTAAATATATGAAAGTTTAATTTTTATCATTACATTATGGAAAATAATGAACTTTATCACAATATGCTAATTTTTTGAGAAGGACCTGTATGTTCCGATTAAGATATGGAACTGATGAATAACAATGAAAGCATTAAATTATTCACTTTAAAATTATTCACACAATTTATGTTTTTGTACTACAATATTGCTTACACGACATCCTCAACTTGAAACAGTTTTAAAGCAATATTAAAACAATATTATTTAAACAATTATTTTTTTAGTAATTAGCAAATAAGAATATTAAATAATTATACCAGAATTATGCAATTATATCCTGTTTAATGTTTTAGGTCAATGACAAAAATGGCAAAATCTACTCAAAGTACTGAAATTCATTTAAAATTCGCCCTACCAATATAATACTGGGCAAAAATAAAACACGTGATTTTTTTTTTTTTTTTACATGTTCTACATTATCAATTTAATATTTTTATCCACAGTTTTTTTATTTATTTATCTTACTAAGGTCAATGTCCTTGAAACAATCTTTTTATTTTAATTTTCCTTCATGTGGTATATATATATATATATATATATATATATATATATATATATATATATATATATATATATATACATATATATAAACTTTTATGCCCAGAATATATGTCCAATAATATAATATTATTCCAAATGCACATGTAACAATAACAATACATTATTTGCAGTTTTTACATAATGCTTTGAGTATTACATTATTGTTGTAATAAAATGTTCATATACAATAATAAACATAAAATAAAATAAAAAAATGTATATCTCTATATATCTATTTACAGTATCATTTGATAACATGATTTGTCAATTTGTAAATCATATTTCTATTCTGAGATATCTGATATCAGACGATTCTGGCCACTAATAATGTGCCGGTTTTCAGTCTGAGCTGAACAATAACTCAAAGGCTCCAAATATGGTTGTTGTCTGACCTCTAGTGCCTATGGGGTGAGTTACAAAATGAAGTAAGAGGCAGGAAAGAAAACAAAAACAATTAGACCTTTTCCATTTTCTGTTAAAGCATGTTTATTTCTTTGTTTGTTTAACCAAAAACAAAATCAATTATTAATAAGACATAAAATAATTGCATCAATTGTATTATAGGCTATATTTTATCATTTAATGCAGCATGACTTCATAACATTCTTAATAAATGCCAAATGCATTAATCATGTAATGACCGTAATAAGAGGGGTGGAGGGTAAGCACTAGGACGGATGGGCAGAATTGAGTCCAGCAATTAGAATGTACATTTTACATGCGGGTTATAAGCTACAACTCAGAATTTGCCCCACCTATATTTATGGTCAGGAACTGCTACTGTGTTACATTATTTATTTGTTTCAGCACCACCACATAAATATAAATATTTAAAAGTGTACTTCTCAATGCTCATTCTTCTTATTTAATAAAAGGTTTTGATTGATGCTGCATCCATACCATTAGATGTCACTGACATCGGCCATGTGATATTACCAGCTTTAAAACATAGAAAGAGGAAAGATGTGAACAGTGCTTAAATTCCTGAATGCACCTTTAAGCAAACAGTCATTACTAAAGAACAAATAGTTATGTAATTATTTTATGTTTATTAATAACCAACACAGCTCTGCTCCCTGTCGATTTTACAAAAAATCAGCAATAATCAATCAGTTTGATCGTTACTTTTAGTAGAATGTCTGAAGTGGACAATCAAAATAAAGTTGAAATCTGCCATTTATCATACATGCACAGCAATGTGAAAAAAAAAAAAAAAAATATATATATATATATATATATATATAATGTAGAATTGCTGCATTATAATAACATTTTAAATTTAAATTGTGTTTGTTATTTGATGGTCTATTTTCAAATAACACTTCTTACCTTTTCCTGTTTTGCCTGTTTTTATTGCCTGGGGTCCGTTCTTCATACGTCGCTAGCTCAGTTAACTGGATTTGATTGTTGACGATTTGGCATGATCTTCGATTATTTGGATGAGGCTTATTTCATGTAAACAAGATTAGATCACGGCTTTATAAGCGGAGCTGATAAGAGAGTTCCTTTAGAGTAGCGTGATAGTGCACTTTTTGAGAGATATCGTTTTTCTCATGACTCGAGAGAGAGTGTTGTGAGAGCACTTAAAAGAGCTGTCTGTCATGACATTTGCAGTTTACCTGGCGCTCAAGCAGTTTTTAGGGGGTTTTGAGGTATTTCCAAGCCACTTAGAGGACAATTCCAGTGCAAAATGAACCTAGGGGTTAATAACACATGGGTACCGAGTCAACCGTTCTCTGGGATGTGTTTTCATGATAATCGAATGTACCCAGTTTTAGCTCGAACCACAGATTAGCTTATAACCCTAGTATATAGGGCATAGTTAATACCACTAAAAAGGCTCAAAATAGCCCCACACTAACACGGTAGCATAATGAGGGACCCTACCTGCAAACCGAAGCATTGAGAACTTTGTAAGTGTACAGACAGTTTAATAAGAAGATACTTCTTAAAGACAGTACACTTCGCGTATACAGGTAGGAGCCATCTTTAGTCTCGACCAGTCGAACCACGAACACCATGCTGGTAGATAGGAATTACGTTTGTGAAATCTAATTACATGGAAATGCATGAATTATATCTGTTTATTCAAATATATGGGTGACTAACTACAAGGGGTCCCATAATTTCAATATTTTTACCAAATATGGTTCGTGTTTGTGCTTTTCCCGGCTGCGATAACAAAATGAAACGTTACAATCCGGAAAGTTTTCACAGACTTCCTCTGCAGAATAGTGATATGTTGAAGCAGTGGCTGGTCGTATTACACGTTGATGTCGAAACACCAGTAGAAACGCTTCGAGAGATGGACTACCGCGTCTGTAGTAACCATTACGACAAGGACGACTTTATCTTATCCAGAAGAGCTTCCGAGCCTCCCAGAAGAAATCACTTCAAGAAAAGTGCAGTACCGAGAGCCGAAAGACATGTTGTGGATAATTTGGATGAGTTAATGTGTGAATTTGTTTGGTCATAGATCTACTAGACCAGAATCGTATAAGCTGGCCGTTCGTTTGTAGGAACAAGGTGGGGGAGGTGCAACACTAAACTTTATTTGCTTGCTTTTGCTAAAGCCTTTCTGCAGTAAAGCTGTAGGTATACCTTCATTGAAACTACATTTATTTTATTGCATTTCCATTGCCACTGTGTGAACATGGGAAGGTTCTTGGAGAAGTTGTCCAGGTGAGCTAACCTGGCTGTGATGTGATATGAGTGCGGCCGAGGTTTATTTGTAGTGTGGGGGTGGGGGTGGGGGGAGGACGGGGTGGTGGTTGGTTGGTCTGAATTGGCGCAGCTGTTCAAAATCCTATAACGCTAAACAAGAGCATTTATGCCAGTACAGACCACATTTGACACTATGACTCAATTACTGACTTTAAAAACAGACTAACCCTTTCTTCCGTAACAACCATATGAGATTCCAAGTCACTGTTCAGCTAACGTAGCAAGGAGTTCGTGGTTCGACTGGTCGAGACTGTTTTCCAAAGATGGCTCCTGCCTGTATACGCAAAGTGTACTTTCTTTACAAAGTATCTTCTGATTAAACTGTCTGCACACTTACAAAGTTCTCAATACTTCGCTTTGCAGGTAGAGACCCTCATTATGCTACCGTGTTAGTGTGGGGCTATTTTGAGCCTTGTTAGTGGTATTAACTAGTGATTTTTATTTTTACTTACTCTATGCCCTATATACTATCGTTATAAGCTAATATGTGGTTCGAGCTAAAACTAGGTACATTCGATTATCATGAAAACACATCCCAGAGAACGGTCGACTCGGTACCCATGTGTTATTAACCCCTAGGTTATCAAGATCAAGGTCTTTTTTTTTTTTTGCCAGTGCATGTAGGCTACATTATAATGTTTTAATAAAGATCATGCAATAAGACCTTCCCAATAAGTATGACTTACATTAGGCCTATGTGTCCCTTAGGCTTCACTAACGGGATTGGTGCCATATACTGCATACACACTTCCCCATCAAGGCTGAATTGGGTTCACAGTGTAAATGTGCAGGGCAAGTTACAATTACAATTCTTAATATTCCAGATTAGTAATATTATTATATCAAATAAAAAAAAGGAACAGAATCCAAAAAATATGCAGTTTACTGACTAAAATGACTTAGATGGTGTGTAACGTCCTGGTTGCGTATGCAACCCACCGTTCCCTGAAGGAGGGAACGGAGGACATAGTCGACGGTCGACTGAATTGGGATCACGCTAGGGAGCCTATCATCTTCGATTACTATTGAACGAGCCAATGGAATTTGGCGTGCGTGATTTGCATCACACACTCCGCCCCCGCGTAGTCGACGTAGTCGACGGAATTGGGATCACCCTTTGAACACGCCACTAACGCTGCCACCTACAGTGCCTAAACCAAAGCCTCCTGATGCCCCCGCAAATTTAAGGCGGGGAAGGACAGGGCTTAGGCCAGGGAAGTCACTGCTGTTCCTACAGGACCACTGGGAAAGCGTTCCCCGTACATTGGAAGGAAGGGACGCTGCGGAAGCCACATCCAACCCAGAGGGAGGTAACGTGGAGAATACACACATGAACTGGGCGGAAAACCGGGCAGTCTAACATATGGAATGTCACTTGGGTGGCTCTAGCCTAAGACGGGGGAGACACACCGGACAGTGACGGCAGAGAGACTCTGCCGAGGGAAGACACGGGCTCGCCGCAGGGAGCCGTATCGTGGAAGAATACACATATGGGGTCGCCGTAGGGACCGCAACATATGGACCCAGCCTAACACAGGTTCCACACTGCTTACGAGTGGTAGGCCTAACACCAGACGTTCCACACGTCCGACGTCGGAGGGGTGTGGAGGAACTCAACAGGGTTCAATTTTAAGGGAACTCAACTGGAGTAGAAAGGCGCACGTATCCAGTCCATAGGAGGGGAATGGCGCAGCAAGCCGACACTTGAACCGGGCTCACGGTGAAACTGGCTTCATGAGAAGGGAGCCCACGGGAAGCAGCGGTTCAACTAGGTGTCGTCCAGCCCCCAACTCTAGAATCTGTTTAGCAAAGCATATCGTCAACGCCCAGGCGGAGCACTTTACACTCATCATAGAGGAGCTCAACACCTAAGTGGACATGTTGCATCTCGGATTTTTACCGAAATGAAGGCAAGCACTAAGTGCAACTTTTGCATGGAAACAGCCTTCCCTCTCTGCTGAATACCAACAGATATTTGTAGAGCTGGTCTGAGGTCTATGGCTTGCGTTCTGTACACGTCCAAGCGAACGGACAGAGAAGCCAGGGCTGGATCTGCCTCCTCCAGGGCAGCGCTTGCAGGCTCACCACCTGCTCCTATTACGGGAGAGGTAGGAACCTTGGGCACAATCCGAGCCGGGGTCTCAGCTTGTGAGAGTTAGCCGGCCCAGACTCCAGGCACAATACGTTGACCGAAAGCGAGCAAATCCCTACCCTCTAGTAGAGACTACGCGAGCAGGAGAACTGATATAACAGAATTTTCAACTCACTGCCTGCAGTGGCTCAGGGACGGTCTCTGCAGTGCAGTCGCACCAGGACAAGGCCCAAGAGGATAAAGAGGGACGCAAGGATTTACAAGACCTTGCTCCTCAGGAACCTGACGATCAGAACGTGCTTCTGCACACTTCTGCAACACGATGAGCGTCATTTAAACACCGAGGCAACATCATTTTGAGGGTAAAGGAAAACAGCCTACTCCAACCCATTTTGCAGGAAAGAGAGCACTGAAGTGATCGAAAGCTTTCAGGATCTCCTTTGGAGAGAAGACGGACTCAACGACTAGGTTCCACTTCTAAAGGCGTAAGCATGCTACCCATTTCTAGGGGGTGCTTGCAGAAGTGATGGTAACTATCACATGCCCTGTGATAGCCACCAGAACCTCTGCGTTCAGATGTAAGACCGCCCGGAATCTCCGGGGGAAGAACGCGGGTGCCCTCGTGCCCCGTCCCTGAAAGAGTTTTCAGGGGAAGTCAGGAAGGCTGTCGATGGGAACCAGGTCTAGTTGGGCCAATAAGGGGCAACTATGAAGACCTGTTCCTCCTGACTTAGCACGTAGGTGCAAGCGACGGGCGCAAAAAGAAAGGAGTGTTGCTCAACACAACATGTGAAGATCACTGGGCTTCAGGAGCATCTTCTGCTCAGCACTTAGAGTGTGACAAGTTCACTGAGCTTCAGGAGCATTCCTGCTCAACACCTGAGTGTGATAAACTCACTGAGCTTCAGGAGCATTTCTGCTCATCACTTGAGTGCGAAGAACTTCACTGAGCACCAGGAGCATTTCTGCTCAGCACTTGAGTGTGACAAGTTCACTGAGCTTCAGGAGCATTCCTGCTCAACACCTGAGTGTGATAAACTCTCTGAGCTTCAGGAGCATTTCTGCTCAACACTTGAGTGCGAAGAACTTCACTGAGCACCAGGAGCATTTCTGCTCAGCACTGCGTGTGACGAATTCATTGAGCTACAGGAGCATTTCTGCTCAACACCTGAGTGTGATGAACTCACTGAGCTACAGGAGCATTGCTGCTCAACACCTGAGTGCGATGAACTTCACTGATTTTCAGGAGCAGTTCTGCTCAACATGAAGTGTGATGATTTCACTGACTCGAGCAGGCGCAAGGCGACCATGAGTCACAGTCACTTTTAGAAGGCTCACTGGGGTTAAACGCATTCCTGCGGGCCCCTGGGGCAGCTGAGACCCAGTGTTTGTCCAAGGGTAGTCCGCTCGGTTTACACAAACACTGGCGGAAAGATGAAACCGGGGGGGGGGGGGGGGGGGGGGCAACTGAGCGGCCCCGGAATGATCATGACCCAGCTGGACCCAGGGGATGGAGTCTCGACTTGCCCTGGCTATAACTGTCGTGAGGCTCGATGGCGGCACGATTGAGTAAAGCGGGAGGAGTGGAACAAAGCGTCCTCAGAAGCTTTTGACTCCAAGGAGGAGGTGACGGGTGAGTTGTTACAGGAACTTAAAAGACGCCCTTTGTCCATGGCCCCTCTGTTGAAGAGGGTTTGGCAGCAGACCGGGATGAACTATAGTCACACAGGGTGAGCTGCTCTGCCACGGTCACCTCGGGACTCGATCATGAAGCTAGCGCTGAAGCGGTCACATATGGAGGAAGCCAAAGGCTGCGACTACCATATACCCTAGGAGCCTCTGAAAGTTCTTTCAGTGGGACCCTTTCTCACTTCAACACCAGCTGAACACATTCTCATTGGAGAGACGTGTTAGACCGAGTCCCTCTCCAAAACTGAAAAAGAGATACTCAGCCCGTGGGCGAGATTACTCTCTTCCAGTTGACCTGAAGACCCAACGGGCTCTGGAGCACTCGAGGGAAGGACACTGTACTGATACTCCACCCTTAGACGCAACACACAGGATGGCCTGCGTTGCGGAAGGTAGAGATCTGAAGCACATGTCTTTCAGGTCGGAGCTGCAGACCAGTCTTGGGCCAAGATGGTCACGACTCACCACCTAGTAGCACGAAGAACGAGTTTGCAACTGGCCTTCGTACCGGCTGGAGGAGCGGCTATATCAAATCCTTCGCCAGCAGGATAAGATAAGCACGCACAAGTCAGGAGCACTGCTCCACACTCGGTGTGATGAACATCACTGAATTTTCAGGAGCACGTCTGCTCAACACCTACTGTGATGATTATCACTGACTTGAGCGGGGTAGCCGAGCCTGAGGTGGGGCAGCAAAGTAGAGATACTGGTGTTAGTGTGCAGTGCAACACTTACCTGTCTCCACTAGCGGCAGGGGGACGTGAGAAGGCGGATGACCGGGTCCTCGAACGCCCCAAGCTGCCTGCTGGCGACCAAGGGAAGCTGGGGGATGTAAGGCTATTACAGGGTCACACCCGCCAGACTGGTCCACTTGGGACTGAAGTGGATTTCAGAATATTTTTCTCTCTTTTTCTGAATATGTGGGTACTGCTGACCCCGTTTTTATAGGGGCCAGCGGCGGAACAGACACACACATAACAAAAAACTCCAGCCGGCCCTCCAACCAGCCAGAGGGAGTGGATCGGCGACCACTCCACGAGCAACTCCTCCATCCCTGAGAGCCCGTCCAGGTTCAGCGTTTTCTTTTGCGCTGATGCTTACCACCTGGCTTGGCAGCGCCTGGAGCAGGCTGGGTGCCCCTTCCGCGGCCGGCTCCACGCCGGAACCTGGGTGAAGGCTGCTGCGATGGTCCGGCGGGAGCTGAAGCGGCTGCAGGCGGACGCCCTCGGCGACGAACAGGCGGAGGATCTGACCTCGGCGGGCGGGTGAAGGCAGCAGCGTCCCTCCGAGGCAGGATGTGCCGGATGGCCTCCGTCTGTTTCTGAGCTGTAGAGAACTGTTGGGCAAAGTTCTCCACAGCGTCGCCGAATAACCCAACCTGGGAAATGGGAGAGTCCAGGAACCGAACCTTGTCCGCTTCTCTCATATCGGCCAGGTTGAGCCAGAGATGGCGCTCCTGGACCACAAGTGTGGACATCGCCGAACCGACCGCGCGAGCTGCAACCTTCGCCGCCCGAAGGGCGAGGTCAGTTGGAGTGAGGAGCTCACCCATGAGCTCACGGTCCGAACTACCCTCGTGCATGTTCATGAGTGCCTGGGCCTGGTGGACCTGGTGCAACGCCATGGCATGCAAGGAGGAAGCGGCTTGCCCACAAGCTTTGTAAGCCTTGCCCGTAAGAGCGGACGAGAACTTACAGGCTTTAGAGGGGTGACGAGGATCACCTCTCCAGGAAGCGGCCGCCGTTGGGCATAACTGCATCGCAACGGCCCGCTCCACCTGAGGGATAGCTTCGTAACCCTTCACCGCTCCCCCATCAAGGGTAGTGAGGGGGGAGGAGCTACTCAGGCGGTTTCTGGCAGAGAAAGGTGCCATCCATGCCCTCGTAAGCTCCTCATGCACTTCAGGAAAGAAAGGAACCGGGGCGGCGGACTGAGAACCAGTACGGCCCGCACCGATACACCAATCATCCAACCGAGACGGCTCGGGACACGGTGGAGGGTTCCACACGAGCCCTACCGCCTCGGCGGCACTTTTTCAGCATAGCTGACATTTCTGGATCTGGTTCGGGCAACACTGGTCTCCCGGAGGGAGGCAGTGCAGCCTAGTCGTCATCTCCAGAGTTCAGCTCCCCCTCCGATGCTGCGATTGACATCGTATCCCCTGGAGGGGCCCCAAATCACACGGCTGGCCTGTCCATTACAGAGGGACCAGCGGGATCAATGGGGAGCTCCACCGGTTGCGGTGTGAAAGAGGAGTGAGGGACCCACTGGGCCTGGCCGGGCAGATTACCCCTCACTGTGATCCTCAGATCACCCAGCTTGGACGGCACCCCAGTCTTTCTCTGGGAAGGTAACCCAGAGGAAGAACAAGGGCGGGGCCCAGAGGTGGGGACTGTACCAACGCTTTTGACGAAGGCGAGTCTAGATCTCAACACCGAGATGGTCATGTTCCCGCAGTGAGAACATGACTCATCCACGAAAGCTGCCTCGGCATGCTGTAAGCCCAAACATGCGACACAACTTTCGTGACCGTCAGAGGGGGATAGTGCCAGACCAGGGGGGGGGGGGCAACTGAGCGGCCCCGGAATGATCATGACCCAGCTGGACCCAGGGGATGGAGTCTCGACTTGCCCTGGCTATAACTGTCGTGAGGCTCGATGGCGGCACGATTGAGTAAAGCGGGAGGAGTGGAACAAAGCGTCCTCAGAAGCTTTTGACTCCAAGGAGGAGGTGACGGGTGAGTTGTTACAGGAACTTAAAAGACGCCCTTTGTCCATGGCCCCTCTGTTGAAGAGGGTTTGGCAGCAGACCGGGATGAACTATAGTCACACAGGGTGAGCTGCTCTGCCACGGTCACCTCGGGACTCGATCATGAAGCTAGCGCTGAAGCGGTCACATATGGAGGAAGCCAAAGGCTGCGACTACCATATACCCTAGGAGCCTCTGAAAGTTCTTTCAGTGGGACCCTTTCTCACTTCAACACCAGCTGAACACATTCTCATTGGAGAGACGTGTTAGACCGAGTCCCTCTCCAAAACTGAAAAAGAGATACTCAGCCCGTGGGCGAGATTACTCTCTTCCAGTTGACCTGAAGACCCAACGGGCTCTGGAGCACTCGAGGGAAGGACACTGTACTGATACTCCACCCTTAGACGCAACACACAGGATGGCCTGCGTTGCGGAAGGTAGAGATCTGAAGCACATGTCTTTCAGGTCGGAGCTGCAGACCAGTCTTGGGCCAAGATGGTCACGACTCACCACCTAGTAGCACGAAGAACGAGTTTGCAACTGGCCTTCGTACCGGCTGGAGGAGCGGCTATATCAAATCCTTCGCCAGCAGGATAAGATAAGCACGCACAAGTCAGGAGCACTGCTCCACACTCGGTGTGATGAACATCACTGAATTTTCAGGAGCACGTCTGCTCAACACCTACTGTGATGATTATCACTGACTTGAGCGGGGTAGCCGAGCCTGAGGTGGGGCAGCAAAGTAGAGATACTGGTGTTAGTGTGCAGTGCAACACTTACCTGTCTCCACTAGCGGCAGGGGGACGTGAGAAGGCGGATGACCGGGTCCTCGAACGCCCCAAGCTGCCTGCTGGCGACCAAGGGAAGCTGGGGGATGTAAGGCTATTACAGGGTCACACCCGCCAGACTGGTCCACTTGGGACTGAAGTGGATTTCAGAATATTTTTCTCTCTTTTTCTGAATATGTGGGTACTGCTGACCCCGTTTTTATAGGGGCCAGCGGCGGAACAGACACACACATAACAAAAAACTCCAGCCGGCCCTCCAACCAGCCAGAGGGAGTGGATCGGCGACCACTCCACGAGCAACTCCTCCATCCCTGAGAGCCCGTCCAGGTTCAGCGTTTTCTTTTGCGCTGATGCTTACCACCTGGCTTGGCAGCGCCTGGAGCAGGCTGGGTGCCCCTTCCGCGGCCGGCTCCACGCCGGAACCTGGGTGAAGGCTGCTGCGATGGTCCGGCGGGAGCTGAAGCGGCTGCAGGCGGACGCCCTCGGCGACGAACAGGCGGAGGATCTGACCTCGGCGGGCGGGTGAAGGCAGCAGCGTCCCTCCGAGGCAGGATGTGCCGGATGGCCTCCGTCTGTTTCTGAGCTGTAGAGAACTGTTGGGCAAAGTTCTCCACAGCGTCGCCGAATAACCCAACCTGGGAAATGGGAGAGTCCAGGAACCGAACCTTGTCCGCTTCTCTCATATCGGCCAGGTTGAGCCAGAGATGGCGCTCCTGGACCACAAGTGTGGACATCGCCGAACCGACCGCGCGAGCTGCAACCTTCGCCGCCCGAAGGGCGAGGTCAGTTGGAGTGAGGAGCTCACCCATGAGCTCACGGTCCGAACTACCCTCGTGCATGTTCATGAGTGCCTGGGCCTGGTGGACCTGGTGCAACGCCATGGCATGCAAGGAGGAAGCGGCTTGCCCACAAGCTTTGTAAGCCTTGCCCGTAAGAGCGGACGAGAACTTACAGGCTTTAGAGGGGTGACGAGGATCACCTCTCCAGGAAGCGGCCGCCGTTGGGCATAACTGCATCGCAACGGCCCGCTCCACCTGAGGGATAGCTTCGTAACCCTTCACCGCTCCCCCATCAAGGGTAGTGAGGGGGGAGGAGCTACTCAGGCGGTTTCTGGCAGAGAAAGGTGCCATCCATGCCCTCGTAAGCTCCTCATGCACTTCAGGAAAGAAAGGAACCGGGGCGGCGGACTGAGAACCAGTACGGCCCGCACCGATACACCAATCATCCAACCGAGACGGCTCGGGACACGGTGGAGGGTTCCACACGAGCCCTACCGCCTCGGCGGCACTTTTTCAGCATAGCTGACATTTCTGGATCTGGTTCGGGCAACACTGGTCTCCCGGAGGGAGGCAGTGCAGCCTAGTCGTCATCTCCAGAGTTCAGCTCCCCCTCCGATGCTGCGATTGACATCGTATCCCCTGGAGGGGCCCCAAATCACACGGCTGGCCTGTCCATTACAGAGGGACCAGCGGGATCAATGGGGAGCTCCACCGGTTGCGGTGTGAAAGAGGAGTGAGGGACCCACTGGGCCTGGCCGGGCAGATTACCCCTCACTGTGATCCTCAGATCACCCAGCTTGGACGGCACCCCAGTCTTTCTCTGGGAAGGTAACCCAGAGGAAGAACAAGGGCGGGGCCCAGAGGTGGGGACTGTACCAACGCTTTTGACGAAGGCGAGTCTAGATCTCAACACCGAGATGGTCATGTTCCCGCAGTGAGAACATGACTCATCCACGAAAGCTGCCTCGGCATGCTGTAAGCCCAAACATGCGACACAACTTTCGTGACCGTCAGAGGGGGATAGTGCCAGACCAGGGGGGGGGGGGCAACTGAGCGGCCCCGGAATGATCATGACCCAGCTGGACCCAGGGGATGGAGTCTCGACTTGCCCTGGCTATAACTGTCGTGAGGCTCGATGGCGGCACGATTGAGTAAAGCGGGAGGAGTGGAACAAAGCGTCCTCAGAAGCTTTTGACTCCAAGGAGGAGGTGACGGGTGAGTTGTTACAGGAACTTAAAAGACGCCCTTTGTCCATGGCCCCTCTGTTGAAGAGGGTTTGGCAGCAGACCGGGATGAACTATAGTCACACAGGGTGAGCTGCTCTGCCACGGTCACCTCGGGACTCGATCATGAAGCTAGCGCTGAAGCGGTCACATATGGAGGAAGCCAAAGGCTGCGACTACCATATACCCTAGGAGCCTCTGAAAGTTCTTTCAGTGGGACCCTTTCTCACTTCAACACCAGCTGAACACATTCTCATTGGAGAGACGTGTTAGACCGAGTCCCTCTCCAAAACTGAAAAAGAGATACTCAGCCCGTGGGCGAGATTACTCTCTTCCAGTTGACCTGAAGACCCAACGGGCTCTGGAGCACTCGAGGGAAGGACACTGTACTGATACTCCACCCTTAGACGCAACACACAGGATGGCCTGCGTTGCGGAAGGTAGAGATCTGAAGCACATGTCTTTCAGGTCGGAGCTGCAGACCAGTCTTGGGCCAAGATGGTCACGACTCACCACCTAGTAGCACGAAGAACGAGTTTGCAACTGGCCTTCGTACCGGCTGGAGGAGCGGCTATATCAAATCCTTCGCCAGCAGGATAAGATAAGCACGCACAAGTCAGGAGCACTGCTCCACACTCGGTGTGATGAACATCACTGAATTTTCAGGAGCACGTCTGCTCAACACCTACTGTGATGATTATCACTGACTTGAGCGGGGTAGCCGAGCCTGAGGTGGGGCAGCAAAGTAGAGATACTGGTGTTAGTGTGCAGTGCAACACTTACCTGTCTCCACTAGCGGCAGGGGGACGTGAGAAGGCGGATGACCGGGTCCTCGAACGCCCCAAGCTGCCTGCTGGCGACCAAGGGAAGCTGGGGGATGTAAGGCTATTACAGGGTCACACCCGCCAGACTGGTCCACTTGGGACTGAAGTGGATTTCAGAATATTTTTCTCTCTTTTTCTGAATATGTGGGTACTGCTGACCCCGTTTTTATAGGGGCCAGCGGCGGAACAGACACACACATAACAAAAAACTCCAGCCGGCCCTCCAACCAGCCAGAGGGAGTGGATCGGCGACCACTCCACGAGCAACTCCTCCATCCCTGAGAGCCCGTCCAGGTTCAGCGTTTTCTTTTGCGCTGATGCTTACCACCTGGCTTGGCAGCGCCTGGAGCAGGCTGGGTGCCCCTTCCGCGGCCGGCTCCACGCCGGAACCTGGGTGAAGGCTGCTGCGATGGTCCGGCGGGAGCTGAAGCGGCTGCAGGCGGACGCCCTCGGCGACGAACAGGCGGAGGATCTGACCTCGGCGGGCGGGTGAAGGCAGCAGCGTCCCTCCGAGGCAGGATGTGCCGGATGGCCTCCGTCTGTTTCTGAGCTGTAGAGAACTGTTGGGCAAAGTTCTCCACAGCGACACAACTTTCGTGACCGTCAGAGGGGGATAGTGCCAGACCGCACCCAGAAACGAACGGATGGAATGGCATCTTGAAAAAGACGCACTCACACCCGTGTTGCTCTTTTAGGAAATGGGACCGTCACCAGTGCCGGAAAACACAGGGAATGACCGCGGCAAACACTGAATAGTCTTTCAACCAACAGTGAAGCACTCACTTCTCGCCCTCTAACCAACCGTCAACACACAGACAAACAATAGAAATTTGATGCTGTTAAAACAGCAGTTGAGAGCTGAGAAGCTCGCGATCACCGCTGCACCACGCTGTAGAACACCAACACTGGAGAGGTCTTCCCGTAAGAACACCGACACACTCGCTCGTTGAATACAACAGCACTCTTCAGAGACATCAAAGACGAACGGCTCCGAAGCGAAAGGCAACTAGTGCGTGCATCCACTTCTGTATTTATACCCGCGCCGTGGGGGCGGAGTGTGTGATGCAAATCACGCACACCAAATTCCATTGGCTCGTTCAATAGTAATCGAAGATGATAGGCTCCCTAGCGTGATCCCAATTCAGTCAACCGTCGACTACGTCTGACGTTATCGACTGAAAGGGAACTATGTTGCATATCACAAATGTGGAAGTAAAATGGCAAGGATCTGTGCATGAATTTTCAGAGAGTCACATGTATGCACATTATTTGAACATGGAAACGGAAAATATAAATATCAAGCACACTCTTACATATAGTCCAGTCATTTTAAGCCAAAACGGGGGTCAACCTAGAACAAATGCAACAGAAGCAAACTCAACTGATTTTGTATCCTCAGTATGTCCTGAGTAAGGAAAAAAAAGCCCCTGAGGAATCCCATTAGTGGAAAGTTTAGAAAAAGACCCAAATATAGCCCATTCATACGCCTATTCATTCTTTATCTCACGTGAATAGGGTAAACATTTTAACCTTTAGATATCACCATGAAAATTACTGAGTTGATTACTGACATGAAGACAAACAAAAAATGTATTACAAGTTTTTTTAAATTGTTTGTTAACATGGACAAATGGTGCATAATCTAATTACGTATGTGCTAATTTGCATAAACACCCAAACAGACCTAAACATTGGGTATAGCCAGGTGAAAATGTCTTGTTGAATATAGTAAATATGAAATTATTAAAACACAACAATATATACTGTAATAAGTGATAGAAACATTTAACATGGTCTCCACTAAGGCATTTCATTTGTCTGCTAATTTTTGCCAACCCCCTCTCCTGGCTTTTGCAGTCTGTGAGGTGTTCCCTGGCGTTTTGATTAAACATTCAAATTCCACATAAACATTGACTACTAGCTCTTGTTCTGCTGCGGAGGAAAACTGGGCGCGCTTTTTGACCATGGTTAGAAGCCAATAGCAGCATTGCTGATCAATGTTTCTACTATCGATACATATCCCCTTTTAAACCAAGGCATTAACGCGCAGTTATCTAAGATAACTCAATCCAGCGATACTAATCTTAAACAGCAGGTGTGTTCGAAGAACCTAATTAACCAGATCATGATTAGCAAGATGAAAACATCTTGGATGTGTCATTTGATCTCAGATGTATTAAGCGATGTATGAAGAACGGACCCCTAATCTACAAAGATATAATAATTTTCCTTCTTTTGTAATTTACTGTATGCAGCCACTCAGACCGCTGAAATCTCAGAGCAGCGTGCTTTGTTTTAATCAGCTCCTGTGTCATTTACAGAAATATTTACTCATTCATTAATTTCCCTACTCACACCCCCATATAGTGACAAAGTATCTATAAAAGCAACAACAATTTTTGTTCCCCATACAGATATACGAAAAAATTTACGAGAACAAATTAACAAATAATTCTACGTGTCCCACTGAATCATGTTAAACTCAACAATAGTATTTAACTAATTCATGAAATAGATTGATAGAATAAAACCAAAACATAATTTCTTGTTTCTACGTTATTTCCCAGGGCACATTATAGGCTACAACACACATTTACACTCACGTTAATATTGCAAAGAAGAGCAAGTATATACAATTTGAAATACAACATATGAACAACAACACCAATAATAATAGTACTAAAGAGTACAGTAAGTGCTACATGATATTTTACATATTTTTGAAACAGCAATGCATTTCTGTGTGAGAAGGGAGCTGAGAGCTGATGATTTCCCTATGTGCGTCACAAAAAGCACTTTGGATTTTACATGGAGTGTGATAATGTGCAGTTGCATCAAACAGACATGTAGAATTACAAACTTAATTATAAGCCCCTCGTTTAAAAATAAAAAGTACCTGGAAAAGTATCACGGCCACAAAGACCATGGACTTGAGCCTGCGCCCACACTCGCTATTGACCCTCAGTCAGAGGCCCAGACACTGTAAGAGCTGGAAGCAGCCATGATGTCCATTCCAGAACCGAATCCAGCCGGCAAGTCCACTCTATTTCACTCTAATGCTAAAGCTATGTAAGATAATTATTGTAAATTAATACAATTTAAAATATCATAATTTTGAACATAAATAATTGCTATGGTCACACTTTACAGTCTGTCTGTGCGTTTTGAAAATATTTAACCAATGAGAAGTATTAAAAAGAGCTTGTGACCAAATCTCGTTACTCCATTGCTGCCTCAAACTGTCAGTCAAACCTAATAACTCTGCCACGTCTCTATCATGAATGAAGTGTCACAAGCAGTTTGGAGTGTCTCTGCTTATTTATGATGCAAGGGTAAATAAAGAACCGGTTCTTTTGAATAAGTACAGAGATTTATTTACTTATGAAACACTTTATATTTGTTTCACTTTGTATTTAAGGAGCTGAGAAGAGCTTCTTGCATTTGTTGTAGAGTCACAGCCGAAGTAGCCTGTGTGTAGCGCTTCATTATAATGTGAGATTTTGGCCAAAAGACAGAAGCAAAACAACAAAAGAAAAACAGAATAAAAAAACAAGTGCCCATTAGCTACAGCTATAATCTTCATAAACTTTAGGCTGATGACGTGATGTGATGGACTGACTGCCTCAGATGCAGCCGTTATAATGACAAAAAAACTTTAGATTGTAAGCAAATATTAATTGCTAGTGTCTCCATGTCACGATACAGAGGGAAGCAGACAAGTAAGTTATACGTAAACAGTTTTATTGAGCAGTGGCACGGATCCAAACAGTTATGCAGACAGGTGAGCTTGTGGCAGAGAGACTGTGGATGAAGAACTTAACTGGATGATAATACGGGTCTGTGTCTTGTAGATGAACAGAGAGCAGTAGGCTGTAGGCGGATGACAGGTGGCTGAAGATGGATGACTAAAGACGGATGACAGAAGACGGAGTAAGGAATCCTTGAAACGGGTAAGTACAGGTAGGTATCAAGATAGAGTCTTTATTTGTTTCGTAGGGACGAGACCAGACAAGGGAGTGAAGGAGAACAGAGTCTATAGTGTGCACTGATGATGATGTGTAGGTGCAGGGAATCAGAATTCTGGGGAGAGTGAATGAGTGGGTGGAACGTGCTGATCTGGTGACTCTGTTACAGTACCCCCACCTCCTGACAGCTGGATGGGATGATGACGACGGGGCCTACCTTGACCCCTGGGAGCCAATTAAAGGGTTAGTTCACCCAAAAATGAAAATTAAGTCATTAATTACTCACCCCCATGCTGTACCAACCCCGTAAGACCTTCGTTCATCTTCGGAACACAAATGAAGATATTTTTGATTAAATCTGAGAGGTGGATCACTGCTACATAGGCTGCCAGAGGGAATGAAACTTGACGGCCCAGAAAGTCATTAAAGAACATGTTTAAATATTCCATGTGCCTACAGTGGCTCAACTATAAGTTTATCAAGCGACGAGAATACTTTTTTTCCGAAAAAAACCCATAAATAACGACTTTATTTGACTATTCCTTTTCATCCTTGTGGGCCGGAGACGAGAGTTCAAGAGATTTCCACGACGCATGCGCGAGAACTGAACAAGAAGTATTAGAAGAAGAACGTCCTCTTCTCAGTTCTCGCGCATGCGTCGTGGAAATCTCTTGAACTCTCGTCTCAGGCCCACAAGGAAGAAAAGGAATAGTCGAATAAAGTCGTTATTTATGTTTTTTTTTTTTCGGAAAAAAAGTATTCTCGTCGCTTGATAAACTTATAGTTGAGCCACTGTAGGCACATGGAATATTTAAACATGTTCTTTAATGACTTTCTGGGCCGTCAAGTTTCATTCCCTCTGGCAGCCTATGTAGCAGTGATCCACCTCTCAGATTTAATCAAAAATATCTTCATTTGTGTTCCGAAGATGAACGAAGGTCTTACAGGGTTGGTACAGCATGGGGGTGAGTAATTAATGACTTAATTTTCATTTTTGGGTGAACTAACCCTTTAATCTGGGAGTTTAATATTGTATTGTGTGAGGAGCGTGTGATCAAGGATGTCATGACCAGCGACCCAGGAACACTCCTCGGGACCGTACTCCTCCCAGTCAATGCCTAGGACCCTGCCGTTGCAAGTCTAGGATAGCTCAGTCAGACCCGGTAGATGGCTTCCTCTTCTGCAATTTCGGGAGGAGGAGGCACCTCATCGCCACCAGACTCTGTGGGAGGGGACAACATAGGTTCAGTTTAAGGTTTTAAGAGAGACACATGGAAAGATGGTGAGAAATGTAGTGAGGTGACCCCATTGAGCTGCCTCTGCACAGTTAATGGACCTATGTACCGGGGACTAAGCTTACGGCAAGGCAGGCGGAGACGAATCTCCCGTGGCGAAAGCCAGACCTTCTGGCCTGGTTCGTTGTGAGGGGTAGATGTTCTTCGGGCGTCCGCTTGTCTCTTGTGTCTCCGCACTGCCTGTTGGAGATGCACATGAGCTTAGTCCCATACCCTCTCGCTCTGCTGGAACCAGTGGTTGACAGCTGGAACCTCCAAGGGCTCACCCGACCAGGGGAATAATGGAAGTTGGTATCCCAGGATACATTGGAAAGGGGTAAGCCCTCTGGTGGATTGTGGTAAGGAGTTCTGGGTGTACTCCACCCATGAGAGGAATTGGCTCCAGCTGTCCTGGTTCTGATGGCAGTAGGACCTCAGGTTTCTCCCAAATTCCTGGATCTTCCGCTCAGTCTAGCCGTTGGTTTGAGGATGGTAACCGGAAGAAAGGCTTACTGATACTCAGAGGAGCTTGAAGAAGGCCCGCCAGACCCGAGAGATAAACTGCGGACCCCAGGCCGTTACTATGTCTTCGGGAGGACCGAAGTGGCGGAAAACATTCTGGAACATGGCTTCGGCCGCTTCGAAGGCCGTAGGTAACCCCTTGAGGGGAATCAATTTACATGCCTTCGAGAAGCGGTCCACGATGACGAACACTCAGGTATGGTTCGCTGAGGGTGGAAGGTCAGTCATAAAGTCGATGCCCAGATGCGACCATGGAAGATGTGGAATAGACAGGGGAACCAGCTTTCCTTCAGGACATTTTCAGGGAGTGTTGGTAACGGCACAGCCTGAGCAACCTTTAATGTACCGGGAGATATCCTGAGTCATGGTGGGCCACCAGTAGTGCTGACGTAGGAGCGACATAGGAGCCTTAACGTTCTTATCTCCAGGTCGATACGAGACGGTGAAATCGTCAGCCCTACCACCTGTCCGCTTGATTCCTATTCCCACTAACCTACTTCAAGCCATTTCTTCCTCAGTTGAACCCGCACTCACGCACATCTCTTCACACTGGTACCTTTCCCACAGCTTTTAAGCAGGCTCGGGTAAACCCACTGCTTAAGAAACCCACTCTAAATCTTGCACATCTGGAAAATTACAGACAAGTATTCCTTCTTCCATTTGTTGCGAAAACATTTGTCGTGGCAGGGTGTGGTGTCTAAGACCCAACATCTATTTACTGGAGTGCCTCAGGGCTCAGTGCTTGGACCACTCCTCTTCTCCATCTACATGACATCACTAGGATCTGTGATTCAGAAACATGTCTTTTCCTATCACTGTTACGCTGATGCCACACAACTCTACCTCTCATTCCAGCCTGAGAATCCAACGGTAGATGCTTGTATCCAGGTGGGTAGGTGGAAAGAGTACTAAAATATTCTACTTAAGTAAAAGTACTATTACTTCAATTAAATTTTACTTAAAGGGACATTGTGTATGAATTTCTCCCATCTAGCGGTGAAATTGTATTTTGCATTTAAACAAATTTTGCTCTCCAGCGCCTCGCTTTTTCAAATGCGTGTTGCATCTACGGTAGCCGTTATGTACCAAAAAGCTATGACAGGATGTCTTCTAATAGCACTTCGTTGAGTTTACATTCGGGTAAACAGGTTTCTTATTTCAAACAAACTGCAACTTGACACAACGAACAAACAAATGTTACAGTATGAATTAATGACTGACTTGCCGGGGCAGTGACAAGCACCTGCTCACTGCTCTGCTCTGCTCCTCCGTTTCTGCTGCTTTGAGTTACGTAAAAATATCAGTTTACAGTATTAATCAATTATTAAAATAAATAAATACATAAATAAATAGTATTTTTAAATTGCTTTGAATGGGGAACGTTTTGTTAACAGGGAACAGACTTAATGGACTGGCAACAATCTCCATAGAACATGAACTGGCACAGAGAATCGAAATAGAGGATGCAGTTAAGACCTTTGCTGCGATGATTGCCCGCCGTGCGCGCTTCTGAAACGTAAGTTAAGCTTCATTTGCTCTTTAGTCGTTATTTAAGATGCTGAAACTGCTGATGATATAATGTGCTTGCGGACATTTCATTTCTGTGTATTTTACGCACATAAGAAAGTGGTGTAAAGAGATTTGCAACAGTAATTTGAGGAGGTGAAATGTGATTATTTGGAAAATTCCTGTCATAACTCCTTAAAGAAAAATGCCAGCAGGCATTTGCCTCCTGCATAAACTTTAATATTGTTGACATTTCGGGCACACGCGCGTTGTGCACTATTTGCGTTATATGTAGGCCTATGGCTTATTGGTCTTTGTGTGTTGTCGCTGGTTTTGCGTTATATGTATGGCATATTGGTCTTTGTGTGTTGTTGCTGGTTTTGCGTTATTTGTATATGGCATATTGGTCTTTGTGTGTTGTTGCTGGTATATGTTGCAAATAGAGGGGCAGCACAATTGTTTTTCGCCTAGAGCGGCAGAAGTGCATTCGCCGGTCCTAGGGGTGAGTTTCCATAACCATCAAAGTTTGTCATTTTGTGTTCATTCTAAGAACACGTACACGTTAACTCATGTTTAACCCATGTTTAGACCTTCCCATACCTACCTATTGTTATTAGCTAGCTCAGGAAAGAAAAAAAAGCTGTAAAGCCCAGAGGAGAGCTTTACAGGGGGTATGGCTTATCTAAATGAGATGTAAATGAGCCCTATTGTCACTCCTAGCAGCAGAGAGAGGTAAGAACTGCACAATATTTAGAGGCTGTTACCTAACCTTTTAGCTTTTTTGAGTGCCAACCTTCAAATAGCCACAACTTCTCCAAATATTACCAGATTTCCATTTGTTACACATCGTTGGGAAGCTTGGAGACTACACTTTCAGAATCTATGAATAACTCAAAATGCCCCAGAACCGACTTGTGTCCCTAGTTCCCTTTCGAGGGAACTCGCGCTGCGTCGAGAATCGACACATTGGGGAATGCCTTCGGCATGAAGCGTCTGAAGTCAGCTATTCAATCTTGATTGGCATGTGAAATGTGACATGCGGAAGCTATAAAGGGACGCCGGATCATAACAGTGTCAGCTTCTGGTCTTAAGCAAGCTTTCTGTGTCAACCTGTTTGTCTTATTTGGTGTTGTCTGTCAGTCTGAAATATATATTTATATATATATATATATATATATATATATATATATATATATATATATATAAATACAGGTCCTTCTAAAAAAATTAGCATATTTTGATAAAGTTCATTCTTTTCCATAATGTAATGATAAAAATTAAACTTTCATATATATTTTAGATTCATTGCACACCAACTGAAATATTTCAGGTCTTTTATTGTTTTAATACTGATGATTTTGGCATAGAGCTCATGAAAACCCAAAATTCCTAACTCAAAAAATTAGCATATCATGAAAAGGGTCTCTAAACAAGCTATTAACCTAATCATCTGAATCAACTAATTAACTCTAAACACCTGCAAAAGATTCCTGAGGCTTTTAAAAACTCCTAGCCTGTTTCGTTACTCAAAACCGCAATCATGGGTAAGACTGCCGACCTGACTGCTGTCCAGAAGGCCATCATTGACACCCTCAAGCAAGAGGGTAAGACACAGAAAGAAATTTCTGAACAAATAGGCCGTTCCAAGAGTGCTGTATCAAGGCACCTCAGTGGTAAGTATGTGGAAAGGAAAAAGTGTGGCAAAAAACGCTGCACAACGAGAAGAGGTGACCGGACCCTGAGGAAGATTGTGGAGAAGGAGCGATTCCAGACCTTGGGGGACCTGCGGAAGCAGTGGACTGAGTCTGGAGTAGAAATATCCAGAGCCAACGTGCACAGGCGTGTGCAGGAAATGGGCTACATGTGCCGCATTCCCCATGTCAAGCCACTTTTAAACCAGAAACAGCGGCAGAAGCGCCTGACCTGGGCTACAGAGAAGCAGCACTGGACTGTTGCTCAGTGGTCCAAAGTACTTTTTTCGGATGAAAGCAAATTTTGCATGTCATTCGGAAATCAAGGTGCCAGAGTCTGGAGGAAGACTTGGGAGAAGGAAATGCCAAAATGCCTGAAGTCCAGTGTCAAGTAACCACAGTCAGTGATGGTCTGGGGTGCCATGTCAGCTGCTGGTGTTGGTCCACTGTGTTTTATCAAGGGCAGGGTCAATGCAGCTAGCGATCAGGAGATTTTGGAGCACTTCATGTTTCCATCTGCTGAAAAGCCTTATGGAGATGAAGATTTCATTTTTCAGCACGACCTGGCACCTGCTCACAGTGCCAAAACCACTGGTAAATGGTTTACTGACCATGGTATTACTGTGCTCAATTGGCCTGCCAACTCCCCTGACCTGAACCCATAGAGAATCTGTGGTATATTGTGAAGAGAAAGTTGAGAGATGCAAGACCCAACACTCTGGATGAGCTTAAGGCCGCTATCAAAGCATCCTGGGCCTCCATAACACCTCAACAGTGCCACAGGCTGATTGCCTCCATGCCACGCCGCATTGATGCAGTCATTTCTGCAAAAAGATTCCCGACCAAGTATTGAGTGCATAACTGAACATAATTATTTGAAGGTTGACTTTTTTTGTATTAAAAACACTTATTTTATTGGTCGGATGAAATATGCTGTTTTTTTCTAGATAGGAATTTTGGGTTTTCATGAGCTGTATGCCAAAATCATCAGTATTAAAACAATAAAAGACCTGAAATATTTCAGTTGGTGTGCAATGAATCTAAAATATATTGAGAAAGACCTGTATATATATATATATATATATATATATATATATATATATATATATATATATATATATTATGGCAAACAATAAGGAGAAACTATTCAGTCAGTGTGCGTCCCCTTGCCCGCGTTATTTAAGCGAGGGTGACACACACTCACTCTGTGTAGTTTGTCTGGGAGCAGAGCATGTACAAGCAGCGCTCGAGGGCGCTGTACGTGCAAACTGTTACTGTTTTTTATATGAAACAGCTCCGCTCGCGTTTGAGCCTGTTCAATCAAATAGATCAGGCTCGCGTTCCCAGTTCATCAGGTCTCGCAGCTGTCGAGGCATCGCGCCGCTTGTATGCGTGGGATTCGCTCGTGGGGCTGCCATATAATACTGAGACGGTTGCGACCCTTTTTCAGTGTTTATTTACCAGGTCCACTGGTCTTGTGCACGGTTCGGATGCCCGCGCTGCGGCTTCTTCCGACCGTGTTAAATCCCCGATGTTTGATTTATTTGGCTCCGAGGAGTTCGATATTCTCAACACAGGTTCGCCATATTCCCATTATTTGAAAAAAAAAAAGGAAAAGAAAAGAGGAGTTGCTGGAGGTTGTAACCAGGGCAGTGGCTAAATTAAATGTTGAATGGCCATTTAATAAGCAGGAAGCGACTAAGAAAAATAAAATGAATGAGCGCTTCCTGCAGACCCAGTCACAGTCTTCGTGTCAGAGCCATCCCTTTTTCACTCCTCCTTTTCACTTACTGAGGTATCGAGATCATGGGAAAAATCTATGTTCATCTCAATTATTTTCCCCCATGTATATATTTACTCATCCATTGGGAATCTAATGAGAATGGTTATGAGGTGATACCTTGGGTAGAGGAATATTTTGTGAAATATTTCTCCCCGACATTGTGTCACCCATGACAGCTCAGACACTTCCCTCCAAATCTCGTTCATCAAATTTGTTAGGGAAAGCATATATGGAGTTGGGTCAAGCCGGTGCATGCCTACACTATTACTGGCATACCATGCTGACCTCCTCAAGGAAGTGGATGATAACTGGGAGGTCTCACTCGACGGTGTTACTGAATATCGTAGAGTGGCTGACTTATCTCTCCGTATTATTAAAGAGACGGCCTGTGCCATCGGCCGTTCTATGGCAGCACTAGTCGTCTCAGAGAGATATTTATGGCAGGGCCTTCCTTCTCAATGCCCCCCTTTTCGCCCATCAGGCCTCTTTGGCGACGCGGCAAGAAGAACCGTTGTCGAGAGGCTTCAGGAGGCAGAGCGACAATCAGCTATCCCCAGGCTCCTTAGATTTGATTTTGGGGGTAAAGCTTATCAATACAGGGTTCTTCCTTTCGGCCTAGCCTTATCTCCTCGCACCTTTACTAAATGTACGGATGCTGCCCTTGCCCCATTGAGACTTCAGGGGATCCGTATCCTAAATTTCATAGATGACTGGCTCATTCTGCTCAGTCAGAAGAACTGGCAATTCAACATTGAGATGTTGTTTTGCGTCATCTGAGGTGCTTGGGGTTGAAACACAATGTGAAGAAAAGTTCCTTAACTTCTCTTCAGAGGACTACGTTCCTGGGAGTAGAGTGGGACTCAGTCACGAAGCGGACACAATTGTCTCCTGCTCGTATAAATACTATCTTAACCACAATAAAGAGTATTAGGTTAGGCCAGGCCAACACTGTTAAACACTTTCAAAGACTTTTTGGGACTTTTTTGGGGAACCCCTTTCGCATGATCAAAGTTACGCGTAGAGGCCTTCGTGCTCTTGTCATGTGGAAGACACCATGGTTCCTGTCTCAAGGCCCGGTTCTGGGAGCACCGTGTAGGGGAAAGACTTTGACCACGGATGCATCCCTCACGGGCTGGGGTGCGGTTATGGAGAGCCGTTACACCCGAGGTGCTTGAAAGGACCATCATCTCTCATGGATATTAATCGCTTGGAGATGTTGGCCGTATTCTTTGCCCTGAGGAACTTCTTTGCTCAGAGGTCATCATGTTCTTGTTAGGACAGACATTATGTCGGTGGTCTCTTATTTCAACCGCCAAGGAGGTCTGAAATCGCGCCCTCTTTCTAGGCTGGCACATCAGATTCTTCTGTGGTCCCAGGATAAATTTCTCTCTGTTAAGCCCTATTCGCACGGGATTAGTACTATCTGGGGGCCTCGTGTGATTTAAAAATTACCCCGCCACATGTGATGTGGCGCATTCGCAAGGGATAACCGAAGCCTGTAATTTTACTCAAATTTACCGACTTATCTCCCGGATATGACGTCAATAGGCTATTGCTTGGAAATTTATTTTCGCTATAGGTCTAGCTGTATGATATATTATGACATAAACAGAATAAAGTTCCTTACCGCATGCTGCTATACATGTCATTCATCTCCATCCAACCATTCTTTTTGTTTTTGCTCTTCTGATGATTTTCAGCTTTCACTTTCTGCAAATTGTGTAGTTGTGTACAGCGATGTGACCCAGCACCCACAATACTATCAAAACACTCCAACCCAGCCTCCATTCTTCCCGAAAGATGGATAAAAAAGCGCACATGAAACAAAAACCTTGAAAAAATGATGTACGATCCGGCCAAATCACAGAGATGCCGATTCACACGGGACTAATATTATCACAGGACCTTGGTGTTCTGCGAAATATAGTAGGTAATTTGCGGGGGAATTTTTACTTTACTAATTACAGACATGGCCGATTCGCACGGGATAAAGATCTCAGACAAACTCCGCAATTATTACAAATGACTAAAGGTCACCAGGTAACACTTATCCCGTGTGAATAGGGCTTTAGATCCATTTATATTCCTGGGGTTGATATTGTGGGAGCGGATATCCTGTCGAGGCAGGGGCTGAGGCCCGGTGAATGGCGGCTCCACCCTGAAGTAGTTGAGCTCATATGGAGAGAGTTTGGCCAGACGGAGGTTGACCTGTTCGCCTCTCGTGAGAACACTCACTGCCGCTCTGGAAGTATCTCTCACATCCAGCTCGTTTGGGCCTGGATGCCATGGTACAGATGTGGCCGTGGTCACATTTGTATGCTTTTCCCCCGATCGCTCTGCTCCCTGGGGTTCTATAAAGGGTCAGGAGGTACGGTGTGAGCTTACTCTTGGTAGCCCCATACTGGCCGGCCCAAATTTGGTTCTCGGACCTTATTAGTCTCTTGCAGAGTCCTCCCTGGCATGTCCTTATTAGGAGAGATCTCCTTTCCCAGGCCGGTGGTACAATATTTCATCCACGGCCGGAGTTATGTAGACTATGGGTCTGGCCCCTGAGGGCGTCCAACCCGTAAATAGGTGCCCTTTCCACCGAGGTGGTTAGATCATCCATTCTAGAAGCCCACTCTATTAGGAACTAAATATTTGTTAGGGACGTCATTGAACCCAGTTAAATACTGCCCAATGGCTTCAGTACTGGCGTTCCATCCTGTTCTCTAACGGGATCGCACGTTCACTTTTAGGGCCTCTGTGGCGGCCCCAGTGCCCTCCGCAAGCCTCTAAGGGTGAGCATGTACGGACCTTCCCACTAAAACTCCATGTTCCTGTAGATTGGAGGATGATTCCTGTCATCCAGCCTAATGGCATCAGGCTGACGGGTTACCCCTGGCACCCATCAAGTACTGTGGATGCGTTATATGAGAATATATAAGAATCTTTTGAGTGTTGCCCCCTCTTACTTAAGGGCGTGGGAGCCACTCTACCTTATGTCTGCCTCGGCACCGGGGTGCCTGTATGCAATAGCATGATTCTTCGGGTGTTCATCATATAATAATCTATTTGTGTCTGCTTCCTGCTCGTCCTGCTCCCTGGAAGAGCGGTGGTGCTTCCCCCTCTTACGTGATGATGTGGGAGCCACTCTACCTAATTTCTGCCTTGGCACTGAGGTGCCTGTAGGCAATATCATAATTCTTCAGGTATCCATCCTCCATCGCATGTGTCGGATGGCAAGGTCATAGCCTTGGAGGCCCTTATGTTAGGCCTCGGGCTAGGAGGAGTCAAATCTATCTAGTTGTATATCAAGGGCTAGGCTCTATCCCCCTTTTTGGTCAATTAGACAGTTGGTTATCTGTGGAAACCTCTCATAACTGATGTACGAGGTGCGCCTTGGCCTTCACCTCTCATCTAATATTCCTTTACTGTCTGGGGCTCCCATCCACGGGGTCCGTTGAGCCACTGGCTCCAGACCTCCCCTTCTTACACCAAATCTTATGACAATCTAGGTTGGATCTACCTTCTCATTCCTATCGTCCTTGAGTGTGCCAGATGCTACACGCCAGTGCGTATTCTCTCAGTGTGGCGCAGTGGGCATTTCGTTTCCCAATGTGTCGATTCTCGACGCAGCGCGAGTTCCCTCGAAAGGGAACGTCTCGGGTTACGACTGTAACCCTCGTTCCCTGAGAAGGGAACGAGACGCTGCATCCCTCGGCCACACTTTTCGCGCTCCTGAGAATGACTTGCTTCGACCAATCAGAAGCTGACACTGTTATGATGTGGCGTCCCTTTATAGCTTCCGCATCGCCGTCACATGCGACGTCACGAGAAGTACGCAAAAAAACTACTCAATTACGTAACACGAGTAAATGTAATTTGTTACTTTACACCTCTGCTCGTATCTCAGCCTGCCTGACAGGCATTTCTGGCTGGATGAAGGACCACCACCTTCAACTAAACCTTGCGAAGACAGAACTACTTGTGGTCCTGGCAAACCCAACACTTCATCACAACTTCACCATTCAGCTAGGCTCGTCATCCATAACTCCATCAAGGTCAGCCAGGAACCTTGGACTAGTAATTGATGATCAATTGAACTCCACAGACCACATTGCTAGAGCTGCCCGTTATATTAATTAGGTACTTTTTTATTGACATGGAAGATTGTAGCAAAAATGACAGTGACCCTCTTACAACAGAGGTTAGCTGAATACATTAATATATAACGGTCATGTAGATTTGTGTTGCACGACATTAGGAGGATCAGGCCCTTCCCATCAGAGCATCCTACACAACTCCTTGTCCAAGCGCTTGTTCTATCCAGACTGGACTATTATAATGCTCTCTTGGCTGGTCTTCCAGCTTGCTGCAGCTAGAGTGGTCTTTAATGAGGCGAAGAGAGGACACATCACTCCTTTCCTAAGAAAATTTCATTGGTTACCAGTTGCCGCTCGCATTAAATTCAAGTCACTGATGTTTGCCTACAGAACAACCACTGGCTCTGCTCCCTTTTACCTAAACTCATTACTTCAGACTTATGTGAAACTTGCACTCTGTAAGCGAATGTCGTCTTGTTGTACTATCTCAAAGAGGCACAAAATCTCTTTCTCTGACCTTTACCATGACCATGAATGATCTGCCTAACTCAACCAGAGCTGCTGAGTCCGTAGCCACTTTCAAGAAATGGCTGAAGACACATCTTTTTTGTCACCACTTGATCCAGTAATGCTAACACTTTCTCTTCTATTCTATTTTTTATTATTAAAAAAAAGATTTCATATACTGCGCTAGATTAAACTGAGAAGGGTCATAGCACTTGCATATTGTTGTCTGACTGTTAGTTCAATCTCTTAGCTTCACGCAAATATTCAATGTTTCGATGATCGGAGATTACCTAAAATCGGTGATATGCTACCTCCAGCCAATATCTCCATTCCTCCAGAGTTAGCTTGATGGGTGCAGTTTTCGATTACCTATGTCATAGTTCTGCTCCACCGGGGACAGCTTCTTGGAATAGAAGGCACATGGATGGAGTCTAGGAGGATCACCCTGCCGCTGAGATAGAAACACTCCGACCCCGGTAGAGGAGGCATCAACCTCGACGATGAACGGGAGATCTGGATCTGGGTGGACCAGGATCGGAGCGGCTTGGAAGGCTTCTTTGAGTTGTAGAAACACCTCTGAGGCAGACGGGGTTAAGGTGCCTCGCTACTCGGATGGTTTTTTGAATGAAGTTCTCGAGACCCATCACGTCGTATTAAATAACCATCAGTTGACGAAACACAGGATTAAGCCCTTGTCGGAAAAGTGGTGAGCAATGCAGTTTCATTCCAACCACTCGTGGCAGCTGGAGTGTGGAATTGAAGAGCGTAGGCGCTTACTGAATTATCCCCTTGGCATAAATTAAACAGTTGATCATGAACAGAGAGTTCCAAAGTGGTTTGTTCAAACACTTCCTTGAAGTTTCTTAAGACATCTGAGAGTGAAGTATTGATTAGGGCATTGGATTGTCACATTGCTTGAGCCTATTGCAGGGCGCGTCCAGCCAGCAACGAGATGACAAATGCGACTCCGGCGCGATCGGTGGTGAACTGGTGAGGCTGCATCTCAAAATATAGAGCATTGCAAAAGTAACCAGCTGCAATCCTATGCCTCTCTGGTGAATGTCGCTGGTCGGGTCATGGGACGAGCAGTGGCAACAGGCGAAGCAAAAGGTGCTGGGTGCGGAAGTGATGAACGTGCAACTTGAATCAGATCATCGGGATGGCAGGTGGATTGACAGATGTTGAATGGCTGGAGGGAAATACGAACGGCGTGAACCAGGTCTCTAAACAGATCGGTGGGGCGATCCTCTGCAGGATCTGTGGAACTCTGCATGTGGTCTGGTCTTCTGTCACGATACAGAGGTTAGCAGACAAGTAAGTGGTACGTAAACAGTTTTATTGAGCAGTCGCACGGATCCGAACAGTTATGCAGACAGGTGAGCTTGTGGCAGAGAGACAGAATGGATTAAGGACTTAGCTGTGGCCCCATCCACACTACTACGTTTTAGTTTAAAAACGCAGACCTTTTGCTACGTTTGCACCTCCCGTCCACACTAAAACGGCAAAAACGAAGACCTAAAACAGAGAAGTTTAGAAACGCTGCCGACCCCGTTTTCCGTTTTGAATCTCCGGAGGGCGTTTTAGTGTAGACGGGTCAAAACGGAGGACTTTAGAAACGATGACGCAGAGGCTCACGCTCGGCTCTCAGTTGGGTGTCATCAATCATGGCGTATCCTTCCCTGATTCGTCTGGAAATTGCTCCAGACCATAAGATCCCGGTGATCAAACAGCACCTTGGCTATCTTGGCTCCTCTGTCAAATCCAGCCTCAGAAACCTGGGGGTTGTGTTTGACCAGGCCATGTCTTTGGAGATACACTTGTCCGAAACTGCTTCTATCACCTCAGGAATATCTCAAAAATTCGTAATATGCTGTCAAAGAAGGATCTGGAAATTATTATTCATGCTTTCATATCAACTAGACTTGATTATTGCAACTCTGTCTTTACCTTTTTGAATAAGTCTGCTCTGAACAAACTGCAAATGGTCCAAAATTGTGCTGCTAGACTTTTAACTGGTGCCCCCAGAAGGTCTCATATCACTCCCGTTTTGTTGACTCTCCACTGGCTCCCTGTAAAATATAGGATTGATTTTAAGATTTTAGTGCTGACTTTCAGGGCATTAAACAGTCAGGCCCCACAGTACATCAAGGACCTTTTGCGTCCGCACTCCTCTAGCCGCACTCTTCGGTCTACTGGCCAGAACCTTCTTATGGTCCCCAAGACTCGTTATAAGACCCGAGGGGACCTTTCTTTTCAGTCTGTTGCCCCCAGACTGTGGAACGCCCTGCCCCTGTCTCTGCGTCTGGCTGACTCTGTTGACTCTATAAAAAAAGATCTGAAGACTTGTTTATTTAAGAAAGCTTTTGGTTGATGGGTTTTAACTAGTGTCACTTTGATGTTACATATGTACTGTATATACATTTTATATTGTTTATATAAGGTTTTGTTTTTACCTTTCTCATGTACAGCACTTTGTGATTTTATCTGTGAAAAGCGCTTTAGAAATAAACTTTACTTACATTTTAGCTCAAAAACTGTTTTTTTCCTTTCAAAGTAAAATTTCTATGATTAAGGTTTTTTGATTGTAGTGTCTGAACGATTATTGACAAGTTTGAAAACATTTCACAAATGTTTTAGGGCTTTAGCAGGCTACACAATGAGTCTATAGACTTAGCATGATCTTAGCTCTTAATTGCTGGATCATGCTAGTTTTTCAAACTTGTGGGTCTGGGGTGATTTTTGCCAAAGGTCCTGGGTTAAATTGTGCCAGTGGCACCCCCACTTATAATTATTTTCAACATAGTATTAATTTGTAATTGTAGATTGTACTCTTACATTTAAGCGCTTAAACTATGTGACATTCTTTTAGACCAAAACTTACTACAAAACGTACAGGCAGAAGGGAGCAGAAGTTTATATTCCCCTGCAGCATTGAATAGTGGGATGTTAAGTAGTAGGCTATACCACCTAGACCTACATACTCACAGGGGATAATCTGAAGAAGTGAGGAGATGGGCATGCCTCATCAGTGTTTGACTTAGGCCTACCTGCCATTTGTTTAATTTAGCTAACACTGATTTCAGTTTTGAATTTGCACTATGCTATTAAAGAGAAGTTTTATTACGTTTTTAAGTGGCCTAATGCCGAGTTCAGACCGGACGATTTTCAAAATAATCGGGTCACTGTTGTTTTCACACTGCATGACTATCTGGGGTAACATTCAGTTGCTGCTGTGTTCACACTGCACGATGGATCGGCGACAGGAGGTTTCACACTGCATTACTTTACAAAAGAAAGAATCGGCGACAACTTCTGCCTGGTCCGCAAACTACGTTTCACAACCAAACAAACGCGAGAAGTGATAAGGAAATAACGGAATATCAGCGTGCGTGAGACCGGAGTTCTCGCGCAACACTGAATTTATTATTAAAAATTATAGCCTACAAGAAGATTGCGATCCAAATTGTCTGTGCGCTGATTTGTAGCAAAAATGATAAAAAAATAAACAGTTTATGCAGGAAATGGTTGGGAAGACGAGGGGAGCAAGGACTGTATTTTGCAAAGAGAGTTGGGGATAAATAAATAATTTTGCAAATGTCCTGCTGTTGCTGCTGGCCATGCAAATGTTTGTGCTTTGTTTCTGTTTGATATAATTGTAAATATAGGCCTATCTGTTAAAATACTAATATTCTGGTCTATAACTCCTCCCCAAACAGCCAGCTGTCCTGTGTCTTGCTCTCTCATTGGCTGTCGGTCATCGCCGATGTAGTTTTCAATCAGAACACATTCACACAGCAGGATTGTGAATCGCCGACAGTTCCAGATGTTTAGCATTCCAAATATCTCACGGGCGTCGGTGACTCGTCGGCGATTCTCTCAGATCGCGTCTTTGCTCATTCACACTGCGTGATTGTCACTCGCGTGAACGAGCACCGATTTGCCTGTGATTTCGGGCATTTATCGGCGATTTCTCAAAACCTGTCGGCGAGCCAAAATCGGGGATAAATCGTGCAGTCTGAACTCGGCATAAGACACAATAGGAGGTTTAGAAATTAGCCTAGTCACTTTATTCTTATATGTTACATAATTGACAGACAGCGTTCTATGTATGTCAACAGGCATATATTGCCAAAGTGTTCATTCACAAATATAATATACTGTGTATTTAAGTGGACTTATTCCAACAGTTTAATAGGGTGACAATATCCAAATAAACCTTAAATTAGTATTTTTGTATTGAATTTGTCTTGCTTTCATATAGCATTACAGTTCATAGCATTAAAATGTTCTGTTTTACTTCAGAAATCACTGGCACAATTTACTCCAACATATTCCCCCAAAGGCACAACTTACCCCGAACCAGGGGCAAGTTGTGCCACGAGACCACTTTTTTCCCAAAAGGTATATTTCTGAAACAATTTATTTCAGACCCAAAGTTATTGTTCTCAGGGATGCACCACATCCTGAAATATATGTATATCCTTAAGGCATTACTGTCATGGCCTCACTTTAAAGTCACTTTGAGTAAAAACTGGCACAACTCACCCCACTTTCCCTACTTACCGCGTTCTGCACTCTCCCTAAATCTCTCATCATGAACACTGAAGTTGTCCGCACTGCACAGTGAATCTCTCATTTATATTGTGTCAAGACTTTGTTTATGAGGGGATTTGCGGAAGGATAAAGCTTGTGCTGATTCTGGACATACATTGTAGGCGGAATTCTCCGCATGTTGACTCTAAAATGCCTCTGATTTGCCACTGTGTTCATGCGCTTAATATACATGTCTGTGATTGGCTAATGCTCAACGCGGAAACAACACAAGGGGTGCTTCTCATTTCTTATTTGTGCATCCTCGTTTCCTTTCCTCGCTTCTTTTCCTCGCGTCTCAGCTCCTCCCCTTGTAGGATACGAGGGAAGGCTGCGAGGAAAGAAAGTGAGGACGGAGGAATCGAATGACAGCTTTTTTTGTACATTGGAATACTTGATCACTCGTACTTAACAGCCCAGATAGCAATGAGTCGGCGGACCGCCGGCGGCGCTCCGGAGGCAGTAGAAGCGTCAGAATGGCGTAATCGCAAACACGTTTGACAGCGCGCCGCCGTTATACCGAAGGCGGACCTTCCGCGGCCCGTCGGAGGCAAACGCTATTTTCGAGCGAGCTGTCCCGCCGCTTATTGCACTTATATATATTTTTTATATTTATAGCATGCAGTTTATCAAGAATAATGATTGATCAAACCAGACAAATTTCCATTTGGCATTTTAATTCCACATTTCAAAGTACAGTAACCGTCATTAAAACAAGATGTCAGATCACTAAAATATAACAGAAAAATACAAATACATATATACATACACACACACACACACACACACACACACACTAACATGCAGGTTTCCAATTAAATTTTGGTTAAAAAAAACACTTGTAAAAAAACACAATTTTAACACTTACAATACTTGCTAATAATATAAAGAGGTCAGCTCTGGGATCAAAAGAATTACCAGTAAACACAAGTAATGAGGATATTTGGTGCCAAAGAAAGTGAAGGATACCAAATAATTTGAGGTATAACATCATATTTACAAGTGATTTCTAACAATAGGATAAGTGGTAATAATTTAAGCTCTGGAGTAGAATATACCATTATAACTGCAATGCTGACCTGTGGCACAAGTATTTACAAGCTATATTTAACAATAGAATAACAGTTAAGCACTGTTACGGAATGAAGTAGAATATTTGGTACCAGGTAATGTGCAATATCAAGTATCAGAGGTATAAAATAGTATTCCAAGCTATTTTTAATAGAATAACAGCTAAGCACACTGATGGAATGAAAGTAGAATTTTTGGTACTAGTTAATGTGCAATATAAAATATCAGGCACGAAATAGGATTTACAAACTATAATAGAATCATTAAGCACTGACGGAATGAAATAAGCCAATACTGAAGTCACAGCAAGTAGAATATTTGATACCAAATAATGTGCAGATATCAAGTATTAGATTATAATCTAGGATTTACAAGCTATATTTAAAAATAGAATAGTTAAGCACTGTAACAAGGCTTTTTTAGAGGTCTTGATGTTACTGATTGCAGGATAACAAAGGGGTTCCAGTTGTCAGTGATGCTGGGGTGTCAGCCTAGGTTTGTCAGCTGTGCGGTGCCTTTTTCCACCTTCACGGTCAGATGCTCCTTTCAGGTAACGCGTAACATTAACCTGGATCGCCTCATCAGTGGCATCCTGGGTCGCCGGGTTCTTCCGGATGGCTCCTGTAGAAAATAAAGATCTGTCATTCCATTTGAATGGCATAAGGTCATGCTTTATCCCCTACACCAGCCCAGGTTGTATTGATGGAAAGGTGATTAGAGAAGATACTCTGAAGCATTCGCCACACGGTTGTCTTAAGGTCCCTCCCACATGCGATTTCCAAAAACCGAAGCTGAAAATACAAAAAAACAAAAGTGTAACAAATTGCATTTCTCTGAAGCTTCTCATAAATTTAAAATGTAACAGGCTGTGGATTCAGACTGTAGAATATGCAGTGTACAATCTTAATTTTACTTTTTAGAAGAAAGAAAAAAACGAATTTTTTTTTTCACTATGGCGTTATAAACGAAATCAGCACACTTAACAATCGTTCCTGGAGCTCTTCATCCTGCCTCATACTGTTTTCAAGTAACGCCAAATCTTCCTGGGTGTCTAGGGGGAGTAACAGATCCCCTGGCAGGGATAACTCTCCAACAGACCCATTGGCACTGAAAAGTTGCAGCATAGTGTCCATTTTGTTGTCCATGCTACGCACAACATCACCAAGGTCTGATCTGCACCTACAGGGGTTCCCAGAATAAAAGAATAAAGTAGTCAGTCCTGGTCCCTCAACTACTAAACTATGACAGTTATATCTAGGTCTACTACATGTACAGGTGACCCCAGTGGGAATTAAACCAACAACCAACGCCTGTGTTGTTTGCAAGTTGTACCTGATTGCCCAGTGCGAGCAAACGTCTTCAATATTGTCCCAACTTGCTTAACCTGCTCTCGAAGTGAGCCGCTGTCATCTGAAGCTACATAGCTGATGCACATAAAGTCATATTACACAATTTAAATGTTATTTTAAATGGAAGGTTCACCCAAAAAAATTTAAAGTGTGCCACCATTTGCTCACCCTCAAGTTGTTCCAAACCTGAATGAGTTTCTTTCTCCTGCTGAACACAAAATAAGATATTTTGAAGAATGTGGGTAACCAAACAGTTTCTGGTACTTTTTTTAAAAAACATATGGAAGTCAATGGGGTCCATCAACTGTTTGGTTACTGACATTCTTCAAAATATCTTCTTTTGTGTTCAGCAGGAGAAAGAAACTCATTCAGGTTTGGAAAAAACTTGAGGGTGAGTAAATGATGACAGAATTTTAATTTTGGGTGAACTATTATTTTAATTTAAAATACTAATGTTTTAATTTTAATCTAGGGAATTTTAATGTTTGGTTTTATTAGAACAAGCCTGTGCTTGCTGTCTTGCTGTTGATTTTAAGAAAACTTTTAAGATAAATTAATTTGTGTAAATGCTATTAAGTCCAAATTCAATTTGAATAAAAGACCCACTGTTTACAATTATATAAGTGGTATTAACATGATTTAAACTGACATGTGTTTCTGTTCTATAAAACAGGTCTTAAGTTTTTAGAGTTAAAAATATTACAATGCAATTAATTCCAATGGCATTTAAGAGTACAAATAGTTTTAAGCATATTAATCACAGACCGTTATTGTTATGAGGGGGTCCTTGGAAATTTTTCTCCGCTCTAAGGGGTCCCTGGTCCCAAAAAGTTTGAGAAGCCCTGCAATAGATAATCACGACATGGAGGCGCAGGCGCCAGAACTGGAGCTCTTCTCATAACATGAAATCGCTCCAGTGTGCAACCTGCATTTTACGTGGGATTGCTTCTCCAACGCAATGGAGGTGGAAGTGGGCTTCTCCACAAAGCTTGCGCTGCCAAACGCTGCTCTTCTTGCATGAACTCCACCACCGCAGCGGTGTCATGATGTGAGTGAGCATATATTTGTAATCACAATTTATGTTCCTTCTTATTAGGCTAAAGTTAATCCTCTGGTGTCGACAAACGCGCCGGCGCGATTTGCTGATTATTTTTTTCACATAGCAGCAAAATATAATGAACGTAATAGTAATAATAATCCTGGAAAATAATACCTCAAAATGACTGAATATAGGAATAATCGGATGCCGATCGCGATGCGGGAGTCAAGACCGCAGTTTGAGCTGGTCTCCACAGACAATTCACCCTCCTCCACTTCAGGTGAAGGTGGGGAAGAAAAGTTCTCAACTTCAAATGACCGCTCTCTTGCAAAGCTACTTGCGTCACTCCATTTTAGCTAGTTTGATCGCAGCTGTCACTGCGGGTCTCAGGTGCACGCCCCCCCACTCAGCCCTGACCTCAGTTCGTCGCCTCTATCTCCGCTGGGCTCTGCCCACTTTTCCAGCATTTTTCAAATATTGCCAGTGGGTGGAGTCATTTTTTGACCAGGGGTTTAGTTACCCTTTAAACAGAAAAGTTAGCCATTGCTCGCAAGGATTCTTGAGCCATGACAGAAGTTTCCACTTTGAATGCTTTAGCCTGGCTGTTTTTTCTCCAGCATCTAAAGTGAGAAAGAAAATAACCAAAATGTAAATGTATAAAAACAATGGTTGTCCAAAATATGAAGTATACACTGGAGTTCTCCCTCTACACGTGTCAGATTTCAGTCATAGAAAAATTGTGGCTAAATGTTTGCTTGATTGAGTGACGTCACGTGAAAACGATGAATTAAACTGTAACTTACAGTGCATACTTTTAGGTTAAATAAATGAGCTTGCTTCCATTCATCCATTGACCAATTGCCAGCAAAACATTTACAAAACTATCAAAATCTCTCATCTACACATAAAATGCGATTAATTGTCCAAACAAACAGCTTAACCTAATTTACCTCCAACAGTTAACGTTAGCCTAACGGTTGAGATGTTAACGGACTTTTTCGAATACACTAAACCATTTCTATACAGTAAATATTGAACGGAAGCGAGTCATTTACATGAAAGAAAGTGTCAGAAACATTTGTATGTACTAGTTGTGTAATTTTAGGGACTAAACTTACTTGAAAGTAGTTAAAACAACAGTGAGAGACGGAGTTTAGCAGCTTATCAGTTGAGCTGCCACCCCGTTTCCATGGTATCGCCTTCCGCTCCAGTTCAGATGCGGCTCGTATTTTCAGCGCACGCGCCCATTAAAACATGAAGATGTCACGCAGCATTTACATAAATTTAGAATTGATGGAGTGAATTATTTGATAATCAGAAAACATATCCTGACACTTGATTCTTTATTAATGGATAGTAGGTATGTGGCCATCATAAACTGTAAATGGAATGAGCATGAAAGTATTGAAAATGTAAAACAATGTTTGAAGTAGCCTATATAGGCTAATATAATGGTAAACGTGGTGTAGAAATAAAATTGCAAAAACTACATGATATAGGCTAAGGCATGAATATATTTTCTCATATACACACATTTACAGATAACATGAGGAACAATTTATAAGCTTTAAGTCTTTTTTTAATATATTTCAAATAAATTAAACAGTGCTTTATATTAATATGCAGTTATTAATATGCTATTTAAGTGCTGTTGTTTATTGGGGTATATGGTGTTTATACTACTGTGATGTTTAATGTTTTTATGGATGCATTATAGGCTTTTTTAAATGTAGTGATTGTTAACAAACGTTCAGAGATAGGTGTAGCCTAATATACAGCACAAGTGTTTTCAACGAGATATAAACCACCAGGGGGCGTTTTTGCTGGTTTCTGCCATGCCAAATCATGTAGATATTTATGGTTTGCGATATGTGCTTATAACTCATTTATTGACGAGCCAACTTGATTTAGCAAAAAAAAAAAAGAAAAAACAACGTCCAAATGACGTCTGGTGCTGGCTGGGTTAGTTTGGTCTTGTTTCGTTTTTGTAGACAAACGTGATATGTAGTTTTTTTTTGACTAAAGAAAAGTTTGGTATTTTAACAAGTTTTTAAAACGTCTTATTCCAACGTAGACATTACGTTATTTTAACACCTGAATAAAACGTCTCCCAAAAGTTGTAGTTTGGTCTAGTTTCCTTTTAGTAGTAAACAAACGTGACATGTAAGTTTTTTTGACTACTTAAAGAAAATACCAGTTTGGTATTTTCACAACGGTTTTAAAACGTTTTATTTTGTTCACATTATTTATCCATTTAAAAAAACGTTTTAAAAACGTTTTTAAAACCTTGTACTACAACATTACCTAATTGCAACCAAAATACAACGTTGTGAAAAGTTGTAAAAACGTTTTGTGTTTGCTGGGTAGTTAAATATACATAGCCTGCACTGGTGTCATCCTGATTTACCACTTTGTAAAACTTAATCCAGGCAACACTTTTCTGACCTTCTATTTCCTTTGTTTTTAATTCTCCTTTTTTGAGTTTGTCAGGTACCTCCTTCGCCGGCGTTGCCATCTCTGATAATAACAAGCAGTCTCTGCATCAGAGGTGTCAATTCCAGGGGTCAGAAAGTAAAAGTCCTGTCATATGTTTATTCCACCCATTAACTCAGCCAGCTGATTTCACTAATTAGTTCTAGTGGCTGAAAAACTGTGCTAATTAGCAAATCCAGGTGATTGGAACAAAATACTGAGGAGGAATTTTACTTTCTGAACCTGGACTCGACACCTCTGCTCTGCATAGACACGACCAGCTGACTGATGAAAATTTGACTATTTCAAAGTGTGCTCGATTATTTTTTTTTTGGATGTAGGTATAGTCAGATAACAATATTTAACAATGTATACATATATTTTTCATTTGATTGGTTCAACCGCCCGCCACCCGCCCGAATTTTTTCCGTCACGTCATCCGCCCGATCTGCGGTTTATCTGCGTAGTACGCGGTTGTAAACGCCAACCGTGCATCTCTATCGCTCATGACTGCTCTGGAAGCCTCCTCACTCCTCGTTCCTCTCCTCCTTGCGGTGCAATTAGATAATTGAGATTTTTCCGGGTCATAGGATGGAGGACAGAGGAGAGAGGAGAAGAGGAGGGATATTGAGAACCACCCAAGTAGTTTTGTTTAGTTTTTAAATAAACAAGATGTTAGGTCTGGGAACTCACAATAGCTGGGTTTCAGTCACGTGATAATGATGACTCGGGAAGGCGGGGTGATTTCAGATGGAGGGCAGGAAGTAAACATGGAGAATACGTCTATGGAGGAAACCGTTGCGGAGAGTCCGTATTGAGTCTAATTTACCTTGATCATTTAATGTCCCATTCCCAATGATCCTCTGAACGACAACCTAATGCTATATAAACACAGACACAAAAAAACACGTTGGCTAGCTAACATACCGTCGCTGCAGACACGGCATTAACAGACTCTGCTCCTCCCAAACCGCAGACGTAACGTTACGTTAAAAATCCACTTTTTACAGCGTTGTTCTGTGAGCTTTTTACATTTCTCACCTTTATGAATGACAATCTTTGGTACTCTATAGAAACCCTTTCCCTTTTCTCGATTAGAACGATTGGATCAGCCGTAAACTACACAAAACATTGATGGCAGATCCTCAGTTATTTCACTTCCTGTCCTCCATCTGAATTTTCGCACTTTCGCGATGCAGCTGCGTGACATCACGTGAAACCAACCTATTGACCCTTCGCTAAGCCCCGCCCTCCCTAGTTACTGTTGCTACACCTGTCAAGCTTTCGTGCCTGGCACTTCTATTACAGTGTGTATGCACCGGTGTCAGACACTCCCAATGAAATAATTAGTATTTTTTGGCGAACATGTGAAATATCTGAGAGAGCAAGACAAAAGGGACTACAGTATGCATTCGAGGGATATATCCATGACATAATATGCAACTGATTAGAGAATAATTTCATAAAAATTGAAGCTAAAGCACAAGCAGTAGCCTCCTCATTCGCTGACCATTCAAATGGGAAACACACAAATTGAGGAACAGCTATGTACGTGCACAGAAGGCTCCATTGCGACTCCAGGACATCTGTGTACTCAACAACATCGGGCTCATTTTAGCCCATTCCGAGGAGTTAACGGTTCGGTATCGAGATGTCATTCTCGCTCATCTGAAGTGCTTGGGTCTGAGTTTGAAAAACAAGAAAAGTGCCAGTTGATGCACAGGAAAATGCTAAGGGTTATGCATAGAGGTCTTCGTACCCTTTCTATGTGGAAGAGACCCCGGTTTCTTATCTTGGATCCCACATCTTGGATGTTGTGTGCTGTCGTTGCAAGACTATGACTATGCGCCACGCTCACAGGTTGGGGAGTGGTCCTGGATTGTCACCCAGCCCAGGTGGTCTGGGAAGGCCAACATCTCTTCTGGCACATAAATTGCCTAGAGATGAAGGCTTTATTTCTGGTTCGAAGGTACTTTCTCCCAGACTTGAGGGGCTACGATATGTTTGTTCAGATAGACAGCACATGAGTATTATCTTATATTAATCACCAGAGTGGCCTGCATTCGCTCCCCCTGTTCAGGTTGGCACAGCAGATCCTGCTCTGGGCTCAAATCAGACTGCTGTCACTCTCGCAGGGAATGGAGACTCCACCCTGAGGTGGTGGAGTTGATTTGGTAGAGGTGCGACAGAGCAGAGGAGGACTTGTCCTCTCTGGTTCGCCCTCAAACCCACAGCTATGTTAGGGCTGGATGCCATGGTGTAAACTTAGCTGAGGCTGCCTTGTATGCCTTTCCGGTGAGGGTTCATCAGGACTGAGTTCATCTGTTGGCAGTGGCTCTGTTCTGACCTCTTCTAAGATGTTATCTATGTGTGCTGATGATGCTTATTTCAGGTGCCTGTTTATGGGCTAGATGATACGCTAATGCTACGTCACCTGACAGCACCATTGGCCAATGAAAGTGGTGTGTTTCCAGATGTGCTTCAGACACTGGCTCATGCAGAAGTGTTCCAATAGCTGTAACACTTACACATAAGAGGTTAAGTTGTTTATTTAATAATGGATTAACAATGAAATAGTCTATGTGTGTATATATATATATATATATATATATATATATATATATATATATATATATATACTCACCTAAAGGATTATTAGGAACACATTACTAATACTGTATTTGACCCCCTTTTGCCTTCAGAACTGCCTTAATTCTATGTGGCATTGATTCAACAAGGTGCTGAAAGCATTCTTTAGAAATGTTGGCCCATATTGATAGGATAGCATCTTGCAGTTGATGGAGATTTGTGGGATGCACATCCAGGGCACGAAGCTCCCGTTCCACCACATCCTAAAGATGCTCTATTGGGTTGAGATCTGGTTACTGTGGGGGCCATTTTAGTACAGTGAACTCATTGTCATGTTCAAGAAACCAATTTGAAATGATTCGAGCTTTGTGACATGGTGCATTATCCTGCTAGAAGTAGCCATCAGAGGATGGGTACATGGTGGCCATAAAGGGATGGACATTGTCAAAAACAATGCTCAGGTAGGCTGTGGCATTTAAACGATGCCCAATTGGCACTAAGGGGCCTAAAGTGTGCCAAGAAAACATCCCCCACACCATTACACCACCACCACCAGCCTGCACAGTGGTAACAAGGCATGATGGATCCATGTTCTCATTCTGTTTACGCCAAATTCTGACTCTACCATCTGAATGTCTCAACAGAAATCGAGACTCATCAGACCAGGCAACATTTTTCCAGTCTTCAACTGTCCAATTTTGGTGAGCTCTTGCAAATTGTAGCCTCTTTTTCATATTTGTAGTGGAGATGAGTGGTACCCGGTGGGGTACCTCGGCTGTAACGAGTGGTTATTTCAGTCAAAGTTTCTCTTCTATCAGCTTGAATCAGTCGGCCCATTCTCCTCTGACCTCTAGCATCAACAAGGCATTTTCGCCCACAGGACTGCCACATACTGGATGTTTTTCCCTTTTCACACCATTCTTTATAAACCCTAGAAATGGTTGTCCGTGAAAATCCCAGTAACTGAGCAGATTGTGAAATACTCAGACCGGCCCGTCTGGCACCAACAACCATGCCACGCTCAAAATTGCTTAAATCACCTTTCCTTCCCATTCTGACATTCAGTTTGGAGTTCAGGAGATTGTCTTGACCAGGACCACACCCCTAAATGCATTGAAGCAACTGCCATGTGATTGGTTGATTAGATAATTGCATTAATGAGAAATTGAACAGGTGTTCCTAATAATACTTTAGGTGAGTGTATACACACATGTATATGTGTGTATATGTATGTTGTTCATAGTTTTTTTTCTTACCTCTTATTCTGTTCAGTAGTCATGACAATTATGCGTGTTTTGCCCCATATTGAACAATGGCGAGATTAATAACATAACCTCGCATCACACGCTGCTACGGCTGTGTTTTCAGGAAGTTTTGCTATATTTTTTATGTTTTTGCCTAAATATGAAGCGGACTGTTGATTGTTCACGATCGGTAATGCTCGAGGGTAAGGATAAGCAAAACACTTACCTTTTTTTCAATCTTATGTTCTTGCTGGAATCTCTGTATTATCGGAACCATGGAGAATATATTTTCATTTCAATTGGTCCATTTCTTCCCCCGGTACATATATGAGTATTTAAACTTGTGACTTCTTGTGCATGTTAGAATTCATGCAACTCATGCACAAACCAACGTGTTTTAGACCAATGAGTAAAAAACATTTCTCAAGAAGGATGGAGGGTTGTGCCAATTTCAGACCTAAGGCCTTTGAATCGGTCTCTGAGGAGATTCAGGTTCAAGATGCTCACTGTTCCCATCATCATGAGTCAGATCAAATCTGAGGATTGGTTTGTCACAATAGATCTAAGGGATGCATACTTCCATATATCCATCCTTCCATCTCACAGGAAGTTCCTGAGGTTCGCTTTCAGGGGCGAAGCGTTCCAATATTGGGTACTTTTTCCGTTCAGCCTAGCTCTCTCCCCAAACGCATTGATGCAGCTCTAGCTCCGCTGAGGCTTCAGGGTATCAAGGTGCGGAATTATATCGACAACTGGCTTATTATGGCCTAGTCACAAGAGGTGGCAGTTCAGCATTGAGATGTCGTCCTTGCCCAAATCCAGTGCCTGGGGTTGAGACTCAACACGAAAAAAAGTGTGTTGGCACCAGCCCAGAGAACCACGTTCCTGGGAGTGGTGTAGGACTCGGTCACGATGCGGGCACAATTGTCTCCTGCACGGATCGATTCTATCCTGGCCACGGTGATCAGGATAAAGCTAGGCCAAGCCATCACTGTAAAACATTTTCAGAGAGTGTTAGGGCTCATAGCAGCAGCGTCCAATGTCATTCCATTTGGCCTGCTGCACATGAGGGCCCTGCAGTGGTGGTTGAAAACTAAGGGGTTTCCCCGAGTGGGAACCCGTTCCGCTTGATCAGGGTTATGCGCAGATGCCTTCGGACCCTGTTAACTGCCCGGTTGGCTTCAGTGCTGGAGCTCCTCCAAGATCGCCTCTCGGCTGGTCTTTCCCTGTTCACACTCAAGGTGTACGTGGCTGCTATTGCGGCTTTCCACGCTCCTCTGGGTGATGGGCCTCTGGGGAGACATCAGCTGGTCGTACATTTCCTCCGTGGGGCTCGGAGAATGAGACCTGGGTGCCAGAGTTCTGGTCAAGGGCCCCTTCGAACCTCTGGAGTCAGCTGAGGCCAAGAACCTTTCCCTCAAGGTAGCTTTTTTATCAGCCATTACTTCTCTGAGGAGAGTAGGAGACCTTCAGACGCTCTCTATATGTGACCGGTCACGGAAACTAGGGGCACAATTCGGTTCAGGGGCATTTTGAGTTATTCATAGATTCTCAAAGTGTAATCTCCAATCTTTCCAACGATGTGTAACATGTGGAAATCTGATAATATTTGGAGAAGTTATGGCCATTTGAAGGTTGGCACTTAAAAAAGCTCAAAGATGAGAAAACGACCTCTAAAGATTGTGCAGTTCTCACTTGTCTCTGCTGCTGGGGGTGACAATAGGGCTCATTTACATCTCATTTAGATAAGCCATACCCCCTGTAAAGCTCCCCCCTGTGCTTTACAGCTTTTTTTGCACTTCGAATGAGTGCACTACTGCCGCACTAGGCGAAAAACTATTGTCCTGCCTCTCTATTTGCAACGTACCAGCAACGACACACAAAGACCAATATGCCATATAGCCTACCTATAACGCAAAACCAGCAACAACACACAAAGGCCCAATATGCCATATACATATAATGCAAAACCAGCAACAACACACAAAGACCAATATGCCATATACATATAACGCAAAACCAGCAACAACACACAAAGACCAATAAGCCATAGGCCTACATATAACGCAAATAGTGCGCAACGCTCGTGTGCCCAAAATGTCAACAATATTAAAGTTTATGCAGGAGGCAAATGCCTGCTGGCATTTTTCTTTTGCAGTCATGACAGGAATTTTCCAAATAATCACATTTCACCTCCTCAAATTACTGTTGCAAATCTCTTTACACCACTTTCTTATGTGCGTATACACACACAAATGAAATGTCCGCAAGCACATTATATCATCAGCAGGTTCAGCATCTTAAATAACGACTAAAGAGCAAATGAAGCTTAACTTACATTTCAGAAACGCGCACGGCAGGCCTTCATCGCAGCAAAGGTCTTACCTGCATCCTCTATTTCGATTCTCTGTGCCAGTTCATGTTCTATGGAGATTGTTGCCAGTCCATTAACTCTGTTCCCTGTTCACAAAACGTTCCCCATTCAAAGCAATCGGGACATCACATATGAAAAAGCCAGCCACCGCTGTCAGCGAGCCGAGCCGCCGTATTCAAGCACTGAGGTCGCGCGCGCAGCGCCCATACCTCCGGTTTAGTTTCCCGAGCCCACGAAGTGCGGCGAAAACATTTTCGGTGTAACTGCCAGGCGGTTCAGCTCGTCTGCGACAATCTTTGCGGCATCCATCTTCATTGAATTTTGATATCAGACAGAGCACAGCATAATAAGTAGCCATGTGGTTCACTTGGAGGGCGGGGGCAAAAGCGCCGGGTTATTCAGTATGGAAATACACACAGAGAATGACTCGCCACGCCCCTACTGCATGCTAGAATCTCCGAAAACAAGCCGATTTCAACCTCAAAATAAAAGCTTTTAAATATACCAATACTGCTATCTGAACATGGAGAGGCTTCTTCGTGATTTCAATTAGCAGATTCTGCAAAAAATTGAAATTCACCAATTTTGAAAAAAAACTCTTCTTTCTCATTTTGCTCGAAAGTTGTGCTGCCGACTTGTGTCCCTGGTTTCTGTGACGGGTCACATATCTCATGGGTGCCTGAAGTTTGATCCAGGCAACATTAAGGCTATCTTGCATCCCAAGCCGGGGTATGTGCCTAAAGTGCCATCTAATGTGGCACGGCCTACGCTGCTGCAGGCTTTCATCCTCCACCTCATGTGACGGCGGATGAAGAAAGACTTTATTTGCTCTGCCCTGTCAGAGCTCTCACGATATTTGTCCAGAGGTCTTCTTCATGGCGGAAGTCAGACCAGTTGCTGGTGTGCTTCGGGTCGCCCAAGAAGGAGCTTCCAGCATCCAAACAGACCATCAGTAACTGGGTAGTTCAGGCTATCTCTACGCCTATCAGGTGCACAGCTTGCCTTCACCTTTGGCCATGAGGGCTAATTCATCCAGAGGCATGGAGTCCTCTATAGCCCTCCTTTGAGGGGCCCCGATCCAAGAAGTGTGCGATGCAGCACGATGGGCCACCCCTCATACTTTTATCAGATTCTATAGCCTGGACATTTCTTCAACGCCATGCACTCTAGTGCTCTCATCCTAAGTGTGCCTGTGCGCAGCTTCACACTTTGACAGGCAGGGCTTGTTGTATATTGTGGGTTAGGGTTCGAGTTCCCTCGAAAGGGAACGTCTCGGGTTAGGACTGTAACCCTTGTTCCCTGAGAAGGGAACGAGACACTGCGTCCCTCCGCCACGACTTCCCCTGCCTGGGAGTGACTTGCTTCATCGCATAAGCTAACTCTGTTGTGTGCCGGTGTCCCTTTGTAGCTTCAGTGTATGCCTCCACATGTTAAATCATGATGCAACACCAATCAGGATTGGATTAGTTTCATTCATCTTTCAGATGCGTTACGCAAAGGGCGTTCCCCAAAGTGTCGTAGTCGACGCAGTGTCTCGTTCCCTTCTCAGGGAACAAGGGTTACAGTCGTAACCCAAGACGTTTCCCACATTCTCTCCCTATTCAGATAAAGCTACTTCTTCCTCTGCGTTTCCACTATCAAATTTCACATGCTCAAATTCAATATCAAGACTTTCCACACCTCCAGAAGGTTCAAATGGTTGTGCATTTGGATTCAATGTTGTCTCACAAGAACTTCCTTCTACCCCTTTTATATAGGACACGTCCTTGACAATCTTTATGGTAGGACATGTCTTTTCCTGCATTATTTGGAGGAATATGAAATCTGGTTCTCCATCACTATCATACGCTTGTTCATCATCATCCTCTGGAACTGTTGATGATTCCCTAGAACAAGTCGTTTTTTGTCTTGTTGTCTTCATCACTGGAATTTGTGGGGGCTAAAGGGGACCTATTATGCCCCTTTTCACAAGATGTAAAATAAGTCTCTGATGTCCCCAGAGTGTGTATGTGAAGTTTTTGCTCAAAATACCCAACAGATAATTTTTTACAGTATGTTTAAATTGTCACTTTTTGAGACTCAAAAAGAAAAACGTAGCGTTTTAGTGTGTATCCCTTTAAATGCAAATGAGCAGCTGCTGCCGGCCCAGAGGGCGGAGCCTAACGAGCTCGCAGAACGTGTGTCAGGACAATCTCATCTCATGGAATGATAATATCAAAACATAAACTCTCAGTAGCCGTGTTCATTTCGATCCGGAGTCGGACAATAATGCCCACAGAGCCAGGTAACATATGCTGTATGGAGATTGAACAGGTATAGTCTAGTTTAGGCATGTGCCGGTATCAAATTTTCATGCTGCAAAACATTAATTTTATTTTTTAGTGACAACATGTTATAATGTTTACATGGTTACTGAGGCTACTGTTTGTATTATTGCTTAACACAATTTTCATGATTTCAATTAAATTCTTGGATTTAATTTCAATCTTGATTCAATATTGACTCATTTGGATAAATATTAGGTAGGCTACAGTAGATAGCCTGCATTTAAATGTTTCTCAAGAAAAAATATATCTCACATCAATCAAATCAAAAAATCAAAATCAAATCAAATCCTTTTATTGTCACACAACCATATACACAAGTGCAACAGTGGGTGAAATTCTTAGGTGCAGTTCCGAGCAACATAGCAGTATGACACGATGTGACGAAAACAATTACAGCAAACATCAGATTACATAGATTACACATCTAATGTGCGCACAATTACTCACAGTACCATATACACTAACAGAACAATAAATAATATACAATGTACAATATACAACAGTTTACAATATACAACAATATACAATATACAACAATTTACAATATACAACAGTATACAAAAATACAAAAAGAGGTAATTATACATAGAATAGATACTCGTAAGGTGCAAATATATATATATATATATATATATATATATATATATATATATATATATATTATGTAAATGCAGTAGGTTATGTTGTGCTGTGTTGACAGTTAGAATGTTTATGGTTATTGATCATGAGGGATCAAGAGTTTAGAAATCTAATTACTTGTGGGAAGAAGCTGTCATGGAGTCGGCTGGTGTGTGTCCTGATGCTGCGGTACCGCCGGCCTGAGGGTAGCAGTGAGAGCAGCCCATGGCTCGGGTGGCTAGAGTCTCTGATGATCCTCCGAGCTTTCTTCACACACCGCCTGGCATAAATATCCTGGAGGGAGGGAAGCTCACCTCCGATGATACGGCTGGCAGTGCGCACCACCCTTCGCAAGGCTTTGCGGTTACGGCTGGTAGTATTGCCATACCAGGCAGTGATGCAGCCAGTCAGGATGCTCTCGACGGTGCTGGTGTAGAACTGTGTGAGGATGTGGCGGTTCATTCCAAACTTCCTCAGCCGTCTCAGGAAGAAGAGGCGCTGATGAGCCTTCTTCACGACGGCCTCAGTGTGGACGGACCATGTGAGTTCCTCTGTGATGTGGACACCGAGGAACTTGAAGCTGCTGACTCTCTCCACCGGTGCTCCATTGATGGTGATGGGGCTGTGTTCTCTGTCGTTCTTCCTGAAGTCGACCACTAGCTCCTTGGTTTTGCTGATGTTGAGGGAGAGGTTGTTCCTCTCACACCAGTGCGTCAGAGTGAGCACCTCCTCTCTGTAGGCCGTTTCATCGTTGTCGGTGATCAGACCTACGACCGTAGTATCATCAGCAAACTTGATGATGGAATTAGAGCTGTGAGTTGCCACGCAGTCATATGTGTACAAGGAGTACAAGAGTGGGCTGAGAACACAGCCCTGTGGGGCTCCAGTGTTGAGGGTCAGTGATGAGGAGATGTTGCTGCCTATTCTAACCACCTGGCGTCTGTTTGACAGGAAGTCCAGGATCCAGCTGCACAGCAAGCTGTTTAAGCCCAGAGCCCGGAGTTTCACATCAAGCAAGGAGGGCACTATGGTATTGAATGCTGAGCTGTAGTCTACAAATAGCATTCTCACATATGTGTTCCTCTTTTCCAGGTGGGAGAGAGCAGTGTGTATTGTAGATGCAATAGCATCATCAGTGGAGCGGTTATTGCGGTATGCAAACTGCAGTGGGTCCAGTGAGGAAGGTAGAACAGAGCAGATGTAATCTCTGACTAGTCTCTCAAAGCATTTACTGATGATGGGGGTCAGAGCAACAGGGCGCCAGTCATTTAAGCAGGTGATGTTGGTTTGCTTCGGTACAGGTACGATGATGGACGTTTTGAAGCATGTGGGGACTACAGACAAGGAGAGAGACCAATTGAAAATGTCCGTAAAAACACCAGCTAGTTGGTTCGCGCACTTTCTGATGACGCGGCCCGGAATACCGTCTGGACCCGCGGCTTTACGGATGTTCACCCGACGGAAAGATCGGGTTACATCCGCTACAGAGACGGAGAGTGTACTAACCTCTGTAGCTTCAGCCGCGAGAACTCTCTCCGCGAGGGGGATGTTAGTTCCCTCAAATCGAGCATAAAAAGTGTTCAGCTCATCTGGGAGAGAGGCAGTGTTGTTCACTGTGGAGTTTATGTTTCCTTTATAGTCCGTAATGCTATTAATTCCCTTCCACATGCTTCTAGAGTCGGTGGTGTTGAACTGTCCTTCAATCTTGTCCCTGAATTGGCGTTTTGCTGCTCTGATAGTTTTTCGGAGGGCATAACTTGCTTGTTTTTGCTCCTCCGCACTCCCGGAGTTAAAAGCGGAGGTCCGCGCATTGAGTGCTGCACGAACATCGCCATTAATCCATGGTTTCTGGTTCGGGTAAATCCGTATTGTTTTGATCGGAACAACGTCTTCTACGCACTTCCTGATGAAACAGGTTACGCTATCAGCATAAGCCTCGATGTCGTCATCAGAGGCCGACCGGAACATCTCCCAGTCCGCGTGATCAAAACAGTCCTGAAGCATAGAGTCTGATTGGTCCGACCAGCACTGGATCGTTTTGAGGGCGGGTGTTTCCTGTTTCAGTTTCTGCCTGTAAGCGGGCAGAAGGAGAACGGAAGAGTGATCCGATTTGCCAAAAGGTGGGCGGGGGAGGGATTTGTAGCCATCCCGGAAAGGGGAGTAGCAATGATCCAAAACCCGGTCCCCTCGTGTGTTAAAGTTTATGTGTTGGTGGTATTTAGGTGCTATTTTCTTAAAGTTGGCTTTGTTAAAGTCCCCGGACACAATGAACGCGGCCTCAGGGTGCGCGGTTTCCTGCTCGCTTATTTCCCCATACAGTTCCTTTAGTGCCCGGTCTGTGTCGGCTTGTGGGGGAATGTACACAGCCGTGATAATGACCGCTGTGAATTCCCTCGGTAGCCAGAATGGTCGACACAGAAGCATGAGAAATTCCAGATCAGGAGAGCAGAAAGACTTGATAGAATGTACGTGCCTCTGATCACACCAGGATTTGTTGATCATAAAACATACACCCCCACCTCTGCTTTTACCTGAGAGGTCTTTAACTCTATCCGCTCGGTGCACTGAGAACCCCGCGGTTTCGATGGCCGAGTCTGGAATCTCAGCAGACATCCAAGTTTCTGTAAGGCAGATAATGCAGCAGTCCCTCGTCTCCCGTTGGAAAGAGATCCGCGCTCTCAGCTCACAGAGCTTGTTGTCTAGAGACTGAACGTTTGCTAGCAGAATACTGGGAAGCGGGGTTCGATTTGCACGCCGTCTTACTCTGACGAGAACGCCGGCTCTTCTTCCCCTTCTCCGGCTGCGTTTCCGCGGCCAAGCTGCCCAGACAAAGGGCTCCGCTGCCGTGTTTGTAAACAGCGGGGCATCACTGAAGAAATGAAAGTCCGGTTTTCGGTGTTCGATTGCAGAACCAATGTCCAAAAGTGTTTGTATGTCGTACTGAATAAGACAGACAACATCCGAGACAAAAAACAAAAGAACTGTAAACAGAACAAACAAAAAACTACCATGTTGTGACGGAGCTCGCAACGCAGCAGCCATACTCGGCGCCATCTTGAACTCATGCTGTAAACATACAGAGAGAAATTAAATATAATGCATACAATATAAATATAATAATAATATAAATATAAAAATGTAATATGCCGTAATATTCATTATAATAACAATTATATAATGACAAGTAAAAATATATTAAAATAATATAGTGCACATATTTAGCAAAATACTCCTCTCTATAGCTATTTTCTTATAGTCAACTAACATTAAATGGCTTTCCTGAGGTAAATGTAAAGTTCTGTTGAGCAGTGTTATTGACCTCTTTCCGTGGTTGAAAAACACTGATTGATCGAAAGTACGTACCTTTCGGTGGGTTGTACTGTATCTTTAATAAAAAGTAACAGATGATCGGTTTACTTGAACTGAGGCGCGCGATCTGTCACGTCACATTTACAAGCACCAAAACAGTATTGTCTGAATTTCGTTATAAAACATGAGAGCTGATATTTTTTTCATATCAAAAGTAACCTGCTCTGTCTAGTCTGTCGTTGTCAGTGTCCTCTTTGCTCCGCGATTTTTCTCTGGGTGAGAAAATGGATGTGTGGCGCGAGACCGTGTGAAAGTGTCAATTGCGTGAGTCTCAAGCTGAATGCGTGAGAGTTGGCAGCCATGCGGGGGATAAATAGTCGGCAGCGTTCCTCCTTCCGCCGTGCTTCTTCTCCATGTGAGGATTGTTTACATTAGACTAGAGTGCGCACTGCATGCACACAGTGCTTATACATGTGATGTGGGGATTGTTTACATCAAAGTGCACATGTGTTTTGCGCAGCATATACGCATTGTTTTTTAAGCGGTTGATGGAAAATAAGCTGATGCGCGTTCTAAAAATCTAAATTCGGATCTATTATTTTTCACGGTATTTCGAAGTCCCCGCGATAACAATATCGTGCATATTCATTACCGCGATTTATCGCATTACCGAATACCGGCACATGTCTAGTCTAGTTTAATTACGGTTATAACTTGTTTTTCCATCTTTCTTTTATCCACTATTAGTACAAGCCTGTTGTAGCGGACCGCGTCCGAATGTTGTAAAATGTACTGATGAGTTCAATGAAGTTTATTGTACATCACACAAAAGATGAAGCGTCAATTTCACTCTTGAAAATCACTGTAAGAGCTGAATAAACACTGTATAAGAAGTCTGCATTAAAGGATCCCCAACAGAACTGGAAGACAATACAATGCTGAATAAAGTCGTAGTTTTGGTTATTTTTGGACCAAAATGTATTTCCGATGCTTCAAAACATTCTAACTAACCCACTGATGTCACATGGACTACTTTGATGATGTCTTTATTTCCTTTCTGGACAAGGACAGTATACCGTTCATACATTTTCAATGGAGGGACAGAAAGCTCTCGGACTAAATCTAAAATATCTTAAACTGTGTTCTGAAGATGAACGGAGGTCTTACGGGCTTGGAGCGACATGAGGGTGAGTCATTAATGACATCATTTTCATTTTTGGGTGAACTAACCCTTTAAGATGAAACTTCACGAGACCGGAGAGATGCCTCCACAGGGTGGGAGATACGCGGCGTGATTGACAGCTTTGACACCAAATGGATATACGTGAAAATCAGATGACATGATTTCACAACTTTTTATTGGTCATTTAGATAACGTGAAGCATACTGTATACGGAAATGAACCTGGACATTCTATCCGTCGAAAAATCAACAAATCGGCAAAATGGACATACACGGTTTTCATCGGACAGCGACGATATGCCACTAACATCAGGATGTATTAACCATTCTATCAGCATCAGTCGTGTTGGGGGTAGCATGTAAAAAAAAAGGCATCCAGATTTTCACTGTCAGTTTGTGTTTGGGGGATATTGGCACATGATTTTGTTTTGGTGGGTTATTTCTGCTCTCCCTACTCTTATCCATACTAAGCTTCATGGATGCGCAGGGAGTTCTTCCAAGAACAGAACCATACCGCCAATTATAACTGTATGCTAATTGTCAATCATATTTGACGATAGTGGTCCTGACAGATATTAAGCGTAGAACGTCAGTTCTGGCAGGTCACATTAGTCAAGCTCACATCAGCTGACACTCAGCTGATCAACGTCTACCTATAGGAATGCGACACCTATCACTGTATACATATATAAGCTCCTTCAGTATTATCAGCAGCTATTGCGTTTCTCAGGAGCTAATTACCCTCCTCCATCCCCAGCTCCTCCTCTCACCCAGTCAGTGTGGTATTCTGATTCCCCTTGAATTCCCCTTGAATTAGCATACAGCTAATTGTCAGTCGTATTTGTCAATAGTGGTCCTGACAGAAATAAATTGACTCAACAAAATGCTTAGTTTAAACAACTCAAGATAGCAGAAAAATATTGTCGGTGTTAAAAATTGTTGTCTCAACTGGGATTTAGGTTTAAACAACTTTTAATGTCTTGTTGGAGTAACTTAAAAACGTCTTCATTAAACTAAAGTTGATCAGACTATTTTGTCAGCTTCACCTTTGTTACCCCAACGATTCATTCTAGGTTTAAGGAACTCCAATATATGTGCAAGGAACGGAAGTTTCTTAGCTTACTTAACACAACATTTTAAGGCAGTGTAGCGTCTGGACCAATCACGCACAAATCATTCATTATATTTAATGAATATTCCAGCAAACTCACTCTCCCAACTAAGATATGTGGCCAACTTCCCCTGAAACTAACACCACTGGCAGAACTCAGTGTCCTGTTACATAGATAAGGATTTTTACAACCTCTAAAAGGGAATTCCTGAGAGATGTGACACTCACTTAATTCTCGTGAGAAGGAGAAATAAACCCTGTTAATCCTATATGTATAACCACATGAGAAAAGTATAAACATCTATCTAATTTTCACATCTCATGATTTTCCTTTTGATGTTGTTTTGGCCTATGTATTCTTGTAAACTCTAATGGGTTAATGTTTCAGACTTGCATACAAATGTGTGACATATTTGGCTCTCTATAAACACCAATCTTCGTTCCCCATTTGTGTGACATATTTGGCTCTCTATAAACGCCAATCTTCGTTCCCCATTTGTTAATTTACATTATATTTTGCTAACTTTGTGACGCATGGGTATTATAAGAATCTTGAAGATTCTTTTTCTTAAACACCCAATGAAATTACAGATTCAAATGTCCTGCTCTAACACAAAGGGTCGTAAAACTTTCCCTCCAAAGGAAAAACGTCTGTATGACATGGAGGCGCAGGTGCGATTAAGCTACTTGCATTTTCCTATAAACAGTGGAAAGAACTTAAAATACTCTATAATTTCTGGGCACAAAAGAATAATGCATCAGTCGCGATTTTACTGTTATGTGTGTAAACTCACAATAACAAGAAAACGTTGTGCTTTTGTAAAATATAATTATCAGGGCGCGCTTTCATCGTCTCCGTGAAATGGAGCATCTCTCAAAAATAAACAGAAACACAGCTTATACTAGCCTTTCATACATGATAAATATATCTGTTACGTCTTTTTTTTTCGTTGACTAGGGAATAGGGATGGGCATTCGATTAAATTTTCTTAGTCGATCGTCGGGAGAATTAACGATCGATATTTTTATATTCAAATTCATTATTTATTTAACTTTTTATAAATTAAAAAATGCAATGAAAATACAAACATACAGTGTGTTTTTCCTCGATTAGATCTTTACTACAAGATGATCAACTTGTGGCAGTAAAACTGGACGTTTGGTTAGGCTAAACTTGAAGATATATGCGCGGCGGTGCTCGAAAGCAACGGAACCTGCAGCTGCGAGTTGGCGTTCTTAAACAGAGACCCTCGTTTGTTCCAAAATAATAAATAATAAAAAAAAATCATGTTAAACAATAACTTAACCAAAAACATAATAATTCTTAGATCTGACAGGTTTTGTCAAAATGTAACTCAAAACTATCCGAGAACGGAGTCGAGAGGGTGAGAGATTAGCCTACCTACAGTAACAATCAATTAGGCTAGGCTACTTAACAAAGCCTCATAAAAAATAACTAGTAACTCACATACAACTTCTACACCAGTCTACTGATTTTTGTTGAGAAAGATCATTGCATTGCATCATTGATGACATGATCTGGGGTCAGACGCGACCGCAACCTGACCGTCAATCCTCGTTTACACTTTCGCCTGGCTCTGCAGCGCGAGTCTCCGCAGACTGCTCGCGCACCTCCCCAAACAGACGAGGCGTTTATACTCGACGCGCTCGTCTGTGAAACACCGAATACCGCAATGACGTCATTTTTGCCGCGCTCACCTTCGCGCTCGTGCGGACGCGTCGAGTGTAAACAAGGCTTCAGTCCAGCCGCTGAAAACACCCGGTCTGAGGGGACTGACGTTGCCGGATGCACAGGTACCTCCGCGCTAACTTGACCAGCCCGGGGAACACGTTCACTTTCCACTCACACTACGCAACGCAGCAGCATTAGTTTAATGATAATCGATAACAAATTAACCTGATCGACGAAATTCTTAATGATCAATAATCGATCGTCGATTAATCATGCCCATCCCTACTAGGGAATAAGGAAATAACACTTATAAAAATGGTGTGTGTACCTCAAAGTGCAGGACAGAACAAGAAAAGAAAACCGTACTCTCAGAACTCAGCTCAAAAGGATTTATTAATCCTCAGTGCCAAAGAAGAAAATAATATTTACTACATGTACAAACAAGGAATAAGAACAATAACAAAATAATGTAATTAAACGCAAACAAAAAAACACCAGGTGGGAAGGCGAGCACGAGAGATGCCAAATCAAAGAAAACAATAAAACAAACCAAACTAGCTAAAAGTTAATTCAACTAAACTAACTACCAAACAAAAAATGTAGAAAAGAAAATCTTCGGCGTCAAGACGCTCTAACTAAACTACACTAACTAAACAACAAAACTTACAAAGTGGGCACTCTCCTAAACTAGTGTGTCTAACATAATTAGAGGTGGGCATAGATTATTTTTTTTTAATCTAGATTAATCTCACTGGAATCTTGGAATTAATCTAGATTAATCTAGATTAAAATGGCTCATTTGAATTCTGCCGAAGGCATTCAGAATATGTGTGCTACCCAAATAATGTCTAAAAGTAAGTCTTTGAGAATAGTTTGCCTCGCGTAGGGATGTGAATTTCTGCCAAAAATGCCATTCGACAATAGAGGAGCAAAAGTCGAATATCGTTCAAAGAAAATTATAAAATAAAATAAATAAATAAAACGCACAATTACAACGAGAGAAAGGGAGGCCAATTTCATCTTTAGAGATTTGTCATCAAACAAACTGTTTATTAATTGAACAAGTAACATGTTTTCGTCGTTTTTTTTTTAAACATAGTAACTTAGGCTAATTGGAAGAAGGAAAAAACAATAAGCACGATGTAGCTACAGTCCGTTTTTGCATCGCCAAACCAGATGCTCGTTAGATCAAAAAATAATGTCATATGTCATAATGATTTTATGTGAACCTGCCTTTACCGGCAATAGCCTCCTCCTTTTTAAACAAATTAGTTTCAATCAACGTAAACTATTCGTGTGACTATGCCCCTGCGCAATACACGCACATTACCTGCGGGATGGCGGTGTTCATTTCATAAACTGTACACAATGGGAGCTTATTTATTTTGTAGCCTATAAATTAATGTATATGTCCAACGGATAATGTCATACTTTTTAGTAGTGTTATCGTGGCGTAATAATCTGTTTGGTTGTAAAATGTATTAGCCTACCTGAAATGAAATGAAATCGAATGTATCGTCCTGTGGTATCATTCATTCACAGACAGCTTACGAAGATGTTCAACTAATAAAGATCTTCATCGCTGGCAAAAAATATGATGCATTTGCAGATTTGCTTTCACTAGACTAAACTGTAGCTCTTGATGTTCTTAAATCTTCCTGTTACGACTCCGTGTCGAGTGTGATTGAACGCGCTTCAGTGATTCAGTGCGTGAGGAACTGAACAGAACTGATTCGCGACCGATTTAGACAGATCTGCCAACTTGTTTGATGAAGTCTTTGAACAGAATCGACCCAAAAGAGTGATTCATTTGTAAATTGAGCATCGTTCATGCCCATAAAATACAGCGCGCTTGGAATAAACTCATTTAACAACATGTAAAGTAACGAGAGGAACGATCGCCCACACCACAGGAAAATACCCTGCTGCGCAATTTGCGCGAAAATATAACGATATTCGAAAAAGCTATTTTATGATCCCAACCCAACTTTGAGAATAGATTAACGGCGATATTTTTTTTATCGCCCGATAAGATTCTCACGTTAACGCAGCACGTTAACGCTGATAACGGCCCACCACTAAACATATCCAAAACATTGTAAGTGCAAAGTGTATTTCGCGCGACCTACCAACCTGCTCTCTTCCCAGCTTTACACACTCCGTGTTAACTGATCAGGCTGAACAGTATCTCAAAACATTATGCAATAACAAACAGAACTCGAATGTTAGACACACAGAAAATCATTGACAACAAGTCAAACAAGCGCAACAGACTAAAGTGAGCACACAACTGTCCGACATTGAAGTGATCACGGCATTTAACTGCAGTAGTGAGATGTGATTGGCGGAGGTGAACCGGAACGTCATCGTCCTTCATGAAGATTGACAGTAGATTGATCCAACGGACACCTGAAACACACACACCACAACAACACACCCACATGTCCATATTGCAACACTTAACTACGTACGACTACGTAACAATATCTATATAAAGATTGAAATGTCCACTTTTAAACGAAAAAATTCTAATCGAAAGCAAATATCATCTGATTATGTAATCCGTATGAAAGGTGCATTTCTTTCTAAAGGCCCATCCACTTTAGAGCGGAGATGTATGGAGATATGTTTGCAGCTGAAACTAATTTAAAAAACACTAGTATATAATAAACAATTAAAATCTTCATTTTTTAAGACATATTTATCATCATTAGCCTGCTTTTGCGGCAAGATTTATGCATGCGCTTGAATATAAGCTTCCTCCATGTACCCAGTATTTAAGCAGAAATTAATATAAACGTGATTAGTGATTAAATCTGTTATACATTTGAAGATTTACTGTATCTTGAAGATTGTGGTATGGTATCTTCTGTTATAAAGATGAAGATTGACATTTCATTAATTAAAAAATAAGCACATAATGTCGTAAAAAATAAACAACTTGTGTTCTGTTAGATGTTCTGTGTTTTGACTACTTTTTGAATTTTTTATAATAATATCTCAAGGCAATGAAGATATATATTAACAAAAAAAAATTATATATTATATAGGCTATAAAACATAGCTACATAAAACACACACACACACACACACACACACATATATATCCCCAGAGGGTGTGACATCTTCATGTTAAAAAATAACTGATCACAAGATCAGTGCTCTCTTGCTCCTGCTTCTCGACTGCTGGTTGATGTCTGGGGGGACACCTCACCGGGGCCCAGGCTGTGACCACAGCCTGCTATGCATTCACTCGCCTAACAGAGTCGGACTGTATTTTCTTAATTTCAACTCAGAAGAAAACTACCACTTTACCATCACTGAATGGGCAACCAACTACGCCGACTTCCTCACTCCTTGGTTGCCTGCATGGCCTCTCCAGCCCAGGGCTGGCAGGTCACACAATCTGCATGTGCTCAGCCATGTGCTCATGGAGAGAGATAAAACCTCCAACCAGAACAGAGTCGAACTACCCATGCAAGTTTATCATCTTCTTCATTCAACGGAGAAGAAAACGATTGCAACTTCAACATTTGACACTCACTCAACTTCAAGAATTGTGTCCACTGCAAAACCATGCAAGTGTCAATTTAAGAAGGTGCTTTGAAAATGATAATATTGATGGTTCATTTCATATGTAGGGTCTGGACCAATCAGACACACACTAATTATTCATATTCATTGTATTTAATGAATATAAAGGTCTATGAAACTCTCCCCCAAAACTAACCTCACAAATGAAGTTACTTTGTCAGCCGGGTGTCCGGTTATAGAACACTTTAAGACTGATAACAGACTTTTACGACCTCAAAGGAATGTGGCCACATGCGCCACATGCTTAAGAGAGAAAGTTTATCTTTAATTAAATAAACTTTGCGGTATAACTCTGATCTATGAAGGAACATGCCTCACAGAAACTGTGATGATTTACTGTCTCGTGTACTATCATGTATAACAACATGGTATGTTTGATTGGGGTGTATGTGGTTGCACAACCACCCAACGGTCAATATAACCTCACCTGTATCATGCTTCCTACCTAATTAATCCGCATTTAATGACACACACTTTGATGTACATCACCTTCTCTTAGAATGCAATGTGAATTTGTTATGTCTATTTGAGCTTGAATGAACAGTCTAAGCACGCTGGGGACAAAGACCATAAATCAACTAAGAGCCGGTTCCCCTCTCGGACATGTCACCTTACTCATTGGTCCATTCAATCCTTAGGGGTGGTTCTTTCTCAGGCTATATCAGAGGCAGGCAACAGTGACCGCCCTCTCTTGGTAGTTTTCATCCTGCCACAAACATTTTTTCAGGTGATACGGGGGAACCCCCTCCCCCCCTCCATGGGGGCCCAGAGGCCTCCCAGCAGGCCTGGATCCCAACCAGATCCGGCCTCATGGAAGAGAGAGGACACTCTCTCACAAAGAACCAAGGACAATCTCAGGAGTTTGTAACAACGACTCTAACCCACCATGCAAGTTCATCATATCTTCTTCATCCAACAAAGAAGAAAATGATTGAGACTTCAACATCTGACACTCGCAGAATCATCAACAACTTCAGTTTTCAACAACTTTGATAATAGTGTACGCTACCCAGGCATGCAAGTATACTTTACTTTGATTTGATGCTTTGAAAATGAAATGCTGATGTTCTTCTCATATAGTTACATGGAACTTCTCAATAGTTCATTTTTCGGTTTTGTTCTATCACTCACCTATTTATGTATTCATGTGTGTATGTTGTTTAGTTTATTTATATTAATATAAATATCTATATTTAGTTAATAAAACTTGTACATATGTATTTGGTTCTGTTTTGTTTGCAATACAAAGTCACTTTCACAATCACGTTTTTTGCTACTTGCTCAAAGTGCTGTACATGCTAAGAAATAATTATTCTTCTGTGGCCATGGAAGATACCCTTTTCTTAGAATAAATTAATAATCAAAAGAGTTCGTTGGACGAACTGATTAATTGATTCTAATATTAATTCAGCCACATCAAGTTAATCCAATTAACTGACCCAAATATTCATAATTAATAATAACAAGTTATTATTGATTATTAATATTTCATATAGCTAGGTTCCTTACACATAGTTCCCTTTACGGTTTCCAGTTCCATACTCACCCTTTTACCTATACATGTATTTATGTATGTATGTTTGTTTAGTTTAGTTATGTTCGTGATTTAGTTAATAAAACTTGTGCACAATATGTATCTGGCTCTGATTCACTACTTGCAGACAACGTCTCTTTTACGATTTTGATTTTGTTACATGCTCAAAGCTCTGTACATGCTAAGAAACAATTATTTTCCGTAGCCATGGAAGATACCCCTTTTCTTAGAATAAATGAATAATCAAAAGAGTTCGTTGGACGAACTGATTAATTGATTGTAATATTAAGTTATCTACATCAAGTTAATAGCATTAAGGGATCCAAATATTCATAATTAATCATAACCAGTTATTATTGATTATTAATATTTCGCCTCTGAGCTGACTCGTTACAGCAGCCAGGTTACAAATTATTTTAAGTTGAATGAGCTTGTTCATTTTTACAGTGTAGGTCTGTTCGACCTCGGCTGTGGCTGAATGTAATCGATCGGCGAGAGTTGATGCGTGCAGGCGGGGAGAATCTGAAAATCTCTCTCCACGAAATTCAAAAAACGTCTAGTTTTGTTTTCCTGCAGTTGCACCCAATTTTTGCTCGTTGTACCATGGCGTTGGACGATTTTCTTTAAACTTCTTTAAGCTCAAAGGAGCAGCTGTCTAATGTGCTGGAAAAGAGAGAGTCAAAAGTTTCTTTCGCAATATCGAGTTCTTCTAAGCTATCTGGGATGCTGAGGATATGAAACTGATCAGGAATATTATTTTAAAAAGCAATCTTTAGTGGAAGAAGTGATAGTTCTAACATATTTGTAACACGGAGTCGGCTTTGCAACCTTTGCTAAATGGATTTTACACGAGGCTAGATAATGATCTCATGACTAGGTAATGAGATGTCATCGTTCTGTTGCAGAATTTCAACAGCATTAACATTGATTCCATGTGACAATATTAGATCTAAAGTATGATTGTGACAATGAATGGGTCCTGACACGTGTTGTCTAACTCCAATAGAGTTCAGAATGTGTTTAAATGCCACTCCCAATGCATCTTTTTCGTTATCTACATGTATATCAAGATCACCAACATTTAGGACTTTATCTGCAGCCAGTACTAACTCAGCAGAAAATCAGCAAATTCTTTGATACAGTCTGTATGGTGCCCTGGTGGCCAGTATACAGGAGCCAGCACAAATGTCAAGCGTGATTTATCATTTACACTAGATAGTGTTACATTAAGCACCAACACTTCAAAATACTTATATTTGAAACTAGACTTCTCAGTCATTCTGAAGATATTACTATAGATTACAGCAACACCTCCCCCTTTTCTTTTCAGACGTGGCTCATTTTTATAACAGTCATTTTGGGTGGTGGACTCATTTAAAGTAATGTAATTATCTGGTTTTAGCCATGTTTCTGTTAGACACAACAAGTCTAGTTTATAATCTGCAATCATATCAACAAAAATTCAGCAACTCCAACTTTTTCATTTGTTCATCTTTATTATATCTATTTTTTATTTGCTGAACATTGATCACATTTTCCCCCTTAAATGGGTTTGGTAGTTTTTTGTATTTCTTAATTTGGGGAAAAGACACAGTCTCTATATGATGATATCTAGGTGAACGGGTCTCTATGTGATGGGATTTATCTTACCCTCAGTGACGTGAGAGCAGACGGTTGGTTTAGCCAGTTTGTCTGCTTCCTGACCTTAGCCCCAATTCATGTTTGAGCTCTAAGACTATGTGCATTATTACTAGAGAGAAGAGCGGTACCATCCCAGGAGGGATGAATACCATCTCTTTTCAACAGGTCAGGTCTGCCCCAAAAGCTTTTCCAATCGTCTATGAAACCTATATTATTTTGCGGACACCACTTAGACAGCCAGCCATCAAGTGAGGACAGTCTACTAAGTATCTCATTACTGCAAACAGGAAGGGGGCCAGAGCAAATGAAAGCGTCTGACATCGTACTTGCGAGTTCACACACCTCTTTAACGTTCATTTTAGTGATCTCCGACTGGCGAAGTCGAACATCATTAGTGCCGACGTGAATAATAATCTTAGAGAATTTACGAATAGCATTAGCCAGCACTTTTAAATTTGCTTTGATGTCAGGCGCTCTGGCTTCCACCAAACATGTGACTATGGTGGCTGGTGTCTCTATTTTCACGTTCCGTGTAATAGAATCACCAATAACTAGGGCACATTCAGCAAGATTCTCAGTGGGTGTTTCACTGAGTGGGGACAACCTGTTTAATGTTGTAATCGAAATGGAAGAGCGGTGTTTTGTCCCGTGACTATAGCATATCACTATCACCCAGTTGCCCTGCTGAGACTCAGGGAACTTTGAGATCTCCTCATGGAGATCTTAAGCGGCTAAGCAAGATGGATACCTGCCCGGATTGGCCTTTTTGGATACCGCTCAAGGCATCAGTCCTATAGAAGCAAAGATCTCACACTATCTTCAAGAAAAATGGGTAGCCCAGGGATCCAGGTTCTTTGCTGAGTTTATTTGCAATGAGGCACGCATCAGGAATGACCCTAGTTTCTCACTTACTCGTTCCAGCGATATCCATTCTAAGGAAAGACCAATTCTCAGGACGGCAATAATTCCATTGTCAACTCATAAAACCGATGTTCTCAGTGACAAGAAAGTTGAGAACCCTGGAAATTACTGCCCAACACATCGCAGACCAAAAAAAATGGTCGCACTTTCAGAGCCAAACCTATTGAAGAGAGAAAATCCTTCCTCCATGACAATGGAATTTGCTACAAGTGTTGCACGTCCAACACTCATTTGGCCAAAGACTGCAAGTTAACTGTCAAGTGTAGTGAATGTGAGAGCAATCGCCATGTCACAGTCATGCACCCTGGCCCACCTTGTCAAGTGCCTGAGTATTCTACCCCGCAATTGAGCTACAGAGCAGAAGGAGATGACAAGGAATTGTCAACAACAGTGACATCACACTGTACCGAGATCTGTGGCAAGGGGCAGCCAGGGAAATCATGCTCTAAGATTTGCTTGGTGGATGTGTTCCCTCAGAATCAGCCAGAGAAGGTTATCAAAATGTATGCAGTACTCAACGATCAGAGTAATCGCTCTTTGGCAAAAAACGATTTCTTTGAGCTGTTCGGTATAGATAGCAGACCTTCCTCTTATTCCCTTCGGACATGTGCTGGAGTTACCAATATGTCTGTCAGAAAGGCCGAAGATTTCATGATCTCACCGGCCGCAGGAGGTGCTTCCTTTGCTCTACCACCACTCATAGAGTGCAATCAAATACTGGCCAGCAGATGTGAGTTACCCAACCCGAATGTTGCCTTGAATCACTCTCACTTGAGGTCAGTTGCAAGCCAAATTCCCAAACTCGATCCCAACGCTCAGATCCTTCTCTTACTGGGCAGAGACATCATTAGGGTGCACAAGGTCAGACAACAAATCAACGGCCCTCATGATGCACCATTTGCCCAAAGGTTAGACTTGGGTTGGGTGGTAGTTGGTGAGGTATGTTTGGGAAACGCCCATATACCTTGTGTGAGCACCTTCAGGACCAATATATTAGAGATTGGTTGCACTACTTACCTTTCACCCTGCACCAGTTACATGAACCTGAAAGAGGAAGCTCCTTACAGTGGGGAGCCTAGGGGTATTATCCTCGGAGCGTGTCAAAAGATCATGTACAAAACCTCAGACAACAGCCTTGGTTGTGATGTGTTCCAAAGAACCGAGAACGATAATAAACTGGCCTCGTCCATTGAGGACACAGCATTCTTAAGGATCATGAATTCAGAAGTTTACAGGGATGAGGGAAACAGTTGGGTCACCCCATCGCCCTTCAGAGAGCCAAGACAAATACTTCCCAACAATCGTGTCCAAGCTCTTAATAGATTTCATTCTCTACAGCATACTCTTACTAAGAAGCCAGAGATGGAAAAACAGTTCGTCTCTTTCATGAATAAAATTCTGGAGAACGACCACGCTGAACCCGCACCACCACTGAAGTAGGGAGAGGAGGGTTGGTTCCTGCCGATCTTTGCGGTTTACCACTCAAAAAAGCCAGATCAAATCAGGGTGGTTTTTGACTCCAGCGCTCAACATCATGGCATCTCCCTCAATAACGTCTTGCTAACAGGCCCCGATCTGAACAATTACTTGCTGGGAGTCCTTCTTCGATTCCGTAAGGAACCCGTAGCCATCACAGCTGTCATCCATCAAATGTTCCATTGTTTCAAGGTTAGAGAGGATCTTCGTAACTTTCTTAGGTTCCTCTGGTTCAGAGACAGCGACCCAACAAAGGATGTCATAGAGTACCGGATGAAGGTACATGTTTTTGGCAATAGCCCTTCTCCGGCCGTTGCCATTTACGGGCTAAGACGAGCTGCTAGCGAGGGTGAGAAGGTACATGACTCAGATACTCGACAGTACGTGGAAAAACACTTCTACGTGGATGATGGGCCTGTGTCCCTACCTACTGACGATCAGGCAGTGAGTCTCCTTCAAAGAACACGAGCATCTTTAGCTGAATCGAACCTTCGTCTGCATAAGATTGCCTCAAAGAGCCCAGTTGTTATGCAAGCCTTTCCTCAAGAGGAACACACTAAAGCTATAAAGGACTTAGATCTTAGTGGTGAAGTTCCTTCTATACAGCGGACTCTTGGGTTGTGTTGGGAGATAGCAGGTGACACCTTTACCTATGATGTGTCATCTGTCGGTAAATCATTCCCAAAACGTGGCGTGCTGTCCACTGTGAACAGTATCTTTGATCCACTCGGCATAGTCTCTCCGGTCACCATACAAGGCAGAGCTCTACTACGGGAAATCTCGAACTACACCTCAGAATGGGATGCTTTACTTCCTGAAGAAAAGAGAGGAGAATGGGAAACATGGTAAGACTCCCTCCAGGACCTGAAGCAACGGCATATTCCTCGAACCTATTCCTCAATCTCCCTCTCTGAGGCAAAACTTGTAGAACTGTGCATTTTCTCTGACGCCTCCACTAAAGCAATTGGTGATGTGGCTTACCTCAGGGTCATCGACCATGATGATTGCAGTAATGTCGGATTTGTCTTAGGTAAAGCCAAACTGGCACCACAACATAAACCTACAATTCCGCGTCTCTAACTCTGTGCTGCAGTATTGGCAGTTGAAATTGCCGACCTGATTCGCCATGAGATGGATCTCAGATTGCATTCTGTAAGATTCTACTGTGATAGCAATGTAGTTTTAGGGTACATACACAATGAGACAAAGCGTTTTGATGTGTATGTGCATAACAGAGTTCAACAAATTCGCCAATCTTCAAGGCCAGAAGCAATGTGTTTATGTACTGTCTCAACCCAGCTGATCATGCTTCTAGAGGAGTTTTTTGCATCTCAACTCCATAATTCAAAATGGCTCAGGGGACCAGCATTCCTCTCCAAACCATATACATGCTTGCAGGAAGAGCCTGAATCCTAAAAACTTATCTGTCCAGAACACGATGTTGAGATAAGACGTGATGTCCTCAGCAATTGCACACAAATTAGACTGGCTTAGGGACAGAACGATTCAAAAGATTCTCTACCTGGATAACCCTTGTAAGAGCTATCGCCCTTTTGATCTACATCGTTCGCACGATCAAATCCAAGAGTGGTTGTGGAGACCATGCAGGGTGGCATTGGTGCAAGAAACTTCGAACATCACTGTGGCGAACAGGATGGCCGAGGGACGTGAGAGAATGGCGTGAACAGGCCTGTATTTTATTTCTGTTTGGTTTTTGTATTTGTATTTTATTTTAGCCAGCAGTCGTCCGCGAGGGGCTGCTGGCAGTTCCTTTTATGTTTATTTTCGGTAGCCAGCAGTCGTCCTCGAGGGGCTGCTGGCAGTATTTTGGTTTGTTTGTTTTATTTTAAATAAAGTTTCTTTGATTGTTTGCCGGTTCCCGCCTCCTTCTTCCCTGAACATTGCTACACTGGTGTCGAAACCCGGGAAGAGGGAGGAACGCGCTGTCAGAGAGTCCCCGCCGCTGTGGGGAATCCGCTGTGCCATCGAGCATGGTGCGTGAGTCGTCGCCGCCGCTCGCCGTGTACCCCCCGGCCTGTGAGGGGCAATGGGGGTATGTGGCGAACAGGACGGCCGAGGGACGTGATAGAACGGCGCGAGACCGGTGGTGCAATTGCTAATGAACAACACCTGTGAAGCACACCGGTCTCGCATCTCTCACGGAGGAGTGGAAGCATAAAGGAGGAGCAATGACGTTGATGATCGAGAGAGGAACAGGTCTGGTTTTTGGTATTTGTATTTTATTTTAGCCAGCAGTCGTCCGCGAGGGGCTGCTGGCAGTTATGTTTATTTTTGGTAGCCAGCAGACGTGAGGGGCTGCTGGCGGTATTTTGGTGTGTTTGTTTTATTTTAATAAAGTATGTTTGATTGTTCGCCGGTTCCCGCCTCCTTCTTCCCTGAACATTGCTACAATCACAAGAGTATTCGCTAGCCTGGAACGCCATTTTGAGAGCAACTCAACATGGGAGCTTTCCTATGGAATATGCAGCCCTTTCTGAAAATAAAGCCCTACCAAAGAACAGCCCTCTCTTAAAACTTGATCCCATTCTCAACGAGGGGTTGATCAGAATTGAAGGAAGGTTGAAAAATTCTCCATTAAGCTCCAATGAAAAGAACCCCTTGGTTCTAACCAAGCACAATCACATCTCCATTCTGTTGACTACCATGAGAAAGTAGAACATCAAGGGCGTCATTTTACGGAGGGAGCCTTGAGAAGGGCTGGTTTCTGGATTATTGGAGGGAAAAGGCTGATTAGCTCAGTCCTACAACACTGTGTTACTTGCCGTAAGCTCTGTGGGAAAATGGAGAAACAAATTATGGCACACTTACCTCCTGAGCGCCTTAACATAAATCCCCCGTTTACCTATGTGGGATTGGATGTTTTTGGACCTTGAATGGTCAGAGCGAGACAAACTAGAGGTGGACACGCCGAGAGCAAGCGCTGGGCTATATTGTGTAAAGACTCTGGGGCGGATCTAATCCGTGGGGAATTTGCATATCATAATTAATAATTGGTAATTAATAATTATTCATACATGTTTGGATTAGATCAGTCTTACATGTTAATAAAACTCCCGATAAGGGATGATATGTAATTTTACCTGCATGCATGCTTGTGTATCCTTGCACTTAACCACAAGTTGATTGCAATTACCTGCACGGACCACGTCTTACAAAACAGGCTAAATTAATTAGCTCAATTGTCAGACTAATATCTGTGGGAATCCACAATATCATCTTACTTTATAGGATTTCAGGAAAAGCAATTCTGTGGCCACAAGAATTGGGTTTCCTGCCCTATAAACACATACTCTTTAAAGTATCTTTAATTTGTAAGCTTGTTGCTATAAGATCTTTTGGCACTTAAGGGACTTAAATGAGCAAAAAGGCAGTACATCAATCAGATGAATATAATGAATTTAATAAGGCAGAACTACTTATGTATTTACTACGGTTACATGGGATATATTTATTTCCAAACATAATAAACAACAAAACACGATAAGGCATCGATGGACGAGAAATGCATAGAGTGTGGACAATGGAAACAGGGACAGAGAGGGACAGAGAGAGAGAGAGAGAGAGAGAGAGAGAGAGCGAGAGAGAGAGAGCGAGAGAGAGAGAGAGAGCATTGGCAACATTCCCCTGACAATCCCCTGCCTGTGACAACACGAAAACATCATCTTAATGCTTCTTAGAAGCTCTATAAAGAGATATACTTAAGTTTCTGGGTCTCTCTGTGTCGCGGCATTCCTGCGCGTGCGTGAGCGGAGTCCTTTAGGAAGCGTCACTGGGTGCTGCTTGGCGCGCGTTGAACGGAGTTTCCAAGTCTTTGGGGTAACATTACCAAAGGAAAATAGTTCGGCTAAGTTTGTTTCACTTTGTGGAAGTGAACAGAGTCGACTACGGAAAACAAAACTTTGACTAACAAAGAAAAGAAATAAAGATCTCTACGGGGAAATCACGCGGAGTTAACGTCACATCTTCGCATGGCTGGTGAAGAAGCGTGTGTGCGTCTCTCGCCACGTGGTCACGTGCGCGTGTTTCTCCTTCAAAACGAGCGCGCGCTCGTTTAAAGGTCCCTTGTAGATGGATTTGCTGAAGAGATATGTCACGCGGTGTTCTTTTCACTCGTCGATTGGAATTAAACACGGAGACTTATCGAAGACTGAAAAACACAAACTAAACTAGAAACAAATAAAAGAAAGGCGAAGAGCTCGCCCGGAGGCGAGACCTTACATTTTGACAGTCAAAAGTAACAGAGCGACGAGCGGAGGGGGGAAGCGTCATTTATCACCTTGGAGAAATCCGGCCTCTTCCTGTTGACTTGGCCAATTAGAGGGTTGGAATTTCACAGGCGGGACTTTGGTTTTTATTGCTCTTTGTCTAAGAGAGAGACATTTGAAACCGACGAAATTAGGGTGTTTAAGAGCAGAATCTTCACAATTCTTATAATACTAATGTGTCACAAGTTTAGCAAAATGTAATGTCAATTAACAAATGGGGAATGAAGATTGGAGTTTATCAAGACCAAACTTGCCACAAATGGATTTGGTTAAACATTAGTTGGCCAAGTTTAAAACATTATCGCATTAGAGTTGTCGAGAAACATAGACCAAACCACAAAAAGGCAACTCATGAAATAGGGAACTTAGATACATTGTTCATACAATTCTCAAGTGGATATATAATAGCATATACTGTATATATATGAATACAGGATTCATTTCTCCTCCTTGGTTAGAATTCAGAGAGGGTGACAGTTCTGTGAACGGTCTTCTTGGATGTTGGCTCGCGAACAAATCAGGATCGCGCGAGGATCTCTGTGGGGGCTCATTACGCTGTAAAGGTGTCACAAACTAATCTACCCTCCAGACTGGCTGGCGCTAACGGAAGATTTAGAATTGGAAGAGTCATAGGTTGGGGCTTTAGAAACCCCTGTTAACGTGTGTTTATTGTGTTAAGAAATGCTGACTCCATGATTCTGCGCTCATACCCTACAATTGTTTACTTGCATGAGCATAAGAGCAGTGCATATTGAGGTAATCGAATCATTGGATGCTTCCAGCTGCATCAATGCTCTGAGGCGATTCTTCGCCATTCGAGGACCCGCAAAGCAGCTACGGTCTGATTGCGGCACAAACTTTGTGGAAGCAAGTAAAGAGCTAGGACTGAACAAGCTGCAACAGGACGAAAAGGTTTTCAGATATTTGAGTTAGCAGGGCTGTTCCTGGGAGTTCAACCCTCTTCATTCTTCACACAGAGGAGGTTCTTGGGAAAGAATGATTGGAGTGGCCCGCAGAATTCTCGATTGTATCCTACTAAGAGAACACACTGCTTTCTCCCATGAAGTCTTGTGCACGTTTATGGCCGAAGTTTCAGCCATCATCAACGCCAGACATCTCATTCCTGTATCAAGTGACTCACAGTCTCCATTCATCTTGACTCCAGCAATGCTGCTTATTCACAAGGGAGCAGTCTCACCTCCACCAGGGGAATTTGGTGACAGGGATCTTCTTCTCAAGCAGTGGAGACAAGTGCAGGCCCTTGCCAATGAGTTCTGGCTCCGATGGAAAAGGGAGTATCTGCCAACCCTACAGAGTTGCAGGAAATGGAATGAGAAACGTCGCAACTTGCTAGAATAAGAGTATGGTATTGCAGGCTGAATCAGGAAGTTAGTTTATTAGTCAAAGCACACGGTGAAGATTGTTCCAGCTGCAACAATCCTCTATGTTTCGGTTTCTCCTTAGCAAGAACTGCTTGTAAGTAGTTTATATATTTTCTGTTTTACAGTATTACTAATAATAGATTTGTGACGATTTAATGTTGATTTAAAACCATATGAGTATAAATATTTGATTTCAATTCGTGAACATTGTTACTGAGACATTATATTTCATTGTAATTAAGCTCTGTTGGTATTTGTACGAGAGACAAGAGACGATTTTACCTTAATGTATATGTTGTGCTTATTTTCAGTTTCACTCCTTTGTTCATGTCTTCATGCTCAACATTAAAGAGTCTCTATTAAACGGAGCTAAGAAGCTATATTCTGACTCTCATGTTTTTCATGACGGGAGTTTGGCTGGCTGTCTAATTTTTCCCATTGCTAAACTAGTAAAAGTGAATTTGGACACGCCTTAAGTGCTAAATGATCATGATATGTATAATTTATACCATTACATGCCCACCCCAGAGTGTAGCCAACAAAGCACCCCCCCAAAAAAAATACAGGGATTGCCTACTATTTAAGCTAGTATTTTAAGCATTTTTTAATGGCTGTACGTAAACCAAAATGGTTATTGTGAAAAAACAGGTTTATTATGAAAAGACTGTTCTAAAAATGTGCATAAATAATTGTTAAATTAATAATTGAATTACATAACTAAAAAATAAGTAAAAACATATAAATGTAAAATTCAGGAACAGTTTATCAGACATATTTGCAATGTGTAAGCCTGAAGTCTACATTACTAGCAGGCATACATGTTTATTTTCAAGTTATGATTATGTATGTTTAAGAGAACATAAAAATAAAAAAGGTGCATAGTCCAGCAAGGATTTTACAAGGAGTAAACATAAAGGAAGCTGTCACAGGTACTTATGAACAACCTACATTAACTCTTCTTTGTCACCAGATGGAGCCATTGGCTTTAATTCAGTGTCTTTAATTCAGATTTCAGCACCAACATCAAACCCAGCTTTCAGCACCAACATCAAACTCAATTTTCTGTGTGTGTGTGAGTGTGAGTGTGATATTCTGTTTTTTTATAGTGGCTTCTGCTCATAGCCGTCTCCCTATAGAAGCAGTTTTAACATCCAGTAAAAGGCGTCTTAGACACTGTTGTGTCAGATACTGTCAACAGTTCTAGTAAAACACCTCCAAGCTAAAGACCTTGATGTTTAACTTGGAACAGGTCACCAGCAGTATGACATGATCTTAAGGATCAGGTGACAGTGACAACCGAAAGCCAGAAACGCCCATCAACGTTAATGTGTAGAAATGCTGTGCTTAGAATACACAAAATAGAGATCGCACTCTATAAAGCACAAGTGCAGTATATGCTCTCCAGAGCACAGAGGACCATCCAGAGGCTTTCATATGACATGCCACATGATGCAATATTATTACATTGTGACCCAGGTGAAAAAAATTTGCCCAGAGGTTTGCTCTTTCATCTTAGTTCAGGAGTTTGGATTTTGATACTGAAAAAATATATATATTTTGAAGAAATAACAGACACAAATGACACAACTGTGGACATACAGTAAGAGATTAGAATTATAAAATGAATGTGGATAGTGTTGGTTTTAATAAAGACTAATAAAGTGTGTCACACTTTACTGCACGTTCAACAACATGTACATGTCTTCTGTAAAACAACCAGAATACAAAAATATGCTTAGAGCTCCATCTAGTGGTCAAAAAGGAAAAACTCACATGCGACACAGCTTAATAGCAGCTTAAACCAAAAACACACAAGCTTAATATAATTATTCTGGTAAGAGTGCATTTTTCAACAGATAGCAGCTCAGATCCTTTGATGAGGAATGTTTGGCTTAATATTAAGATCGCTGGCATGATTGCAGACTTTGGCAAGTTTGAGCACAGTTTGAAAACTACACTGGAAAAAAGGGTGAAATTACTGTGTGATGTCTTTCCTATGTTTGCAAATGACCTCATCAATCATACTTTCCTCAACTAATAATGTAGTTCAGCTTAGTGCAATGAGTCTTCCTTCCATGGAATCTTAATTGGTTACTGTGTAACCGCGTTGCCGTGTGTGAATCCATTACTGGTTTTTAGGAAATCCAGAAACAGGTCAATACTGAAGTCGTCTAAAAGCATATTTCCATGTCACCAGAATAAATTCTTTGTGATTCTGAATTGTAGACGTTAAAGCATTAAATAGACTCTTTCTTTGCACCAAAGATTTTCAGAGCATCTAGAGCGAGTGTCTTCAGTTGCCTAGCAACAACAGCCCCTGTAAGGACCAACCGTGTGATGCTGTCTGGGTTTGCGAAGGTAATTCAGGGGGCAATCTGATTTTAAAATAGGTCCATTGTGGGTGGGACCTGAACTTTACATACTTATTGCTGTGAGCTAGAACTCCCCATTTAGATTGGATGCATGTCAGAGTGATAGAAATATGATGGCATTGACCCTAAAAGAGCAGTTTAACCAATCGACCCCATCTCTGCTCATGTAACTTTTGAATTTTGTACAGAGGTTATCCTGACCTCACACGCTCAGCTTGTCAAGCTCTCTTAGTCTTTTGGGGCCGATAATACAGAAGTACATCACGTGGGTTTCATATCCTCTAGAGGTTTCTGAAAGTCTCTGAAGCCGATCATTTGTTTGCTCTTGGTGTTTTGCCATCTGTTTTTGCAAGATCAAAGTGATGCACATACAAAGCAAAGCATGTGTTTAAACCGGAGGACGCTTTGCATGATGTTTTGCATTAAAATGGTTTACCTCTATTAAAGGGCATATAATAAAGTGTCCCTTGGCTATTTTTTCCCCCTTACATTTCCAGGTTTTCCTGCCTTACTGAGGCTATGCTCTTTTAAAACAATTCCACACTGCCTTCAGCAAATCACCTTCTCTTTCAAGCCTCTCTCCATCCCTGTGCTTATTAAACTTTCATGGCTGATTTTTTACTTTGATAGCATATGCATATTGAATGGGTGTTGGGTGGAAGCAGGTTACACCGTGCGACTTGACCGGTCGCACTCGCTCGAGTTAAAGTTTTGCATTGTGTCACAATTGCTTCATGTCAGTATTATAACATGACATGCACATTTGGTTGTTGTGCTTTGTAAAAGTTTAAATGCCAAGGTGATGTTCAAACAAAGGTATTGGGCAAACATTTTTCCAAACAGAAACTATTTGACGGTGATGAGTTGAATTATTGTTAACATTATTACCCAGTTTACTTTTCAAATAGAAATATTCTCCATATTTCTGATCGTTTTTCAACATCTGTCGTCTTTCCGTGATGAAATAAATCCATATATGCATACAGTACAAGAGTTATTCTAGCAGTCTGGGGGAATTTATGACTGCAAATGTTTGGTGCTATTATAAGCTCAATCAATTTCTTGCTGTAAAACTTCATGTTGTAGTAGATATTACATCACTAAGAAGTGGCAGTAAGACTTGACATAGGACATGATTGGACATGAGTGAGTAGGACATGATCCTGAATCAATTTCTTGTTTGTGCTGGAACAGCATTTCTGACTTGTCCTGACCCTAACCCATTAGCTACTCATAAAATCTAATTTTATTTTGATAATGTTGATGATTTGATATTGATCAAGCACCTTAACCCATCCCTGAACCTAACATGTCAGCATAACATCATTAACCTATTTAATTTTAAAGGGGACATATTATGAAAATCAGATTGTTTCCGTATTTAAGTTCTATTATCGGGTCCTCGGTGCATCTACCAACCCAGAAAACTTGAACAACCCAAAATTGACAATCCAGTAACTTTGTTTTGGTAAGCCTTTCTCTGCAAGCATTTCAAAAAATAAGCCGATCAGATTTCACTCCCCTTCTGACGTAAGAAGGGGATCATATTATAATATTACCGGCCCTTAATCTGCACGATTCCACCCACAGCACCACCATTTGGTTTTGGCAAGCGACAACACAGCCCGATCTCATGAAAGTGAGTATCAATAGCACGAATTGTATTTATTGTGCAATTTATACACAAAAAATAATTTTTACGTGCATATGATACGCAGTTCTCTTATGAGAGTTCCTCTCGTTCTGCGTAATATCTTACGCCATGGGGAAAACCTCTTTTCCATGAGATATTGAAGCCAAAAATTATCCTTCATTTTGAATTAATGTAAAACGCGTTGCGGCAGCATGCAGACATAGGCAAGGCGGCTTGCGTGCCTATAGGCTGACATGCGGCAACAGCAGCAGCCTATCGAGAGAGGCCCTGCGTGACGCCATATCCACCGGGGGCGCTTCGCGCCACTACGTCACGTCCCGCCGAAATATGCGTGGCCTTGACCTATAAATATAGCTCGACAGGCTGATACAAACTGATTTTCATCTCTTCAGCGAAGCTCACGCATCGCTGGATCCAGAGTGAGAAGCCGCGCCGCTGAGAACAAGCCTTCTGTGGGACGAGCCTTGAACCTGAAGTCGCTGGCCTTCACCTCCCTGCCTTCAGTCGCCGTACCTGCTAAGCTTTCCGGGGTCTATATCCTTTAACTCTGCTGAGAGTGTGTGTTCGCCGTTGCGACTCACACTCTATCTCTCATATCTAAAAGAGCAAGCGTCTTTTTAAAGATGCCTCATTCCTGTGGCTCGTGCCGAGCCGCACTCAGCGACTGGGACGGCCATGTCATCTTCGTTTCCTGCCTGGGTGAGCATCATCCAGCTCTCGTGCTCGCTCAATGGCGACTCTGAGGACTCACCTGGCATTTTTCTCTCCGAGTCTGCACTTCCACCCACTATAGTGCCGCGCCATATAAAGCCCCGTACTCAACAGGTCCCCGAGCCTTCTCCAGCCTGCGAAAGCATTCCGGTTCACCCGCCAGCTTCGCCAGCTTCACTCGAGTTGCTCACCGCCATTGATGACGACGAGATAGCTGCTTCTGTGGAGGAGGACAGCTGCTCTATCCTGGCGTCGGACAGTGAGGATTGGGCGAGCTCTGTGGACCTCCCCCCTCTGCCCGCGAGTCGTCAGGGAAACGGGCCAGCATCAAATCCGAGCTGATACATCTGCTCTCACAGGCCGCGGCGAGCCTCAGCCTTGAGTGGAAGGCGCCCACACAGCCCGCTCTCGCTCTGCCGGACAGATAAATCACATGAAGAATGTAATTTCTGGTATCCCGGCCATGGCCGATGGTGTTATGAGTGTAATAAAAAATGCACCGAAAATTTTTCGCTCGTTCAGTTCCAGAAAATGCGACTGTTCCATTGTATTCTGCAGTAAATAAGCCGGTTACACGGCCCGCTTGCCTGCACACAAAAGCCGTTTTCAAGGCGACCCAGATAAATCACATGATGTGTATTTTCTGTATTCCGGCCACGGCCGATGGTATCAATTGTGCATTACATGTAGTGAATGTGCCCACAACTCAGTGCCCACAAACGCTACACAATGCATGTCTCACGGTTTTCTGTAAAAACGAAACCAACACACATTCAGTCAGCTCAGGCTGACGGTGTTTCTGTGCAGTAAATGTGCCCGCTGTCCCGCGCCCACGTTCTCTCACAGACAGGTTGAACCCCACGTGGTTTTGTCCCGATCGCTCTCTCTACGCAAACTGCCAGAGAGAAATCAAGCTCGGCCAGCGACTCATGTCGATTGTGCATTACATGTAGTGTATGTGCCCACATCTCAGTGCCCACAAACACTACATAATGCATGTCCCACATTTTCTGTGAAAACGAAACCAACACACATATTCAGTCAGCTCAGGCCGACGGTGTTTTCAGTGCAGTAAATGTGCCCGCTGTCCCGCGCCCACATTCTATCACAGACATGTTGAACCCCATGGGGTTTTGTCCCGCTCGCTCTCTCTCCGCAAACTGCCTTAGAGAAATCGAGCGCGGCCAGCGACTCATGTCGATTGTGCGTTACATGTAGTGAATGTGCCCACAACCCAGTGCCCACAAACACTACACTATGCATGTCCCGCGGTTTCTGTAAAAACGAAACCAACACACATTCAGTCAGCTCAGGCAGACGGTGTTTTGAGTGCAGTAAATGTGCCCGCTGTCCCGCGCACACATTCACTCACAGACATGTTAAAACCCACGGGGTTCACCCTGCTCATTTTCTCTTCGCAAACTGCCATAGAGAAATCGAGCGCGGCCAGACCGCCCGCCGCGATCAGCGCGCCCCCCACCTCAGATAGTGCAAGCAGAGTGTTTACTTTACAGCACACCGGAGCTCTCCGGCCACCACTAAGTTGCGGCCAGTGCCCAGATCTCATTTTACCCCTAGCAGGGTATCAGAATGGGTGCTGAACACTATAAAAAGAGGCTATTCGCTGCAGTTCGCTCGACTTCCCTGTCCGTTACACGGCGCGTGTCGAAACTACGGTAAAAAACGAGGTAGCTCATCTACTTCAAGCCGAAATAGTGAAACTACTGAGCAAAGGGGCCATAGAACCTTTGTCTCAGGCTCAGAGTGAAGGGGGCGTATACAGAGGATATTTTCTGGTACCGAAAAAGACGGTCTCAGACCCATTCTAGATCTGCGGCAACTGAACAGAGTGCTTGTGAAGTTCCAGTTCAGAATGCTCACAACAGGAAAAAGTTCGCTGTCTCCCAGTCATAAAATTTCTTTTCTGGGCACAGTACTGGACTCGCTGTCTATGACAGCGCGCCTGTTGCCGGAGCGCGGACTGAACGTTCAGCGCGCCACGAAATCCTTCCGCCGCGGCACTATAGTCCCGCTCAAAAGGTTTCAGAAAATGCTGGGCCTTATGGCCTCAGCATCTTCGGTACTCCAGCTAGGTCTGCTTCGCATGCACCCACTGCAGTCATGGCTGAAAGTGCGAGTTGCACCTCGGGCATGGGCCTCCGGTCTGTTTCGCCTCAAGGTCGATCTGAAATGCGTCTCAGCTCTGGAACATTGGAAGGCGATCGACTGGTATCAGTCAGGTGTGAGTCTTGGGATTTCCTCAAGTGTGAAGGTGGTGTCCACGGACGCCTCCACCTCGGGATGGGGAGGGAAATCACTGGGGAGGAACGACCTGGTCGTACGATTCCTCAAAGGAGCTAGGAGGCTGAACCCTCCCAGACCTCCTGCAGTACCAGTGTGGGACCTTTCTACGGTTTTGGAAGCCAAGAAAGGTGCCCCATTCGAGCCAATCTATTTGTCAGACATGAAACATTTGTCTTTCAAAACAGTGTTTCTTGTGGCTCTCGCTTCGGTGAAGCGCATTGGGGATTTACAAGCGCTCTCGGTGAGCGCGACATGTATGGAATTCGGTCCTAATGACTCGCAAGTCATACTCAAACCAAGGCACGGGTACATGCCCAAATCCCTCAACACACCGTTCAGGGCCCAGGTGATTTCCCTGTCCGCCCTTCCGGTTCATGATGAGGAGGAGGATACGAGTTTCCTATGCCCTGTCAGGGCGCTGAGAACTTATGTGTCCCATTTGTCTGCTTTCAGACAGACTGAGCAGCTCTTTTTTTTTGTTTGGCGGGCGTTCTAAGGGACTAGCCCCGTCAAAACAGAGCCTTTCCAAATCGATAGTCGAGGCCATAGCGCTGGCTTACACTTCTAAGGGCCTGCAGTGTCCTTTGGGTGTCAGAGCGCACCCCACGAGAGGTATGGCCCCTTCGTGGGCGTGGTCTAGCGGGATTACCTTGCAGGATATCTGTACGGCGGCAGGCTGGGCCTCGCCGTCTACATTTATAAGGTTTTATAACCTATAGGTTCCCGCCTTACAGGCTAAGCTTCTGTCTGTCTAGTAATGAGCTCTGTCTGCCCAGTTGCTACGGCTCAGAAGGCTGAATTTTGCTTTTGCATTGTTCACTGATCGATAGAACAGCTCCATGGGTGTTGGATGACCCGTACTGCTGCCCAGTTCAGGCTGAGCGCTGTTCACCCTGACTGCGTGGAACACTGTTAACATGATTAGCTCCTGTAGGATGCTTTTTTATGGGGAATGATGCTTACAGCCTCTCTTCTCCGACTCTCTGTGAGTCTATGGTGATCAGGGCCGGCCCGAGGCATAAGCGAACTAAGCGGCTGCTTGCGGCCACCAGGGGGCCCCCCAATCAAGTTTACTATTATTTTTTTTTAGATGACTTAAACAAGTGACATAAATGAATGAATGAATATGAATGAATGAATGAATAATTCAAGACAAGAAAATTCTGATTTCATGATCAATATACCTGCCAACAACTGCTGCTGTGTCTGCCAGCGTTTAAGTCATGCGCATAATCTAGACGCCTCGCGAGTGCATAACGTTAGACAATTTGTGTGCAACTGCACATACTCACGGTATCGGTTTAAGTTGGAGAAAATAGCCGCAGGGGAACTTAACCTTCTAGGTTTAAGGGTAGCAGTTTGAATAAATAATAAACATAGCAGTTTGAACTCTTCTCCAATTTATTATACCACACATCAGATCACTAACTCCAAAAACCCGCGACGTGCGCACGACCCATTCCTATCTACGGCAAGCCCCGAGGGGAAAAATAGATTGCATACACACATACAACGAGCACCAGTACTGTAATGACTCAGAGGGTCGAGACTGATCCATATGCAACAGATTTATTAAACAGAAAAGTCAGACAAAAGGTAACTCAGGATAATAATAATAAGAGGCAGGCTGAGACGTGAGTCGAACCGGGCAGGAGGTCGGGGGCTGGCAGCGAACCCTCAGTATCCAGGGACAGGCTTAGGGTCAAGGCTGGCGACAGAGAATCAGAATCCGGGACGGGCTGGAGGTCGAGAGGCAGGCTGCGGACAATCAGACAAGGTTAATTCAGCGTGGGTCAGATGAAACACGTAGACTGAGGAATAGGAGAAATGCTCGGACATGCACACATAGAGAGGCAATACTTTGCAAAGAACGCTCATTGAACGAGGCAGATAAAGGCTGGGCAATGAGATAGGATTCAGAACAGGTGAAGGTAATCAGAGCGCCAATGATGCATACTAGGGAGAAAGTTTGCAAATCACTATAATTCAGGAGAGGGTGCTCGTGGCTGAGAAATGGTGGAATCAGGGAGACTGGACGCCGTAACAGAGCCCCCCCTGCGAGCGACTACTGGCGCGAGGATGCTGACGACAGCGGGGTCTGCCACGAGCACGGGGAGCAGGTTTGTCTGGATGTTTGTGGTGGAATTCTTGAATGAGCAAAGGATCCAGAATGTCACCTGAGCTAACCCAAGACCGCTCTTCTGGCCTGAAACCCTTCCAGTCAACCAGATACTGCAAACATCCCCACCGACGTCTGGAATCCAGCAGTTGATTAACACAATAGGCCTCCTCCCCCTCCACAATGATTGCTTGAGATGAATGATCATAGGAATCCCCTCTCTCCACCTCGGAGGGGGGTGTGGCAGGTTTGAGCATTGAGACCTGGAACGTAGGGGAGATGTGTAGATGTCTGGGCAGAGCAAGGCGAAAGGATATAGGAGTTATCCGACGGATGATCTTATATGGACCCATAAACCTGGGACTGAGCTTTTTGCTGGGGAGCCCAAGACGAAGGTTCCGAGTAGACAACCATACCCATTGACCTGGCTGATACTCTGGGCTGGGATGGCGATGACGGTCAGCCTGCCCTTTGCCACGATTGACGGCCCGCTGGAGCTGAGTGAGAGCCAGGTTCCAGGTTTCCTCACTTCGACTCAGCCAGTCGTTTACTGCAGGGACATTAGTGGGCTCATCGGACCACGGAAACAGGGGTGGTTGGAAACCGAGGACGCATTGAAAAGGAGTCAAGCCTGTGGAGTGCTTACGAATGGAATTTTGAGCATACTCTGCCCACATCAGGTACCGGCTCCAGTCCCCTTGATGGAGTTGGCAGTAGGACTGGAGGAAGCGAGAGATCTCTTGATTGAGGCGTTCGACCTGACCATTCGCCTGGGGATGGTAGCCGGAGCTGAGGCTCACATTAACTTGCAACTTTTGGAAGAATGCAGCCCAAACACGAGAGGTGAACTGGGGACCCCTGTCTGAGACGATGTCCTCAGGTAAACCATAGAACCGGAATACCAGATTGCAGATGTGTTCCGCTGTCTGCAGGGCTGTGGGAAGCTTACTGAGAGGAATGAGGCGACATGCCTTAGAAAAGCGGTCGACTACAGTAAGAATGGTGGTGTGTCCGTCGGAGGGTGGTAGATCCGTAATAAAATCGATGGCTATATGGGACCAAGGTCGCTGTGGAATGGGTAGTGGATGAAGTAACCCGGCGGGCAAGAGACGGGATGACTTCTGGATGTTGCAGGTTTGGCAATGCTGTACGAACTGGCTGGCATCCCAAGACAATGTTGACAACCAAAAGCGGTTCCGCAGGAGATGAATGGTAGCCGTGATACCTGGGTGTCCTGAACTGGGAAGTGCATGGACCTGTTTCAACACCTTTTCACGGAGGGCTTTGGGAACATGGATTCTCCCAGGAGGACAGTCTGGAGGGATCTCAGTGTTGGCGTTGGCCAGCTCGAGTTCGGTCTCGATATCCCACTGAATGGGGCCGATAACCAGATCAGGGCTAAGGATGGTTTCTGGAGTCCGGATGGTACCTTCAGAGTCGACCTGGCGAGACAAGGAGTCTGCCTTGATATTATTGGAGCCCGGACGGTAGGTAACAGAAAATTGGAAACGAGAAAAGAACAAGGACCATCTGGCCTGACGGGGATTCAGCCTCTTAGCCGTGCGGAGATACTCCAGATTTTTATGGTTGGTGAGGACAACGAAAGGATGTGTAGAGCCCTTCAACCAGTGCCTCCATTCTTCCAACGCGGCCTTCATGGCAAGTAACTCATGGTCACCCACGTCATAATTTCTTTTCGCTGAGTTGAGCTTCCTGGAGTAAAAAGCGCAGGGGTATAACTTGGGAGGCGTTCCCTGACGCTGTGACAAAACTGCGCCCAGGCCGGTATTTGAAGCATCCACCTCCACATAAAGGGCGATTCTGGATCAGGATGCCGCAGAGTGGGAGCTGAAGTGAAAGCTTGCTTGAGAAGACTAAAGGCCTGGGTAGCTTCTTCATTCCAGGGTAGACATGAAGTGTCTTTACGAACCCGTGCAGTCAAGGGCGCCGCCACCATGCTGAATCCTCTGATGAAACGGCGATAGAAGTTCGCAAACCCGAGGAAGCGTTGTAACTCCTTCAACGTAGTGGGCTGGGGCCAGTCCACCACCGCCTTGACCTTGCCTTACTCCATAGCTACGCCCCCCGGACTGATGATGTAGCCCAGGAAGGTTGTGGAGGTCTGGTGGAAATCACACTTCTCAATCTTAGCGTAGAGCTGATGCTGGCTGAGCCTCTGGAGAACCGCCCGGACATGCTGAATGTGGTCTTCTAGTGACTCTTAGTAAATAAGAATGTCGTCAATGTAGACGATGACGTGGCGTTGGAGCATGTCCCGGAACACATCATTAATAAAGGACTGGAAAACAGCTGGACTGTTTGAAAGCCCGAAAGGCATGACCAGGTATTCATAGTGCCAAGTGCACGTAGAAAAGGCTGTCTTCCACTCATCTGCATCGCGGATACGGACCAGGTTGTAAGCACATCGCAGATCCAGATTGGTGTAATATCTTGCTGTACGAAGAAGCTCCAAATCAGCGGACACCAAGGGGAGTGGATAATGGAACTTGACCGTGCAGTCATTGAGCGCTCTGTAGTGGCGTGGAGCCTGGTAAGAGGTTGATTGCGCAATCATACGCACGATGGGGAGGTAACTTGGTAGCTTTGGATTTGCTGAAGGCCTCAGCCAGATCATGGTACACGGAGGGCAGACGATTTATCACGTTGTCATCTGGGAGCTCTTGGATACTTCGTATGGTTAGGGACTGGACAGTAGAAATGGGAGAAATGCAAGGAATTAGAGCCATCTCGTGGTGAATAGCAAAATCTTGAGACATAAAATTCCCAGCAGCACCAGAATCTATCAAAGCAGATGCTGTGACTATTTTGCCATTAATAGTAAATTCAATGGGAACAGTAATACATGAATTAGGGTTTAAACAGTCAAGGGTTAGACTCACCGAAGCGTTGTCCCTGGGTGGAGGTCGTTGAGGACAGGTTTGACGGAAATGACCAGCTTCATCGCAGTATAAGCACAGCCTTTGGGACCTACGTCGTTCCTTTTCCTCTTCTGTGAGCCGGGAAGCGTTTATTTGCATGGGTTCGCTTGGGTTCGCTTGAGTCGGGTTCACGTGATAGTAATACCGAGGCAAGGGAAGGTTGCGTGAGGAGGTTGTTAAACGGCTGCCAGGACGGCGCGAGCGCATCAGATTATCGATCTGGATGGCGAGATGGACGAACTGGTTGAAATCCTTTTCCTCGTCACGGCGGGCCAGTTCCGCCTGTTACTCGTGACTCAGACCCCGCCGAAAAATTACCTTCAGAGAGTTATCAGTCCAGTTAGTCTGAGCAGCTAACGTACGGATTTCAAGTGCATACTCAGCGGCAGAAGTCCGTCCCTGCGAGAGTTCCAGCAAAAGATCCTCAGCCCTCTTTCCTCTCTGGGAATGCTCGAACACTGCTTGGAAGTCCCGAAGAAATTCGTCATATGAACGAAATGGAGAGCCATCCGTTCTCCATACAACCGTGATCCAGTCCAGAGCGCGGCCAGTAAGCAGAGAGGAGACGAAGGAGATTTTACTGGCATCCGTTGGGTGAGGTGAGGGCTGTTGGTTCAAAAACAGAGAGCACTGAAGAATGAAGCCCTTGCACTTGCCTGGGTCCCCGTCAAACTTTTCAGGTAGTGCGAGACGTGGGCTCGCGGCGGTCTGCAGCACAGGCGCTGGTGCGGGAGACGGGGATGCAGATGCTGACGAGGTTTGTAGGTTTTGCAAAGCTTTTACCAGTTCCTCTGTTACTGAGGTTAGTCGCGTCAGCTGGTGATGATGTGAGGCCAGTTGAGAGGCTTGAGCGGTGAAAGCAGCAGATAACGCAGACATAGTTGCTGGATCTTCGTTTGGCAAAGTATTCTGTAATGACTCAGAGGGTTGAGACTGATCCATATGCAACAGATTTATTAAACAGAAAAGTCAGACAAAAGGTAACTCAGGATAATAATAATAAGATGCAGGCTGAGACGTGAGCCGAACCAGGCAGGAGGTCGGGGGCTGGCAGCGAACCTTCAGTATCCAGGGACATTTACATTACATTTACATTTATTCATTTAGCAGACGCTTTTATCCAAAGCGACTTACAAATGAGAAACAATAGAAGCAGTTAAACTAACAGTAGGACAACAATACGCAAGTGCTATAACCCTTCTCAGTTTAACTTTAGTGCATTTTTTTTTATAGAAGAGAAGGTTAAGAGAAAGTGTTAGTACTACTGAATCAAGTGCTGTCGAAAAAGATATGTCTTCAGCAGTTTCTTGAAAGTGGCTACTGACTCAGAAGCTCTGGTTGAGTTAGGCAGATCATTCCACCAACAGGGAACAGTCATGGTAAAGGTCCGAGAAAGAGATTTTGTGCCTCTTTGAGATGGTACCACAAGACGACATTCGCTAGCAGAGCGCAAGTTTCTGGATGGCACGTAAGTCTGAAGTAATGAGTTTAGGTAAGAGGGAGCAGTGCCAGTGGTTGTTCTGTAGGCAAATGTCAGTGCCTTGAATTTAATGCGAGCGGCAACTGGCAACCAGTGCAATTTAGTGAGGAGAGGAGTGACGTGTGCTCTCTTTGGCTCATTAAAGACTACTCTGGCTGCAGCATTCTGGATCAATTGAAGAGGTTTGACAGAGCAAGCTGGAAGACCAGCCAGGAGAGCATTACAATAGTCCAGTCTGGATAAAACAAGTGCTTGGACAAGGAGTTGTGTAGCATGCTCTGTAAGGAAGGGCCTGATGCTCCTAATGTTGTGCAAGGCAAATCTGCAGGACCGGGCAGTTCTAATAAATGTGGTCTGTGAATTTCAACTGATCATCAATTACAACCCCAAGGTTCCTCGCTGACCTTGATGGCGTTATGGATGACGAGCCTAGCTGAATGGAGAAGTTGTGATGAAGTGTTGGGTTGGCCGGGACCACAAGTAGCTCTGTCTTCGGAAGGTTTAGTTGAAGGTGGTGGTCCTTCATCCAGCCAGAAATGTCTGTTAGGCAGGCTGAGATACGAGCAGCTACCGTTGGATCGTCAGGCTGGAATGAGAGGTAGAGTTGTGTGTCATCAGCATAGCAATGATAGGAAAAGCCATGTTTCTGAATCACAGATCCTAGTGATGTCATGTAGATGGAGAAAAGGAGTGGTCCAAGCACTGAGCCCTGAGGCACCCCAGTAGCTAGATGTTGGGTCTTAGATGCCACACCTCTCCATGACACCCTAAAGGACCTACCTGAGAGGTAAGACTCGAACCATTGGAGTGCAGTTCCCGAGATGCCCTTCATCTTTAGGATTAACAGGAGGATCTGGTGGTTAACTGTGTCAAAAGCAGCAGACAGATCCAGCAGGATGAGGACTGAGGATTTGGAAGCTGCTCTTGCCAGTCTCAGAGCTTCAATTACTGAGAGCAGGGCAGTCTCAGTTGAGTGTCCGCTCTTGAAACCAGACTGATTGTTGTCCAAGAGGTTGTTCTGTGTAAGAAAGGAGGAGATCTGGTTGAAAACAACTCGTTCAAGTGTTTTCGCGACAAATGGAAGAAGAGATACCGGTCTGTAACTTGTTAGATGTGCTGGATTTAGATTGGGTTTCTTAAGCAGTGGGGTTACTCGAGCCTGCTTAAAAGCTGTGGGAAAAGTACCAGTGTGAAGAGAGGTGTTTATGATGTGCGTGAGTGTGGGTACAACTGTATGTACTCCACACCACTACTCCTAACCAATGGGTTTACAGTGCATATCATATGCACGTAAAAACTCTTTTTACTGTATAAATTGCATGATAAATACAATTTGTGGGGGAGCTGCAGGGAGCTGCAGCTCATTTGCATTTAAAGGGACACAAAAAACGGCTTGTTTTTGCTCACACCCAAAAAATTATTAATTTTTTTAGACGCTTATAAAGTAATAATAATAATAATGTAATAATAATAATCGGGGTTCAATCGCTTTAAGGCCTTTAAGCACATGTTTTATTTAGCAAGCCTGAAACCATCTGCATCATAGATAGAAAAGACCATTTTCATCCAAAACAGGCAATTTACTGAGGAAATATATGTTTTAAAGCTTTTTAATTGAGGTTGAGCCAAAAACCTAGGACTATGTTTGTGAAAGTTGGTTTTTGAAATAGTCTCCAACATATAACGAACGATTCGATTGACAGCGTCGGTCCTAGAGGCAAAGTTGCTCAGAATGAAGAGGTTCTACCATGCGGTATGAATGTTGTTGGGCTTGTGTGAAAAATCGTGGGATATACAATCTGTTACACATTTAAAAAACGTGAAGGCGCCCCCGGTGGCTGATTTCTTTTGAATTTTTCACAAACCTTTAGGGCTGTCAGTCAAACAGGCCCAGCGAGTTTCGTTCCGATCGGCCTCCGTTAACCTTGTCTGACATCCGCTTTCTGACAGCCAATTTCATTGGCTGATGGTGGCCGTGTTTTTAGAGATACGCAAATGTCCTTGTAGATAATCGCGGCACCTTGGACAAAGAAACCCGATGCCAGTTTTCAAATAAATTGTACTGACTGTTACATAGCTATATCCGTTTTTGTTGGGTTATTCTTTTTTCATTTTATGGTGCCACCAAGTGGCCAGTCACACGTCCTTTTTCACGAGACCACAGGCCGAGCCCGTAAATAGGTGTACCAAGTTTAGTCAAATTATCTCTGTAGCAATGTTCAGGGAAGAAGGAGGCGGGAACCGGCGAACCATCAATATACTTTATTTAAAATAAAATAAACAAACTAAACACCGCCAGCAGCCCCTCGCGGACGACTGCTGGCTTACCAAAAATAAACATAACGGCCAGCAGCCCCTCGCGGACGACTGCTGGCATACCAAAAATAAACATAACGGCCAGCAGCCCCTCGCGGACGACTGCTGGCTAAAATAAAACAAAAACACAACTAAAACACAGGCCTGTTCCTCTCTCGATCATCAACGTCGTCGGTCCTCCTTTATGCTTCCGCTCCTCCGTGAGAGATGCGAGACCGGTGTGCTCACAGGTGTTGCTCATTATCAATCGCACCACCGGCCTCGCGCCGTTCTCTCACGTCCCTCGGCCGTCCTGTTCGCCACATACCCCCATCGCCCCTCACAGGCCGGGGGGTACCCACGAGCCTGTGCCTACTCCCCCCCCCCGGCGGCGGCGATCCCTGGGGGGTATGGACCGACAAGCCGAGGGAAATGGAGACGGAAGCATGAGGAGCGACAGATCGAGAGAGGGGAGAGAGGAAAAAAAAAAATGGTCCGGTTCCCACAACGCGCTGCCATCTGGTCCCCCACCAGCTGGGCGATCTCCTCCGCGGTGCCTGGCGGTGACGCTGGATGGCCCTCGGTGGACGGCTCGACACTCCTCCGCCGCCCGGTGGACGGCGACGGCTCCTCGGGTGCCTTGAGCAGACGGTAGGAGTCCCCCGCTCCCTGCACCTCCCCTTCTCTGGTGGACGGCAGCAGGCTCCGGCCCACGGCGAGCGGCGGCGACTCCTCCTCTCCCTCCCGGATGGCAGCCGCCCCTCCAATACACAGGCGGCCGGCAGCGAGCTCGACCGTCCAACCGGCAACTCTCTCCAGCGCACCGCCTCGAGCGTCCATGGCCGCGAGTCCCCCGCTCCCTGCTCCTCCCCTTCTGGCGGATGGCAGCAGGCTCCGGCCCACGGCGAGCGGCGGCGACTCGCGCACCATGCTCGATGACACCGCGGATTCCCCACAGCGGCGAGGACTCTCTGACAGCGCGTTCCTCCCTCTTCCCGGGTTTCGGCACCAGTGTAGCAATGTTCAGGGAAGAAGGAGGCGGGAACCGGCGAACCATCAATATACTTTATTTAAAATAAAATAAACAAACTAAACACCGCCAGCAGCCCCTCGCGGACGACTGCTGGCTTACCAAAAATAAACATAACGGCCAGCAGCCCCTCGCGGACGACTGCTGGCATACCAAAAATAAACATAACGGCCAGCAGCCCCTCGCGGACGACTGCTGGCTAAAATAAAACAAAAACACAACTAAAACACAGGCCTGTTCCTCTCTCGATCATCAACGTCGTCGCTCCTCCTTTATGCTTCCGCTCCTCCGTGAGAGATGCGAGACCGGTGTGCTCACAGGTGTTGCTCATTATCAATCGCACCACCGGCCTCGCGCCGTTCTCTCACGTCCCTCGGCCGTCCTGTTCGCCACAATCTCATTCCGTCCAAGAGGGATGGTCGTTTTAGTAAAAGTGGCCACGCTCACTTCGAACACTTTGGCGTCCCATCGTGGATGTGAATCGACTTTTTTTCGTTTGGATAATTATTGACAATCAGACTATAGAGAAACTTTCGGCACGGGTTTGGTTCAGATCGGGGGCAAAACCTAGGACTAATTTGCAAAAGAAAGGTTTTTCAGAAAAATCCCAAATACCCGAGAATTTCACCAGGATGCCAATCGAATCCAAAACGTTTTGTTCGTCTTCAGCCAAGGATTACAACTACAGTATATAAAACACTTGAGCCTCTGACAAACTTGGCTCAAAATTAGGAGTTATGAGCCATTACATACTCTTGATGGCTGCAGCGCCACCATAAGGCCAGCGTAAGGCCAGCGGGGCGAGCCTTGGTGATGTCGTAGACGGGTCTACAATTTACGGTTTGGTCTGACTGAGCACTTTTAGAGGAGAATGCTGATCCTTGGAAATTTGGAAAATTACAATAAGGTTTCAACTTGAACCCCTAAATATAAAATTAAGTCCGTCCTGGTCCTACACTTTTGTTGTTGTTGTTGATTATTTTACATTAAGAAATATGTTACATAATAAACAAAAATATATTTAAAAAATCCCAAAATCCAGATTAGTTGCAAAAAAAAACAAAAAAACAATATATATATATAATCTTAACCCTTTCACAATTCATATTTCAGCCTGCTTGACAGTAACCAACAAAGATTCTTGCATGTCTTTTATCAAAATTACTGTAAACATCAGTTAAAGTGTGTTTCCATCCATGTATTTGGATGCATTTGAAGAGATTTAGCTGGCACGTCTGTTGCAAAGACTGAAATGAGATGTGGGAAGAGTGTGATGTCGTGTCCAGGCGCTGTGGAGCCAATCACACGCAGACAGCAGCCGTGTGCAGGCACTACTGCAGATGTTCCCTGATGCATTTGCACCATTCTCCCTTTCCCTCCTAAAATCACTTTGTCAGATAGTAATGCATCATTTCACATACTGAATTTTTAAATCTGGGCCTAGAAATCCTTTAGGGGGAAAATTATTCATGTGATTCCTATCCATTATTTATCAGTTGATGAAGAAAAAGAAGTCCTCCTCACTTTATCATTATTATTGTCATCTGAAGCCGCACCGCAAAGGGATGGATCCTCAATTGTCAGAAAGTTTCCCAGTAGCTCTGACAGATAAGTGAGAAATTACTGCAGATTAGATAACTATAGGACTTCAGGTGTGCTTTAAGCAGAAAGGATTCAATATTGCAGGTCTTCTGGTCCATCATTATGTGCTACACGTGTAAGATTGCTTTCTCATTCAGTTCTATGATTCAATCGCTATGTCATGATCACAATATCATGCAAGAGCAAGTAGCGAGACCTGAGATCACTGTTCACGGTCTTCATGTGTTTGTCTTGTAGAATAGATGTGAGCTGATAAACATCAGAACAGAACAGGTGTTCATCCACCTAGAAGACTCGTTAGAAGCATTTTATGGGTTCAAAAATGTAATATTTCAAATCATGGATGCTGATTGGTCAATGCAAACCAGGGAAGCTATACACACACAATGTAGAAACAGTTTTGATGCAAAACGTTCACACACTTAAATATACTCTGTAAGAAAATATCTGCAGAAAAACAGAAAAAGGTCTTGGTAATTTTCTGCCAGGAGATTATCTTACAATATCTCTATTAAGCTTACCATTATTTCCTTTTCTTAACATAGTACATTGGGCCCTATATTTACACACTTTTCTTAGAGTGATATATTAAAACACAACACTAAATATATGGTCAGCAAAATGTTATGGTCAAAAAGGGCCCATTGTCTATGTGTTAATGTGTGTAACTAATATAACAAAGCTAATATATAAATAAATAAATAAATATATATATATATATATATATATATATATATATATATATATATATATAAAAATAAATATATATATATATATATATATATATATATATATATATATATATATATATATATATAACATTAATGGAGTGTCTATTTCGGGTCTGATTGAGCCAGACAAAATTACCAAAAAAACAAACATCTGTTAACAGGAGCAGTGGCATGGAGAATAAGAAGAGACATAACTTTTGACAAAACTGAGTTTTTTTTTAATTTACCTTTTTATGATCCCATTCTTCATCCTATTCCGATCACATATTAGCTCAGAGGCATTTAAAGTCAGCATGAAAGGGAAGTTGTGATGTCCCTATCTGAGTGAAACGGCTTCTGGAACAAGAACAAGTCTAGGACAGGACTTGACATGAGCAATTGATTGGCTGATTGGATGGTTGTGGTTTGCTATTGGTGGATGTCATGTGATTGACAGGTTGCTCCACCCTCGTCATCAGAGCAGAGAAGATATGCTGCAAGAGGGAGGGGAAGTTATTCTGATTCAAGATTATGAGTGCACATGAATTTAACACAGTAATGATTTGTGTGGATAAATCATTTAAAATAGACCTATAATTTAAACTGGCTGTGGGCTGATTTGACAGCCTTTGAGGAAACCTTTACTGATCAACAGTTCTGTCAGGACCCCTATCGTCAAATACAATTGGCAAGTACATACAGTTAGGATTGGCGGTATGGTTCTGTTCTTGGCGAGAACTCATACATGAGTTCTCGCCCAGAACAGTGCATACATGCAGTCTAGCATGGATAAGAGCAGGGAGGGCATCAATAACCCCCCTTAGGGTAAACAGAACAGAACCAACATAAATGTATTGCATATATCATTAATTCAAGATTTAGAAGTACAACATAATTTGAGAATTTATCCTGAATCATGGGAAATATAATCAATGTATAATCATATACACTAAATCACATACGCTTAGTGTAAATAGCTTTAGCCAAATTTTTATGATTTTAATCAAATGTTTTAATAAAATGTGTTCATTTTCTAAAAGCGATAATGCACTTATGACTATGCTATGCTATAAGACCCATGTGTTCTTTCTGACCATTTCATTTCAATAACATTGTTATTTATAAGGAGTCAGTCATCTCTTTGTTGTATAAGAGCTTACACTCTTCTGTGAAGGTTTTCCACTAAATCTGAACATGGCAGATGGGATTTTCTCCCATTCAGACACAAGAGCACGAGTGAGGTCAGGCACTGATGCTGGGCAATGGGGCTCAAAATCAGCATTACAATTCATCCCAAAGGTTTTCAGTGGGGATCAGTCAAGTTCTTCCACATCACATCGACATTCAACACCATGGACCTAAAAGAAACCTCTACAAACTGTTGTGCCAAATTTGGAAGCATAGAATCCTCTAGAATGATTCGCTCCAATGAGCCAAACCAAACTTAATTTGAAGGCTTTGGGACATGTGTTGGATATTGTGATTTTAGTAGGCTATCAGTGTATTTAATCCTTCTTGTTGTTGCATAAAAACCCAAATGCATCTTGATGCTTTGAAAATAGGATGAGAAAACAATGCCAACCACAATAAAAAGCCTCAACAACAGTCGGACCGCACTGCAACCTGCAGAAGCAGTGCTAGCTGGGAGCGAAGGAAAGACAGTGTTGTGTTAACGGTTCCTGCCTCTCTCGTTCTGTTGCTCGGTGACAAAAGGAGCAGATGGAGGCTTTGCAGGTGGGAGAGTCTGGAACTTCTGTTCCTGGGGACGCTGGAGAGATAAAGCTGCGAGTCTATCTGAATAGCGCCCTCGCTGTGAGCTTTGCTACTGGTGGTGATAAATGTATACACGCAGACTCTTGCACAGCTGAACAGATTGACAGACTGGGATGCCATTGAGTTTGGACACATTGGAATCATGTTCTTGGAATCTTGTCTTCTCATTATATAGGTCAAAACAGGATTATCATTGAATAATGGCTTAAATTTCAGTGCTCTTGGGACTGTTTTTAAATTATGTTTTTTGAGTTTTTTTGGTTCTTGTATTATTATGATGAGTGTCTGTTTGGCATGTTTTCTCGTTTCCTGTCTCTTACTACCTCACCTTTGTTTGTTACTTTCTGACTTTGAAAATCTTTCTCCCAGTGTAATTAATAATTCATTCAGTGGCTTCTTTGATGTGCTTCTAGAAACTATATTTTCTCCTAACCCCCACGATACCTCCCAACAGTCCATGCTTCACCTTGCACAAACCTCTATGCTCTCCATAACAATGACCTCCTCTTAAAACAGAAATACGATGTCTTATTTATAGATTGATCAGAGTGAACCTTTAGCAGAAAAAAATATGTACATTTACTGTACAGTATGTCTGATTCACTCTTAAATTCAGTGACAACTTGTATTGGTAACAAAGATCTAACTTAAAGAAATAGTTTGAAAATGCAGTGCACCCTGTTCAGTGACGTTGGCAAGTTGCATTGTGGAAATCCATCTGCTGGCACCACAGGACATTCAAACTTCCACATATCCAAATGTGACTTTATTTGGTTACAAGACATGCACACCAAGGGGGTCGATAATGCTATCTGCTCATCTCAATTCATATTCATCTCAATAGAAGCTGCTCAGCTGGCACGGACCCCGCAGAGGAGTGCTACTTCTTTGCTGCTATCTTTTTGTTTTTGGACCAATCCTCTGAGCCATAAATGCTATGTGACTCTCGAAGGAAGAGGAAAATAAAAGCCACTGAAGCCACACCGCACTGTCACTAACGATTATTTTGGTAATTGAGTAATTGGTTGATTATTTTAATGATTAATCGGGTAATCATATTTTTTTTTGGGTGGTGGTTATAAAAATAGGCAATAACCTTTACAATGACTTAAAATACATATAATAACAATGAGGCAATAATAATTGGTTCAACTCATGTGCATTGCACATTATAACAAATGCATGCAGAGGACGCCCAAGGCCTGGTGATTGTTGCTGTTGTACACACTTTACAGCATGATCAAATCCTTAGCTGTGTCCCAATTCACTGGCTGCATCCTTCGAAGGATACGCACTTCAAAGACAACACCTTCAAAGTTGAGCATTCTTAAATGGCACAATCCAACATATATCCATGGTCTAGGCCAGGGATGGGCAACGTCAGTCCTGGGGCCTGTACCATGATGGTAGTCTAACAAACTCAGGGTTAAGATGCAATCAGGCTTTATTGGTACCATGACGCAGCGCATCAACTTTATCTGTCAACTCAGGCTTTGATCCTTAAGCTATGATTACTCCATGTGCGCGTGCACATGAAAGAGTGACGTCGGAACCGAACAACCAATCGTGTTCGATAGATAAGAAAGGTATAGATATTCTTGATATTCGTTGATTTTTAGATGCAACCCCAACTCCAAACGTTCTTGGCAGCAGATCAAGACAAAATATTAAACTATAATTCAAAGTGGTGAGTATTTACCACAACCATTTATTGTTTTGGTGAACATTTTATCACAAACACTGTTCACAAAAAGTGTGAAATATACGGAAAATGGGGGGAGGGCCACCTTCTCCAGAATACACTGTGGCGGAGGAGTTGGCTCTGAGTAGCAATAAGGGCCGGCCGATTATGGATGGGATTGCAGGTGCTGTACAGTCTGGCCCTGGTGCTGGCTCCTCTAAGCAAGTGATACTGGGTATGTGTGTGCAATACATTACTAATTTTTAAAAAGTTTTAAATATGGCTGACTCTATGTTCTGTAGTAGAGGGAAATACAGTGTCCCTGTTGAAGCCAGCACACATGCACACAGTCTCCTGCACAGAGGTCATTATGCTGCAGACATAACACCATGAACATAACCTGCTTTATAACAGTTATGCTTTACATTGGCCTACTTTTATTTATTAGGGTGAAGCAAATGATGAAGACACTCTGTCTGTGTGTTCTGAGACAGTGTTCTGAGGTGAATGCACTGGGCTTTTTATTATGGCATGCATTTGAATGTCATAATTAAGTGACTGGCCCTTACACATCTCTTTTATTGTAGGATTTTTCACAACCTCTGCTACATCAGAGTGGCCAGAGCGGCCAAAGCATCTACAAGCTTCCCCGTACTTTTTGACAAGCGTCCTTGGCAAGGCGGGCAGATCTTCTTTGTCGCTCAAGTCGGCTGCAGTGTGTGAACGTACAGTTACAAAAGGAGTCTAGAAATAGACTGTTACTAAAGGAGCTGGACTGTGAGCTGAGGAGGCTCCAAATAAAAAAATAAAAAAATTGGAGATCAAACAGATCTCAGTATGTGAACTTATTTAACGAAGTAACTCTTTAGTATGAAGACTATGAACACTTTTTAGTATGAATGAATATTTATTAATGTAACTTTCTCTTGCTCTCTTTCTTCCTCCCTAGCCACATGTCCAATACACCAGTTTGAGACCTATCCGCAGTGTCAATGTGCTTTTATTAAGTAAAATATTGTGTTGTGATTGCATCTCTGACAGCTGTGCCAGCTGGGTGGTGAAGTGTGATGGGGTTAATTTCATCGGGGAGAAGCTGGTTTTGTGGTGGTACTCGCTCCTTTTTGCGAGTTGCTATATTGTGCTGAACGACACATGCAGCCACTAGCTGGGATGCCCGCTCTGGTGACACTCTTAAGAGCCTAAGGCAGTTAAAACGTGGCTTTAGGATGCCAAAGGTCATCTCGACTTTGACCCTGGTTTTACTGAGGGCCACATTGAAGCGGTTCTGTGGCCCTGTCTGAGGGTCACGATAGGGGGTTAGCAAAAACCTCTGGCATGCATAACTCCTGTCTCCTACCAACAGGCCATCAAAAAGCCCTGTCATAGAACAGAGAAGGGGAAAAGTGTGTAAGTTTTCTGTCACAATTAAAATGAACACTTAAAGTTGTACAAAAGCTGTACAAAATGGATTTAAAGGGTAAGAATAGAGACATTAATCCCTATTCAATATGTCCCCGTCATTATGAGGTAAAAAAAAATCGGTGTAATAAATGTACAATGAATATACATTATTATATCTTAAATGCCACTATCAATAGTCTTGTTTGAACTTTTTCGTTTGTCTCTGGCTCAAAGCCATTTATTGCTGCAAACTTTTCTTCGCGGAAGCTTCAAGTTTATTTCAAGTGAGTGAGATAAAACATTTCAACTCAAAACAACATTTTGTGACCAATTATTTCCCAGACGTAGTTTTAGTATTGAGGTCAAAGTTAACTTGCGTTCGCTATACAACAGTGGGTGATGGTCACACAGGAAGACTCGGATGACCCCTATTGAAGTGACACTTTTTGTGCATGTTCTGCAGACAGGGTGACCATCCTCGATTAAGTTTTCCTCAGAACTTTTATAAAAGACGAAATAGGACCACACCTCAGATTTGCTCCTCTTAAAAGGCTGAAAAATCTCCCGAACACGGTCACCACCTTCCGCCATTCCTTCTCGGAAAAAAATAAAATAAAACAACATTGTGCGCCTGCGTCAGACTGTTGCTGGCTGGACAGGATTTATAGTGAGTTATTAAAATCGACATAATCAAACACGGTTTTAATTATAATTGAATTTTAAACGATAATACTAACCATCAGTACATTTTATTGTGGTTTATAGTGAAACCGGTAATCGTCCCATCCCTAAGGCAGATGCGTTTTTTATCAGGGTCTGCAGGGCAGCAGCACTCCAGGACCAACATTGCCCATCCCTGGGCTAGACTATGGAGGATTGGTCTTGTCGTCTTGAAATAATGTAAATAAAGCGGCAGTTACGTTTATACTAGACTTTTTTGAATGTTAAATTCAACTGTCTGAATACAAAAAAGGGCTCACAACTTGTCTAAATATGTTCACCCTGGTCTATTTATGGTCTTTAATGAAGATGATAAACCATATGAAATCACATCTTAGTAAGATAAGTCAACATTTGAGGATCCATCTGTTGTATCCTTCATTGCCCGGGAAACAAAGGACGCATTTGGAGGAGCCATTGATTGTGACACAATCAGCCTTCTCATGCAGCCTCTGAATTGCGATGTCAATTGGCCAATCAACATTTAATTCAATTGGCCACTTCTTTACAATCGAAATGCTACAGCCACTTGAACAAGAACATGTGGACATCAAAACATGCAAACTTAGAGCGAGGGTTTAAAATTCTATGTTGAAAACGTGAGGAACAACAGTTCACATATTTAGAAACATATACTGTAGATGTATTTTCCTGTGTTGGTGTAGGTTTATAAATTATTTATGTTACAAATCTGATGAAATGGCGTACATTGCATTCCCAGATGAATGTTATAAGCAACCCAAACTCACATCATATGCAGAAAGTAGCTGCTGAGACGCTCCACGCATGTGAATGATAACAGTGCAATACTTTGTTATGAAACTCGAAGCGCATCAGACTTTATATGTGTTCCCAAATGCATGTTATTGGAAAACCAAGCAAACAACACATGCAGAGACTGAGTTTGTGTGGAGCAGAAAGAAACTGGTCTGAAAAATAACTATAAGTGCAGTGCTTCACAACCTGCAGAGTATATACTTATTAGATTGAATTGCAGTCCGATTTCACAATAGCACTATGCTATATTATGGTTTAAAAAAAAAAAAAGAAAAGGTTTTAAAATATCATGGAGCATTTAACTAATAATGTGCTTCATTGATTCTCGTCCATGGAATGCGACACTTCCAATCGAAACTGGTAAATGGCAATCAAGGATTTTTGAAATTGAGCACTCGAATTCTAGTGCACACACTACTGTGTATGGGGTAAAAATGACTCTTTTAATACTTTTATTCAGGACACAAGGACACATTAAATAAATCAAAAGTGACAGTAAAGACAGAACAAGATTATACTGTAGTTCTAATAAATGCTGTTCTTTTAAACTTTCTATTTAAAGAATTCTGAAAAAGAAGTATCATGGTTTCCACAGAAATATTAAGGATCACAACTGTTTTCAACATTGATAATAATCAGAAATGTTTCTTGGGCATCAAATCATCATATTATAATGATTTCTGAAGGATCATGTGACACTGAAGACTGGATAAATAGACTTAGTGAGCATAAGAGACCTGTTTCAAAACAGGAAAAATCCTATACCAACACCAAACTTGAAATGGTATATGCTAAAATATTAGCAGGGGGAAAAAACATCTGGGTGAATTATTCCTTTAATGGAAGCAGTTTTCATGTTTCCTGGATTTAGAGCTAATCAAACCCTATATCTTATTTTGTTTTCCCTCTCAGGCACTTGGGAGTTATTATACTCCCTATAATAGTCTTGTTTCAGCAAAAGGAAGTTTTGCTTTTCTTTTTATGCAGCGTAGGGAAAACATATCCCATAGCTGTTCTTGCTAGTTTGTGTAAAGCCTCAGCCAATCAAATAACTGCTACCATCTAATTATTTAAGAGTGGTGGATTTATATTTGGTTTTCATCATCAAAAGAACACAAACTGTTCTAAAAAGATTCTTACCGCCTCAACCCTATATTGAACTACAAATCATTTGTGCTTATATTTAAACATAATGACATGACAACATAAGATGATATACTGACTAAAGAAAACTGTTTTGCTAAACAATACTTGTTTTCAACCACCTCGTAAACAATAATAGCTTTACTTCTCTCTCACTGTTACACTGGAACCAATGATGATGAAGATGAAATAACATAAAATTGATTACGAACAAGATTTAACAAGCCAAAATGCGAGACAGTGTGTCTTAACACAAACAACAACCGACAATGAACAGAACGGTGATAATTAACTAAAAAGCAATGAATGAAAACCAAAGCAGACTGAACATGACTTTGACACTTACATATATGCATCATGTGGCAGATGTTTTTATCCAAGTTGAGCTACAGGAACAATATTTTACCGTCTGGGTTCAGCCCAGGTCAGTCTGGGGTCTTTTGCACGTCCCATTGTGCTGCAGTGACTTTGCATGCCTGGCTCTGTACATTAACCTTCAAAACAGCACTAAATGCTCAGGTCTCTGGGTGAAAGCGATCTGTTCTCCGCAGAAGTGTATGCTGCAGTTTCTCTGCACTTTGATAAGGGTTTCACTGAGTAAACAGCAATGGCTGAACGTCTATCATTTGAATACAAACTAGATTTTTACATCTGAAGAAAAGTGTGGTGTCTTCGCATGCAACTCTCACCACCACAATTGTGTGTGTGGAAATACATACAGTATTATATGACATGAAATTATTAGCATGCAATGGTTGGTGGTTCATGATTGTAGCACATTAAACTAAATGATTTTGACACTCAAATACAGGTGTGTTTCTATATGAGTTTTAAACAAGGGGTCACTGCATTCTGTGAGTATTTGCGCAGTAAATGTAATTTCTTCTCTTTTTATTTTGTTTTCAACATTGATAATAATCCGAAAAGTTTCTTGAGCAGCAAATCATCATATTAGAATGATTTCTGAAGGATCATGTGACACTGAAGACTGGAGTAATGATGCTGAACATTCAGCTTTGATCACAGGATCATTTTAAATTGTAATATTTCACAATATTACTGTTTTTATTGTATTTTTGATTAATAAATGCTGTCTTGGTGTGTAGAAGAGACTTCTTTCAAAAACAAAAAAATATCCTAATTATTCTAAACTTTTGACAGGTAGTGATTATAAAACAAAAAAGTATCTGAGGGAAAATCCATCATTAAACAAATGTAAATATCTTACTGTCAGACAAAACAAACACGGCAAAGGATGTAAAGGTGATTGAGAATTAGTCAACATTAGTTTAGCTTATATCATTTTAGTTATTTAGTTACCTATTTTATCAAATTATTATCTAGTATTTTTAAAGGCAGGTTCCAGTTCTAGAAACATTTTTTTTTTATGCTGGTTAAAAGTCTCTTCACATCCTGATAGCAATAATAATTTAAGTAGTCTAAATGTATTTATAATATATCTTATGTGTTGAAGGTGTAGGACCCTAACATGTACAATGTCCTATCTGCCTGTCAGGGTATGTATTTCCATATCTCAGCGCACCTGTTCTCACAAACATCACGCATCAGCAGCGCGTTTCATGCTATGCAGAGTTAGACAGACGTCAGTCACCGAGAGCCGCAAACGAAACAGCGGCCGTCTTTTACAATTCCTCCTGAACCAAAACAACAGAATATGCTGTGTTCACGCCATAACTACTCATTTGTAGTCATTTGGAAGAGATGGAAACCTGTGACGTTATATTGGGAGCGATTCGTAACCCGAAATTATGCCTTTCTATGCCAGCACTATCAACGCTGAAATTAACTGCAGCAGTCAGGTGGTATAGGTCAGTGCTCTTTAAAATCCCCCTGTGGTGAAAATCAAGCTTTTAATGTTGTTTTTATGTCTATGCAGCAGAGATGGGGGACTCGAGTCACATGACTTGACTCGAGTCAGACTCACTTCGCAAATTTAAGGACTTGAGACTTGCTTGACTAAATTAAGAAAATGACTCGACTTGACTTTGACTTGAGATCCAATGACTTGAGACTTGACTTGACTTGAACTGTATGACTCGAGAATGACTTGATATACATTTATCATCGCAACATCAATTGATGAACAAAATGAAAGCAACGGAACCATTGACGCCAGTCATCAGATTCTGCGCGATTGCGTGACACTGCTCAAGCCCAGAAAAAACATACATCGCGGTGAGCGCGCTAAATACAAAAACATCTCCCAGCATCGTTTCTTTTTGGATATAAACACTACATATTGACTATATTCATATAAGAAGATTTGCTGTACGCATAATAACTGGCAAGGAATATCGGACGACCATCACAACCTCGAACAGTCGAACTTCATTCACCACGTCTAAAAGTAAGCTACGGCTTGTTTAAGCTGTTTCTTATAGTTAATTTGACTATCTTTAAATCGAGAATATTGGTCAAAACAGCATGCCTCTTTATACACAATTATGTTTTCAAATGTAGCTTAATGTTGTCAATATTCAAATGATAATTAATGATGTCATATGTTTTGTATAACAATGGCCACATTTCTTTTTAAATCATGCTTTAAAGCCAAATATGTCGTTCTTTCCAATGACAAAAAACAACATAGAAAACTGTTAATGTTTTGTCGTGTTGTATGTTTCTCTTAAAGCGGGTTAGATGTTATCAGGGGTTACATCTATTATATGTTATCAAAATGCCAGCAGAATTAATATTGCACCCAAAATTCAAAATGTGGTGGAAAAAAATGCCCTAGTATGAGTTATTTTCATAATTATAACATATGATATTAAAAAAAATATTTCCAGAATATTGACGCGATTGCAAATGTGATAATGATTTTATAAAACAGTTCAGTAAACAAAGAGTGAATATTGTGATGTGACATTTAGACATCGCCTAATATTCCAAATATTTTTTTGCTCGATTTCTCCAATGACAATAGTTCCAAACAAGCCACAGAAAGAGTTATACGTATTTGTGATTCAGTGACCTAGTTGCTTAGTTCCAGAACGAATCTGGAGTTATGAACATAAGTTAAATGAATGCTTCTATGTTTGGTACATTAATACGGTAATTTGGCGCCACCTATTGGCGGTTTTAACTTCATAATTAAAAATATATAACTTGTATTAAGGAGATGCCAGTTTGAAGAATGCCTTTGGTCGCATAGGAATTATACTTGAATTGTGAATTGTTTAATACCTTTTAATGGTCTTCTGCAATGTTTGAGGCATATTTATTTTTTCATGCTTTAATGTTGGCCTAATTTCAGTTACATTTAGATTTTTATTGTAGTAACCACTCAGCTATATGTGGAAATGCATATATTAAAAAAAAATTGCAAAAAGTTGCAAATAAAACCATAGTCCACAACTTCTGTAGTTTTAACTTATTTTAATATATAAATTCAGTGAAATCGTCAAACGTTTGTATGACTTGCCAGTGACTTGTGACCCAAGCTACGACTTGACTTGACTTACTTGACATAAGGCAGTGACTTGACTTGACTTGACTTGCCTTTATAAAAAATTTACTTGGACTTGCTTGAGACTCGAAGGTTAAGACTTGAGACTTGCTTGTGACTTGCACATGTGTGACTTACTCCCACCTCTGCTATGCCGTGTTTTCAATATGCTTTAAGACAAACCATGTGCAATTTCATAAGTCAACACCATTGCTGAGTATTTTCTCCTTAAAACTGCAGTGAACCAAAGACAGTCTCAAAATCTCTGGTGTTTCTGACATCACAAACTACGTTGTAATAAATCAGATCAACATGTGATCGTCAACGAGTGGATCTCTGAGCTGAGTGAGTGAGTGGGGGCGGGGCTCATTTGCATGTTGATAGAACCGCATATACTAAATGAGGCAAGGTGAGTTACATTCAAGCTATTTTAAAGCATGACAAAAACATTTTCAAGGAAAAAACTTTTAAATATGTAATTTTGGTGATTATTATGTTCATTATGTCCATTATTATTGTAATTTTATGTGCTTTGAGACATGAGGTAATTTAACGCTGTCTCTCGTGATGCTTTGCAGACTCTGTCTGTATATATTCATGTGTTTGAAGGAGGCTTTGGAGACGCTCTGAAGGGAGGCTGGGATCTTATGCTTTCAAACTAGCTCACTATTGCCAGCCTCTCTGAAAATCACCCACCCTATCTTTAAATGATGGGGTCAGAGGGTTGGTTTGAGCGGTTTAGAAAAGGTTGACAAACTGTGACACCTCTGAGATCTGCTTCCAAGACTATTAGACATTCATTAAATATGCATGTAATGACTTTACACCCTCCTAATTGCTTGTAAAACAATGATAAGCTGTATAATACATCTCTGACCTCACAGTTCAGGATTGGGAAAGTTGGAAATTGTTAGCTGTATTGTGGTGGGCAGCGCAGAAGTCAATTTTGAGGCAGTCCCAGTCTACTGGATCCACCTGCGAAGACCTGCTCACTGACATTGGCAGGTTGCATTTTGGGAATCCATCTGGTGGCTCCACAGACAGGAGGAAACCTGCTAATTAGCTCTCTCTGCAAAGGGGCTGGGTCGAAGCGAATTCCCAGCTGTCATTAAACATACTCGGAAAGGGGGAGAAGGAAGAAAAGCACCAGGGATCCAATGCTCTAATTCCTCTTTTTAGAAGAAGAGAGAGCTGAGGATCCGGTTGTGTGTTGATACGCAGAACCTCTGTGAAACGCACCGCAGAGTAAAACGCTGCTTCATTGGGATGTGTGTGCTGTAATGAATTGCTTTATTGTCGCTTTGTGCAGCTTTTGAAAGAGGAAAATCCCTTGGCGTCACCTTTGGCACACCTTCTTTTCAAACCCCCGCAGAGCCTCACGGAGACAGACGGCTTGAAATCACATGAGGTACTAAAGTAGAGCACAAATAACACAACAAAATATGCAGAAATAAACATAATAGCTCTCCGATGACTGACTTGAAGAAACACACACCATAAGTGGCTTCAGTCATTTCGGAGTGAAACATAAAGGCCGGAAAATATCCACTTTGGCGATTAAAGCTCACACACTGAGAATTCTCAATCTCCATTCCCTTGAGAAATTGTGTTTGCACACACAGCCTGCGCAAGCATTCTCATTGAATGATTAAATTACTGTTTTATCCAGGAAACTATAGCAGCCATTCAGATCCAAATGACTTTAATCTCAGCGTTCCTGTTGCCCGGTCACCGAGTCGACAGCGACTGCTCGGAATTATAACGCTGATCACATGGCTGCATCCAGCCAATCAAATGCTTTCTGAAATAAGAATAAGAATTCGACGATGTTCTCTACAAAAAAAAATAAAGCAATTGCAGTAAATATAGAAGTGATCTAGATGTAACTGCATTCTCTTGAATAGCTACATTTCAAGAAAAAGTTATTTGTCATCAGGGTTTGACATTAACATCCGTCGACCCGTGTATTTCAGCAGTGGCGATTAACGTGCAATGTAGTGTTGTCAAAAGTATAGATTATGTGATACATTTTGATACTGAAATATCTAAAATGCTACCAATACTCAATACGCAGAATAGATTACACAATCCCAGCGTCTCTTTCTCTGTCTCTCATCTCAGTCCGACAGCGAGTGAAACACAAACCCTCCTCTCTTAACTCACCCCATTCATTTGCTACCTATGAATATTGTTGCTGTTGAAAGTATTGAATTTTGGTGTGAGATTGTGTGTATTGCGCATAACACCCAACACCCTCACATCCAAATTGTGGCACATAAAGCCACCTCTCGGTAATAAATTGAGTTCTTTTTCACTGTTCATTGCACTTAATCAGTCAAATACACACAAAATAATGTCAAATGCTGGTAAGTATTCACGTAAACACAGTCAGTTATGTTTTAAGAGTAAACAGTTAAGAAAGAAAACATGTGTATCAGTATAATGGATCTGTGGTCAGGTCTTAAAGCAGAACTAAGTAACTTTTTTACCTTAACCGAACAGCTTTGGAGTCATTGTAATGTTTATATAACTGATTTCGTGTTGAATGGTGGTCGTCTCGCACCCCCCTGGTGCCTGTGAGCTGCAAAACCACCCTTGCAACTTTGGGCCGGCGGGCCGCCGGCCTCAGTGTTAGGAAGTATCGTGTGATATCAGGTCTCGCGAGGTAACGAATTGCTTTATGGCACTGCACGCGTACACGCCCCCATCCAGGATACGGCTAGCTATAAGAACAACTATCGTCCCATGACAAAGCTGGCATATAAGAAGCAGAAAGCTAGAAAAGCATTGTCGGAGGAACAGAGAAAGAGGAAATGGCAGACTGACCGAGCGAGGAGTCAGACACGAGTAAACATCGGACCTGCGTTTTCAGAATGGCGAAAAAAAAAAACTAAGAAAGCGCTGTCGGAAGAGTCTAGAAAAAGGTAACGAGAGTCTGAGAGCACGAGGAACCGGACAAGAGTCACACGCGCTCAGGCTTTCACTGTTAAAGTTGATTCCTGCGATTATCATGAGAACAGTTGTCAATATCTCACATAATTATCAGGACATGAATAAGCCTACACGTTGTAAATAGTGTAAATGAGCGCAATTTGCAAACTATTATGATAAATTGCAATAATCATGTCTAACAACATCATAATGGACATTGTTACGAAATCAGGGCTCTCAAGTGTCATTGAGCGTGACAGTCACTCATTTCGGTCTTTTGTCACGCTCTCCCACCACACATTGTATTTCTCACGCTGAAAAACTATTTGTAATATATTTAATATGCCAAAACTCTGGCCGCGCCGCTCTCACTGTGGAACCGGCAGGAATCAAGCGCGTCTCCTCTGGTGTTGTTTGTCGAGCTACACAACAGCCAATCAGAAAATAGCACTATTGTATCTGGGTAAGATTTAACGCAACAATCAATGACAAAAATTTATCTGTCGGCTGGATGACACTCTTGCCTCTCTTCCAAACTCGAGAGCCCTGCGAAATAATGTGACGTACATGATACACTTTATTGGTGTCATCTGGCATTTAGGCTCAGGTAAGCCTAACGTGGTAGGCTACTTTATTATTATGAAGTGCAGAGGCCGTGAGTGCAGATACGCTCTGCGTGAGTTGTATTTACGACAGTAACGTTAAATACAAGTACTCTACAGCGACTCTAGTGATCGCTGTTTGACAAAAACAGAAATCCTGCATAGTGCCGCTTTAAAGTGACAGCAGCCTAATAAACCTGCTGCCAAATTCTGAGATAATATTAAACATATTTGTATGGCAGTTTCCCATCATTATAATGATGCCAAAATTGTGGCCAGTGAAGATATTGAGTGGCTAGTGACTTTGAAAAAACACTAGCCAAAGCCCCGTTTGTCAGCATTGTCATTTTTCTTTGTTTTCCTGGTTTATATTCATATTTCTGTAGGGCGCAACACAGTCTCATGACAGTGCGTATCTATACCAGGAATGTTATTTCTCGTGCCATTTATATGCAAAAAATGTTTTTTGCGTGTATATGCTACGCACTGAAATCCCCTTGGGTAGGATTAGGGGAAGGGAGGGAGGGGGGTGCGTGCGTATTACACGCCATAAATTGTATCATAGACACGCAAAAACTTTTTTAGGTGTATAAATGGCACGAGAAATAACATTCGTTGTATTGATACGCACTTTCATGAGATCGGCAGCTGTCACATTGGCAAGTTGTCACAAGCTTTATACTTCGGTCTTTTGTGCAAAATGTTAATGTTAATTCATTATAATTTATCCTGCCCATAACAAATATTTGGCTTGATTGCATCCCCCACTATAAGAATTGGTCTATATAAAGACTGCCTTTCAAAAAGAATCCTTGACAAATGTTTCCTGTACAAAGTGTCACAGCCGGCCCCAGTTCGCCTATAAAGCACATATCAATTAGTCCCAATCAGATTGCTTTAGTGCTTTTGTTATTTTGCTATTTTCTTTTTTTTTTTTACATTGCCTTATTGGTTTTATATTGTGGAAATGCAATTCACATAATTCAATAGCAAAAAGCTCTCTATAGATGTCCTGGAAAGCAGGGTTACTCACACCCCCTCTCTTGCATGTGTGTGAGCGCTTCTGGTTTCCTAGTAACCCGCGCCTGTGCTGGCGTTCCCGAACACTCAAGCGTGTCCGCGCAGCGCGCACTCGTGAAGCTCGTGTGGGGAGCTCACGAACACGCAGGACCAGAGCATCGGGAACATACACGCAGGAAAAACACGGGAATGTGACTGGAGTGTAAAGGATGAAGGATGCGTTCGCTGGAAAAGGTCACACGAAATGCACGAAGAGCAGTGGGAGGAAATCTTAACGCAACTGCAACGGATTACCAGTAACACACTCGTATCAAGGCTTTTTTTTTTTTAGGGAACAGGAATACCAGGAATGGGGGATTTGATATTTCACCAAAGCAGGTGAGTTGTTTATGAGGATAATTGTTGTTTATGAGGATAAGTTATTAGTCACCATACGAACAGTCTTGAGAAGGCGGTGCGCACAGTTATATGTTTTATCACAAGATCGTTTGTGCCAGGATTGCCACTTGACAATTTGGTGAACTTGAGTGTTGCTTGTGTCTGTGGTGAGGAGATGTGCAGTTCTGTAGATGCAGAACAGCTGAAGTGAACTATAGACAGGCTGCGATGCTGGTAAAAGTATCAGGAGGTAAAGATGAGGATTTCGTGCACTTGTTACACCCCATCTGCACTGCAAGCGAGCGACGCGACAAAACTAGAACGTCCCCGTCCCCCCCAAAAAACCGCGGCGTTCTAGTTGCGTCGCGTCGCGTCTCTGCCGCTCGCCCAAAACAGTCTTTGATTGGTCGACGTTGGGATCCCATCCGCAAGCTCGAGAGACGCGTCGCGCGCTAGAGGTCTGGACGGCTGCGGTGATTTGAATAGTTTTGTCGCGTCGCTACAGATGGCGTGTTATTTTAAGCGTCTTCCATGACGCGGTCATGTTACGCGTGGATTCCATTACGAGCTGGATGATTGTTTTGTCTTCAGACTTTGAGACTACTGTAAATTTAATGTCAACATTTTACAGTTAATTCACAGTTATGTGGACAGTTTGAATTATAATAAAATCCAGGGTTTTTAGAAGCGTTTCCATTTACACATATAATGCAACATGCCTATGGGTAGCAAATTAACTTTTTTTAACCACCTATATTTTTTTTTAATTTACATATTTGTATGGGAAAGTGTGTATCTTGGATCTGTAACTGGTCACCATTTCCTTTAGGTTCCTTTATACAATTAATTAAAATGGCAAATGGTCCTGCTGTGTGACTAATACATTTTTTAAAAGTACAAATATGCCATGTAGCCTCAGCTAACATGAGCTCATAAAAACTGCATGTATAGAAATTGTAGAAAAATTGGGAAAAAAAATGTTTGAAATAGTTTTAAATGAATTATAGCGTCTCACACCATGGGGTTCTTCTAAATCATTTATTAGCAGCTACCCACATTCAACAAATGCTTTTTGTTCGGTTTCTTCACATGAACAAAAATACTGCATTATTAAATAATGACATGTTAAACTGGCTGGTGTTAGTGTTGTTCATATTTTCATTTAAGACAGACTTAATTGGCTTTACAGTTTTAAGACTGTAAAACTGTAGTTTAAAAGACTTAGGCTAGGTGATGATTTGCACTGAATTGAAAAGCAAAGAGAGAGAGAGAGAGAGAGAGAGAGAGAGAGAGAGAGAGAGAGAGAGATGTGCCTTGGAGTTGTCATGGTGATTTGGTGAATAAGCAATTGTCCGTAAAGGCATTAAAATGGTTTGCTGTTGCCATTGCCTATGAGTGAGGAGCATTTTTCAGCTCGGGTTAGAGTTGGGTTTGGGCTAGGCTTATTTCGTTGTGAGACAATACATTGCAACTTAAGTGATTGTGATTGGTGGAAGTGAGCCTGGAAGTGGATGGTATCTCCAAAGAAAGCCTAATTCCGTAGCCCTGCCATTCATGCTGGTTTATCCTGTGTTTTTACGCAGAGAACCTGTTTATGTGCTCCGGCATTTAGTGTCTTGAAGGATTATGCACGCTCCTGCTTTTGAGTTTCCTCTCTCTACCAATGTCTTTATTGGTATTTTGGCCTCGTACACTGGTATTTTTGAAGCAGCCGCTGATTTAAATCCGTTCTGAATGACACATTCGAGATCTGAGCTCTTTGTGACGTCTGCTTTAATGTTAAAGAAACAAGTTGTTAGAAATATGCTGGTCTTTTTCATACAGACCAGATAAATCCAGAACAGATGTAGCAATTTATTTCTAAGTTCTAGCTCTAGCCTGCACTTGGACCATCACATTTATTCCTAAACTGCAAATAATAGTAATAAAAACAACGTGTTTTTAAACAATATTTTTGTTTTGAAAAAACATATTTGAACATGCTTTACACAATATAAATGCAAAATAAAATTAAAATGCATAAGATATTAATACTTTTTTTGCAGGGTAGAGGTTTAAAGTAGAGTATGAACTTTCCTAGATAAAATGTCATTAAGGGTATGACAAATTATATCATATAACATGTAGTCTCCAAAAAACAAGTCTTAAATGGATAGTTCACCCAAAAATGAAAATCCTGTCATCATTTACTCACCCTCAGGGTGTTCCAAACCTGCATGAGTTTCTTTCTTCTGCTGAACACAAAATAAGATATTTTGAAGAATGTCGGTAACCAGACTTCATTGTATTATTATTTTTTGTTTCATAATATGTAAGTCAATGAAATAAATCCATACATGTTTGGAACATCTTGAGGGTGAGCAATGCTTTTTGGGTGAACTATCCCTTTAATATCTTACGCAGTTTGGTATCCTATTTTAAAGATATTTAGATATATTTTATTGAAAAATTAGACAAAAATGCTGCTTTGTGCTGTTAACAATGATAGAGCATATAACATACATGTTGATCCTGAAATAACAGCTAATCATTTAATTACATTTTATGTTAAGGTTCTTGGCAGGATTTGAACATTCACATCCTTATGAATGTTTTAGGGGTTGTTAATGGTTTTAGTTGGGATTATGGCTGGGTTATTTGCCAGGAAAGTGTCCCATTTGGCAAAATCGCCATCACCCACCTTTCCCACAGTTTGATGTATAAGGATCAAAGGGATTTAGCTTCATGGTCAATACATCTTGAATATGCTATACTGCAACAAATCATTGTAGCTACTGGGTTTTCCTGTCTTTTTTGTGACTACAATTTTCCATACACTGAATGATGGGAACACTTTGATGTCATGCTTGAAAACAGAAAACAAGAAAAGCCCTATAGCATCAATCCTGCTGCCGTAGTCTTTCACTGTTAGATCAAATCAGGTGATCTGTTCTCCGAGTCACCTTTACTGACCTCCGTGGTTGAAAAACACTGGACTATTGCCATCACTCAGATGAAGGTCACTCTGACGACAGTAATTCAGCTGCCTCTGTGCTTCAGCTTAAAGTGTCTGCACGCAAAACACTGCACAAGCTGCTAGAAAACCTAAAGCAAACAATGACTGGTGTGGTTTTCTGTGTCAGTTTACCGGCTGAATCTGAACTGACTGAAACATCTTGATAAACTCTTTTAGTGGATGAGGAAAAAACACTCAAACACTGAACCTTATTCTAAAGTGTTACCAGATATATATGGTAACACTTTACAATAAGGTTCATTAGTTAATATTAGTTAATATATTAACTAACATGAACTAACCATAAGTATACATTTGTTACAGTATTTATTAATCTTTGTCAACATTAGTTAATAAACATACAGCCGTTCATTGTTAGTTCACAGTGCATTAACTAATGTTAACAACATTTTAATAATGTATTAGTAAATGTTGAAATTAACATTAACAAAGATTAATAAATGCTGTAGAAGTGCAGTTCATTATTAATTTATGTTAACTAATGTAGTTAACTAATGTTATTACACGGCTCTGTGGAATACTTGATTCTGATTGGTCAATCGCTCCATCCAGCGGTGTGATATTCCCAGATAACAACCGCTGAGAACAGAAACACAGGCTCATCTGGGTTACTGAAGTCAGCCCCGCTATATGCTTGCTGGGAACGTTTTCCTTCGTGGAAGTTTTGCAATATGGTGAGCTAATAAAATATTAAAACTCACTTAAAACAATATTTTGTGTACAGTTATTTAATTATGCCATCCAGTATCATCGACTCGCTCCGCCATTTTGTGACTATTGTTTTGTACACTGTTGGATTATAAAATACAAACAGGTAATTTTTTAAAACATTTTAAAACAGTTTAATCTGAAATCAATATCTCTTATCTCTATAATTATTTATGTGGTGAAATGCTGTGTAATAAGTGTCATGACTGTATACCGTATCGCTTAAATGTCTGTCTAGTTTGAACTTGCCGCGCTACAACTGCTCTTTCTGAAGAAGCTTTGTGTTTAAAGACCTAATTAAACAGGTCAACTCATATCTCAGATCAATATTTCGTGTCTAATTATTTACTTATGTGGCAAGTAGCCGTGAAATAAGCAGGATAATGTAAATCCAGCCGGTTGTTCTCTCAAAATCTCTTCAGGCTCCGCCTCACGTCGGGGTCCTCATCACCCTGTCGGGGTTTATTCTGAGAGAACAACCGGCTGGATGTACATTATCCCTTACTTAACTAACAAACCTTATTGTAAAGTGTTACCATATATATATATATATATATATATATATATATATATATATATATATATATACATTCCAGACACACGATGAGCCCTTTCGTTTAATAGCTTTATGGGTGTCGTGAAATTATCACATTTCACCGAAAAATCGCAGTAAAAAAATGAAATTATATTTCGCATAACAGAAAATGAAGACTATTGTTAGGACCTTACTTGAAAATGGGCAAGGATGTTCTTCACTACAAAAGCGTCCAACAATTGTGTTCAAAATGTAAATTTTGATAGACAACTTGCTGCCCATTTCTCCTGCAAAACCTATTGTAGTCGAGTTCAGTTCCTATTTTAAAATGGAAAAGTTCCTCTTTTTCACAGCAGCCCAGCAGTGATGCATACACATCAGTGTAAATAGCAGAGAAAGATAATAGGCTTGATTTTACAGATCATTTCAGCTTCCATATTCCTTTTATTCAGAGCTGAATTTAATGGCTCTCTGTGAGGATGTGAGCTGCCCTAGCCATTTGAAAGGACTGCTGGTGTGCTCTTGGTTTAACTTGCATGCGAATGCATTTGTATAAAGCACACTCGCATGCACACACTTAATAGCCGTTTCAAAGATTTAATGTCGAGCAGTAAATCTTGCACACATGTCTTTCAAAATGTCTCCTTGTGTCCTCTACAAAACCCCTGAGATTGTCTGTCAACCAGACAGGTCAGTCCAGGCTTATTACAACGAAAAGGATTTTTAAAGGAGCTCTAGGCATTTGTTGGATGCAACAAAACAATTTGGCAATTCAAATCTTTCACTGTAGAATAAACTAGGAGTGTGTAGAAACAGTTTTGATTAAAGGCTACAAGCTAAAAGTCCTGTTGAAAAGATAAGCCTACATATCCACTTCATATCAGTCTCTTGGCAAGCGAGATGCCACTAAAAAGCAACAGGAATTGAATCTAAATGTTCTCGGCCAGCATTTCTCTGACCTTGCCTCAAAAGATCTCTTATACTCTCATAAAGCAGACTAAAGCACTGCACTTCTCAAAAGGACAAGGACGCCTTTATTCCAGGCTCCTTATTTCTGATCTATTTACCAAAGAGTAGGACAAATGACCTTGCATCAGCTATTTTGCAGAGTTATACAAATGTGAAGGTTCTGCTTTTGTTCAAACGCCCGACATGACTGCAGGTTGCAATGTGCGTCAAAAGTGTGAGGCTAGGAGAAACAAATCAATTAGAGGACAGGAATTGAATAGGCATTTAAAATGGTAAAGTTCCCCTGTGGTGAAAATCCAGTTTTTAATGTTGTTTATATGTCTATGTGGTGTTTTTAATATGCTTTAAGATAAACCATGTGTAAATTCATAAGTCGACAGCATTGCTGAATATTTTCTGCTTAAAACTGCAGTGAACCAAAGACAGTCTCATAAACACATTTTGAAATCGCTGGTGTTTCTGACGTCACAAACTACCTTGTAACCAATCAGATCAACGTATGATCGTCAACGAGTACTATATATATATATATATATATATATATATATATATATATATATATATATATATATATATATATCACGGATCGAATAATTTTTCGGACCACCAAAAAAAAACAAAAAAAAAACAAATGTAGACTGACTTTAAGACCGAATGCACGGATCCAATATAATGATGCACATCTGATTCCTTTCTGAATAGTTTTTGTTCATTTAAAGGGATAGTTCACAAAAAAAAAAAAAAGGGTTATCATTTACTCACCCTCATGTTGTTCCAAACCTATATGAGTTTCTTGAGTATATTTTGAAGAATTTGAGTAACCAGACAGTTGAAGGTAGCCATTGACTTCCATAGTATTTTTTTTCTATACTATGGAAGTCAATGACTATGGGTCCAACTTCTGTTTGGTTACCAACATTCTTTAAAATATCATATTTTGTTTTCAGCAGAAGAAAGAAATTCATACAGGTTTGGAACAACTTGAGGGTGAGTAAATGATGATGAAATTTTTATTTTTGGGTGGACCATCCCTTTAAGACTGTGTTTACGAAAATATTTGCAGTGACTAGTATTTTGACATAATTTTGTGACAGTTCAAGTGCAAGGAGATGCAAAAGAGGAATCAAATTGTGGGGCCTGGTCTGTACAGATCACGGATCAACTACAATATGTTTAACCCTTACACACACACACACACACACACACACACACACACACACACACACACACACACACACGCACACACACACACACACACACACACACACACACACACACACACACACACACACACACACACACACACACACACACACACACACACACACACACACACACACACACTCACTCACACACACCTTTAATGAATTATTCATTGTCATAATATTAGTTTATTTTTATGTATTAATAAATACAAATTTAATCTACTTACTGAGTTTTGGATTCTTCTATCAGATTTCTGTTTTTTATGAATTAATGCAACATACAGAACAAGTGGTTATGGGGGTTATACACTAGTATTATACACCTCTTCACTATGATAAAATCACTGTAATGCCTCAAGTTTTTATTCCAAGGTTGTGGAATACATATGGAGTATTTAATATTCATATTTTTACAAAGAATATTCATAGAATATTGAAACTGTATGCTGTGGACAGAGAATATTGATTGCATCATCATTTAATTCAATTAGTTCACTCATTATACCACATAAAACTCAAAGAGCAGTGCTAGAGTAGACCTTAAATCAGTGTGACAGCATATTACACACAGTGGCAGTGAGAGCCTCTTATTGGTTGTTTTATGCTAAAAAGAGACGGCTCTAAAAATGCATCATGCTCCATCTATCTGAGAGAGAGAGGGGAACAACTAAACGAAGAAAACTAGAGGCACTCTATAGAGAACAAGAGAGATGGAGACAGTTCCATAATGACAGCATTGTGTGTGTGTGTGTGTGTGTGTGTGTGTGTGTGTGTGTGTGTGTGTGTGTGTGTGTGTGTGTGTGTGCGTGTGTGTGTGTGTGTGTGTGTGTGTGTGTGTGTGTGTGTGTGTGTGTGTGTGTGTGTGTATACATGCGTATTGTGATGGTAGCCCAACAGAGGTTGAGCTTGTGTTTTATGTATTTATATATTTGATGTTATGGACAGCGCAGACATTGTGTTCTGGAGTTCTTTGGATAAATGAACAGAGATAAGGCCTTGCGAGGCTCTTCCCAGAGGCTATCATTGATTCCTCAGGGCAGCCTTTTAAGAAGCTTAGTAAAAGCTGCTAGCAGGAAGAGCATGTAGAATAGCACAAATGGGCCACATCTGAACGCCTCCATCAACCTATATGTGGGTCACGACCATTAGGGATTTAATAGCACTTCTTTTCTTCATCCTTTTGTTAATTTTATTTGGCCGTAATGGGTAGCACTGGCTGCTGTAGTTACTAGAAACTCGGTGCATGAGAATGTTTCAGGCACTATGTAATGGCAGTTTGGTATATTGTATATTTCACAGCTCATTATACGTTCCATTAACTAATAGAATGGTAATACGCCATCCTACTTGAACTAGTAAAATCTGCTATAAATGAAACATTTCAGAATTTTTCTTTCCCCATGAACCATGGCTAATAAACACTATTATTATATTACCCACACAAACACAAAACATATATCACACTACAGTAATGCAATAATAAATATAAAGTAAAAACATGTTACAAAAAACACATTACATAAATGTTTTAAGAATAAAATAAAATAAAACTATTTAAATATGATGCATCGCACAGAGACTTCAGGGAACGCCATTTAAGGTCAGTTTTTCAAGCATGAGGTATTTCTTAAAATATTAAATTATAATAACAATGTATGTCAATCTACTTAAATTATCTGCCAATGGGGTACAAACAATCTTGTTTCTGTTTTTTAAGTAAGATTATTTTTCTTACCCCATTGGCAGATAATTTAGCTTTTTTTCAAGCAAAAACTCACTTAATTTTGATTTATTTCCTCATAAAACAACAAGACATAATACCTTATGTAATTTTACTCATCTAGTAAATGCGTCTTGATTTAAGATTCTTTTGATATTTGGTCTGGAAACGAGACAAAAATTCTAAGAAAAACATTTTTTGTAGTGTATATCACATCAAAATATGTATATGTGTACAGCTTTATTTGACATTCAGCTTTACAGTATATTTTATTTAAATACAGTATGTGGGCACAGATTAGGAGAGAAAACAGTTGTAATGTGTTGACAGTTTGGCACATTACATCAGCTAGGGACATTTAGTGACTTTTTGAGCAGGCTTTAGCTACTTGCCATCGAAAATAGTTGGCAATGCTGAACCAGGGTCGAAGGTAACTTCATTTCCCAGAATGCTCAGACTCAAACTCTGCCTGACAGCATGAAGCAGCTTGCAAGATGGAAACACAACACAAAAATTTAAATCATGAATTAGAAGAGAACCGATTCTTCAATTCTTTGAATTTTGCCAAACCCGGAAAGAGGCAAATAAGGATGAGTGATGTAAGTGCGATCCTTAAGACTTGACAGAAATGTGCGTAATGGGTTTTACCCTAGGCATAGAGTTTTAAAGACTCCAGTGTTTCAGATCTGTCGCTGGAGTCAGACTGTTATTTTTCACCTCATATTTTCTGTTCACAGTTTTAAACCAAGGTCAAGTTGTACCTACAACCCATTATTGAGGAATTAACATACACAAGCCACGAAACCTTGTCAAATAACGGCTGAAAGTAGAAGGTCAGGCCGTGCTGAAACACGTTGGGCTTGTGAATTGGAAAACAGGGTGATAAATGAGAGCGTTCTGTTAGCGGCGTGAGATGTTTGAGATCTGGGCTGCGGATTATTGAAGTGTCTGGTCAGCCAGAGCGTTGGCTCCAGGGTTAGAGAGTGCAGAGAGATGCTTGCTGCTTGGTTTGCATTGGCCAGCTGGGTTACCCAACACATCAAGCCCACACTCCATCACATACAGCGACTGTTTACTGAACACTAACTCAGCTGTGATAGAAGTGGGAGGGTGAAACCTTTGAAGTAAATATGTGCTAAAATAACCCGTCATTCCATCTGCATTCAGGGGGTTTATGTGACGTACTTGTTGCATTAGAAGGATTGATGTTCGTCAGATGATCTGACTTCTTGCTCTATGGATTGGATGTCAAATAAGTGCTGACTGTTTTTCACTATTACTATTTTTCACACATACATACACAGTAAAAAATTATAATTTTAACAGTAAAAGACTACAAAAATGCAACGGTAAAAACCTGTTAATGGTAAGTTCCCTTACTATAGGGTGAAAAAACTATAGACATTTCATGTAATTTTACCGTTTTTGGAAGCGAAAAACAACAAAATCCATAAATTGACATTCCCAGAAATTCCTTTGTGACAGATCACATTTGAAATAATTATGTGTCACATCTGTTTTAGGTTTTGGTCATGTTCATGCTTTTGTCACAGTCATGAATCATGTGATTCCGTGTTCCCTCATGTGATCTTCCTTTGTTTCGTGTGTTTTGTTCTGATTGGTTCATTGTTTGATTACTCACAGGTGTATTTTGTTTAGCATTAGTTTTTGTGTATTTAGCCTAAAGCACTCGTTTCCATTGTCTTTTGTCCAGTTTGCATATAATCGGGAAATGTGAAAACGTAAGAAATTGTGACAAATCTGGACTCCTGAAACGGTAGAGCATATTCTTCTAAAATGTGTTGCAAATGAAAGTGAAAGATTTCAGCCATCTCACAAATTAGATCTGATGGGAGTTAATAATATATCTCTGCAGGTGCTATTATGCAATCAAAAGTATGAGGAATTATTTAAGTATCTAAAAAAGACGGGAATAATGGTTGGAATATAAAAGTATTTTCTTATATTTCCTATATTCCCCTTATCCCTTGTCATAGTCTTATTTAGTTAAACTATGTACACCAGACCTGTAGGTGGCGGAAATGCACCTTTGTTCATGTAATCAGCTGATGGTAGTCTTTGTTTGATGGTTTGTGGTCAAGTTAGGTTAAGTCACTTTCTGGTTAAGTTTATTTGTATCCATGTATGTTTGTTTAAATAAACTGCACACTTCAACTCCCTTTCAGTGGACTGTTAATTACAGAATGGTGTTAAATGAATTGCATTTTTTCAGTGTTTGTGTTATGATGGTGTTTTGTGTTTGTGTGTACCTTCTATGTGTTAGTATTTACCTCCGCTTGTTGGAAAGGAAATTGTGATGAGCTTTAATTTTCCTTAGCGCTTGTGTTTTCAAGGTAGTTGTCAGTATATTATAAAGGTACAAAACAGATTTTAGAGCTTTAGTAAGTTGGTATATTAACATAATTTTAGTTAACAAAATATGGGTTTTAATGTAAATTTAAGCTAAATCATGGTATTTACATGGTATTTATGTGCTATCTATGTACATGCACATAAACTATGATGGAAAAGTGTTTACCAAATAAATCACTCTATGCCGAACAAAACACTCATGTGACTTTGCCTCAGCAGAGGCTGTGATTGGATAACTGGACTAACCAGTGGACCAATCGCATCCCAGCATTTCAGATATTGGTTTGGTGGTTCTGAAACACATGAGTCAAAGGCTGCGTTCCAGTTCAAAATTGTCATGCCCTTCACTCGCTAACTTCCCTCCGTCTCGTTCACTCGGATGTACATCATTGCTTGCATTGCACGAGTGCCCACTACTGGCGGAAACTGCAATGGACTGAACTGGAACGTCCTAAGCCCTTGATCACTTGGAATCAGCTATGGAGTTGATTTTTTATTATTATAATTTTTTTTAATTTTTAATTAAATTTAAGAATTTGTTTAATGCAACATCCGAACGTATATAGGTGTGTTTGGGTTGTTTCCAAAAAAAAAAAATATATATATATATATATATATTTTTTTTTAAATTAAATCATGGAGTTGTTTGTGGTGATGGTGATTAGAAGAGATCTCTGCTGACGTCACAATCATGTTGCATTGTGGTATGTGGAGCTGCTTGAAGTGTACATATGAAGCGTTTCACACGATTGCGTTCCCAAACCCCAGCATCCGAACATGACCGAGTTTGTTTCGTCTGACGCTCTGAGACTCATTTATGATGGAGGGAAAAACTTGCACATGGGATGGAAACAGTGATTTATTCAGAAATGTTTTATGCAATATTCCAAACACTCAGATCAACATATGTAACCACATTTTGTTAGGACTGCTGGTATTTTATTCAAATATTGTAAAAATCTAGTATTATTAATCACTTTTTGACCTTTAATATGACCTGTAGACTTCATCAAATCAAGTGTACACCATCTAATCTCCATTCATAGGACGGCATTAATAATTAAATGTTTGGTGTTCCTTCCGGACTCCCCGAGATGAACGCTCAGAACCTCAGCTGCAAGATAACTCGCTTCTCTTCCACATGCAGTATTTATGAATTTTGATCATTAGACTGACCCTGATTCAATCCCACTTAATCCCACTATCACGTTAATTTTGAGTACACATATTTTACTTGAGTACATATAGGGTCATTCCATCTCAAGGTGGTCCAAAAATTGTAAAGCTAGTTGATTGACTGTTTTTATTTTTTATATGTAAAATATATGTACTAATGTCATAGTAGAAATCCAAAAACGGCTGCCACAGTTAACTTTGCTCTTTTTTTTTTTTTTGAGGGATAACTTAAAACTGGTGGTTTTGCAATACATAGAAGTAATCACTCAAACAAATAAAGAAAATGAATATGGTCATGGAGAATTCACTGGACCGCTTTAGATGGATTGGCCCTATATGTGATTATTATTGATTTCTTTTTCTTTTTCATTGTATTAAGAGTCACTAGGCCTTAAAAATAAAATGCAAGCAAAATTAATGTTTGTTAAAATCGTTTCTAAGTACAGCAATTTACACAAGAATGGTTTTGTGAACCTTTTAGAACGTGTTCATAAAGCATTCTTAAAGTCCCCCGGTGGTGAAAATCAAGCGTTTAAAGTTGTTTTTTTATATATGTTTTATGACAGACCATGTGTAAATTCATAAGTCGACAGCATTGCTGAGTATTTTCTGCTTAAAACTGCAGTGAACCAAAGACAGTCTCAAAAACACGGTTTGAAATCGCTGGTGTTTCTGACGTCACAAACTACCTTGTAACCAATCAGATCAACGTGTGATCGTCAACGAGTGGATCTCTGAGCTGTGTGAGTGAGTGGAGGCGGGGGTCATTTGCATATTCATAGAACCGCGTATACTAAGTGAGGCAAGGGTGTCAAGTTACATTCAAGATATTTTAAGGCATGAATTTTTTTTTTTTCAAGAAAAAAACATTTAAATATGGCATTTTGGTGATCCAAGAGGAGTTTTAATGGGTAAAATTATTGATAACAGGGGGACTAAGAACGTTTTTGCGATTTACATAGGAGTTATTTGTGTTAGTGTTCTATAATAAGGCCTAAGATAAGGAGCCTCTAAAGTTATTAAAAGTGGTAATACTTCTTGATAGTTTGTAGCTGGGCTGCGTTCCAGTCCAAAATTGTCATGCCCTTCACTTGCTAACTTCCGTCCGTCTCGTTCACTCGGATGTGCGTCATTGCTAACGTTGCATGAGTGCCCACTACTGGTGGAAACTGCAATGGGCTGAACTTGTACGTCCTAAGCCCTTGATCACTTGGAATCAGCTATTTTTTCCCCTTTAATAATTTGTTTAATGCAGCATCCAAATGTATATATGTGTGTTTGGGTTGTTTTAAATTAAAAATATATATATAATTAATATAGTTGTTTGTGATGGTAATGATTAGACTAGATCTGCGGTGACGTCACAATCGTGTTGCAGTGTGGTATATGGAGCTGCCTGAAGTGTACATTTGAAGTAGATTCGCTCCCTCTGTCAAAATTAAGGTAACGAGTGTCTGTCCATATAAACTTCCCTTGTCCACTTCACGAAGGTGAACGCACTTCAAAATGGCGGCAGGGATTCCCCCGAGGGGAAGTGCTTAGGGAAGTTCGCAAGTGCGTGTCTAAAAGTGGACTGGAATGCAGCCCTGGTAGCATTGATGCGTCTTCTAGCGAAATCTGTTTTTAACTAAGGCCAGGTTGGCAAGGCCTTTTTAAAGAGAGTCCTTGTCCTTTATGAAGCTTACAGCCCATCTGTGCACAGATGCTTACCAAACCACCTTGCTTATTAGCGTAACCTATTCCCCTGTGACCGCACCACCATATCAGCATAAAGAGCACAGAATATTAATAAGACATTAATCTGTCACATGCTAAGGCGTGTAAATGAACGTGTGAAATGAGTTCTTGTTTTTTTCTGATTAGCTGGAATGATCTTTAGAGAGACGAGTTGCCCAGAATTCGCCCTAATTTGGCACAAACTGAAAATGAGTTTGTGCCCCAAATTTCCCTAGGAAAATGCTTTAATATGAAATCAAAGAAAGAGAGAACATATGCCAAAATGTATAATCAATTATGAACTGATGTCCCAAGAAAGCCAAGATCCTAATCATGTTGTTTATATTGTGTTATTCAGTAATTTCATTGTTCAAATGTCATTTTTTTTTTCTTTCATTAAGAAAGTTGTACGAGATTTGGAACTGTGAGTAAATCATGATAGAAATGTATTTCTGGGGTGAACAATTGGTTTAAAGTGTTCTTGTGCGTATTATAAAACTTAATGAGCCTTTGGTTCTTTAATTAGGTTATTTGTGTTACTGCATATTGAATCTTTAATATCGCCACATATAGAGGCTTATCTCGGAATTGAGGTCATTTCAAAAATAGACGGCTGGCTTTGGTCCCTAAGAAGTGTACAGTGATGAATTTGTCATTATGGGTCAGTGTCACAGTGGCCTGGGTGAAGGAGACAAGGAAATAAAGTCATTACGAGAAATTCCCAAGCCTCAGTCTGCTTGGCAAAGACAGTGCTGTGTGTCTGGGGAACGTTAGCTTGTGTTTGAATTGTCATCCGAAGAGCAGACAGACCAGCTGCATTGTATCCTGCAATTTCTGTGCCAGAATCAAGCTAAATTGATCAGTCTATCAGCACTTGCCTTGAAACGTGTAATTTGCAAAAAACTAAATCAGGTACTGTATCGCAGTCTAAAACCGCTGGAAACCACGCTACTGATCTGAACAAATATGTCATTTGCAGCGTGTGACTAATATTTACGCATTATCTTGCATAGGGTGTCTCAAGTATAGGTGGACATGGGAGATGGGGAATGATTCAGGGATTGGAGAGGAGACAAACCAGAGAAAAGCTAAATAGAGGACGGGAATAGAGGCTTGGAAAATAAGATGTAACGTGCAAACTGGTGATGCGATTGCTGGATCTTCTCATTTTGTAACTTAAAGTGTGGTGAATAAAAGGGGCGATATGAAGTGTAGCATAAGAATTCTTGTTTTTAATTCACGTAGTTTCACGTATGAGCCACATTTGAAGCCAAGTTTGCAGATGTCCTCAGATATAGCTAAGTTACTACAAACCATTACATTTTCGTCATAGTGTTTCTATTTATGTTGCTGTTAGGCTACTATGCCTTAAACACATTTTGATTTAAAGTCAACTTAATACAGCATTCACAACCCATGTTCTTCCATTATGTGACATGTATATGAGTGAAGTTGGTTATTAAATAAGAAAGAAAAAAAAAGAACTTAGGCAAGGTTTTTATTCATTGATTGATGAAAGGGTAGCATTAAAGAATGGTACTTTGATAAATAACACGTGCAGCTGTGGATGGTGACAATATGTATTGTGTGTAAAAAAATTCAAGTTTACAGAGTTTTAGTGTCAGTACTACATTAAACTGATTTATATATAATGTTGAATATAATGTATAATAATGCAATGGGGGAATATTTGTGGGTCCTGATAATGCCAGATGTCTGATGTTACCAGTAAAAAGTGGCTTACATTATTTTAAATATATCTAGTCAGTGACAGAGTTCCAGCATATTTGTCTAAATAATTCTGTATATTGTGAGTTCAGTATCGTGATATGTATCGAATCGTGACATGAAGGTATCGTTACACCCCTAGAACTAAGCATAATATTTAAAATGTTATTAATTACTGTACAATGAGTATTTGATTTTAGCCTGCACTTATGAATCATGCACAGTAAAGGCGCGTTCACACCAGCGGACAATATCATTCTGTTTATTCTAAGCAATCGCTGCTGGTTTGTCATCTGTCGATTTAAATTGTGCTCTTTAAAGCAAGATGAATTCTGATTGGCTGTCAAAGTTTTTATCGCTCTTCAACTGGAAAATTCATTCTGAATGTGATTCCAACGATATCGTTCGTCTGTGCCATTATATCATTATAGTTGTGCCGTGGACTCTGCTATTCTTTTATATTAAGAACGATTTTGTTAGAACGTTATCGCCCTCTTACCTTAAGACCAGGAACAAATCTAAGAAAGTAAATAAGATGAATGTCGTTGTGGCGAGCAGGACGAGTTACAGTTGTGTACCATTATCTTACTATCAACATTTGTTTTAATGTTGGAAGTTGTACCATTGCCTAGGAGCTTGAATGCTTTAGCTGCTCATCATTTATCTGTGAAATGGGAATAACTGTAGGAACTGAAAGTATATTGGAATAAAATTAGACACTAGTTTTTGACACATAAAACTTCTGTCATAATTTACTCTCCTTTGTTTTGTTTCAACCTCGTTTGACTTTCTTTCTTCAGTAAAACACAAAAGGCAGAATGTTGTTACTGGTAGAATGTGGAGACTGACAGCCGCAGTCACCATTCACTTTTCATTGTGTGGAAAAATGATGCAGTGAAAATGAATGGTGACTGCGGCTGTCATTCTGCCGAACATCTCCTGTTGTGTTCCATGGAAGAAAGCATAGTGAGTGAATGATGACAGAATCTTTATTTTTAGGTGCACTATCCCTTTAAGAACACAGCCTTTTCACCCTATATTCCCTTTAGTCAACAACACTCTAATCCCAGTTTTACTGGACTTGTTTTGCTCGGTACAATCAGCAGATGTTCTTGATTTTCAGGAGAACTGACAAGCACAAGATTCATCTTGTGTTCCCTCATTATTCATGCTTTTTACAAGGCACTCAGGATTTCTGTTTGTGGATTATTTCTTGACTGTTGAAACCAGAACAGAGATCAAGACATGTCTGGCCCGTGTCTTTACCATGGCACTGTAGGGCTGAATGATTTGGGGGAAAATGCAATTTAGTTTTTTCTGATAAAAGTTGTGCTTGAATGAAGGACGAAATAAGAATTTGTTCTCTTGTTGAAGTAAACTGTAGCCTGTTAATATGACATACTGTACCTTTAAAGCTTCTCTTTTGTTGATAAGCACTTCTCATTTCAAGTATGGGAAGATGGTTGGTGACTATTGCTTTCCCAAATGCACGCTAAAGTGACTCAAACTGATTTGAGAGATGGAGGTTATGTGGAGCAGCATTTACTGTGAACTGAGGTGCTCTGAGACGCTGAAAACATCTGTGGATAAGGAGCTGATCGTGTGTAAATGAACACACTGCTGCGCTTCACACTCTAACATGCAACGAATATATTTAATTAATCCATATTGTGATTTCGGTTTTAATTTCGGTTTTAATTCAATTAATCTTCTAGCAAGGCACAGTATGTTAAAGTCCCCCTGTAATCAATAATTTCATCCCTTAAAACTCATCTTTGATCACCAAAATTACATATCGAAAAACGTTTTTTCTTTAAAATAGATTGAATATAACTCTACACCCTTGCCCCATTTAGTATACGTGGTTCTATAAATATGCAAATGAGCCCCGCCTCCACTCACTCACTCATAGCTGCTCAGAGATCCACTCGGTGACGATCACACATTGATCTAATTGGTTACAATGTAGTTTGCGACGTCCGCAACACCAGTGATTTCAAAGTCTGTCTTTGGTTGTGTTTTTGAGTGTCTTTGGATCACTGCAGATTTAAGGAGAAAATACACTGCAATGATGTTGACTTATGAATTTGCACATGGTTTGTCTTAAAGCATATTAAAAACACCACATAGACATATAAACAACATTTAAAAGCTTGGTTTTCACCACAGGGAATTTTAAGTTCCCTTTCAGTCGCTCACGTTCAATCTAGTCAAGGTGTCGACTGATTGGGATCACGCTTAGGGAGCTTGTCATCTTCGAATATTGATAAAACGAGCTCCGACCCGTGGGGCGGGTATTAATGCGGAAGTGGATGCACGCACCATTTGTCTTTCTCTTCGGAGCCGATCGATGTCTCTGAGGAGTGTTGAAGTTTTCAACGAGCGAGTGTGTCTGTGTTCTTCTGGAAGACTCTCCCAGTGCTGATGGTTCTACATCGCGAGTGCAGTGGTGATCGTGAGCTTCTGGGCTCTCATCTGCTGCTTTAACAGCGTGAAATTTCTGTGTGTTTGTTGACGGTTGGTTAGAGGGTGAAGAAGTGAGTGCTTCACTGTTACAGCCTGCACCATCTCCTGTCCTTGCTGCGGTCATTCCCCTGTGTGCTCCGGCACTGGTGAAGGGTCCCATTTCTTGAAAGAGCAACACGGGTCTATTTGTGTCTTTTTAAAGATGTCATTCCACCCGTGCGTTTCTGGATGCGGTCGTTCCCTGTCCCCCTCGGATGGTCACAATAGTTGTATCACGTGTTTGGCCTCACAGCACGCTGAAGCAGCTTTTGTGGATAGTTCATGTTCCCGACTTTTGTGGTGTTGAGATCAAGACTCGCCTTTGTCCGCGAAGGTGGAGTCCCCATTACCACGCCCCACCCCAGGGTGCCATGTGGGATGGGTGATTGGAGGATTATAGTGATGGCTTCCCTGCCCGGTAACCAATCTCTGTTGGCCCCTCACTCTATATCCCACCGCAGCCGATGGAGCTCCCCGTTGAGCACTCTGGTTACTGTCTAATGGACCGACCAGCCGTTTCATTCGGGGTCCATCCAGGGGACAGGATGCCGATTGCAGCATCGAAGGGTGAGCTGACCTCTGGAGATGATGACTCGGCTGTGATGGATGGCTCGGATGATGACTATCTCCATCTGGGAGTATTACGTTGCCCGAGCCAGATCTAGAGATGCCAGCGACGCTGAAATAAGCCACCGAGGGTGTCGGGCTCAAGTGGAATCCTCCACCATGTGCCGAACAGTCTCGGTTGGATGACTGGTTTCTCGGGGCGGGCAGTGCTGGTTCTCAGTGCCTCTCTTTCCCAAAGTGCATGGAGAGCTTACCAGGTCGTGGACGGCATTTTTCTCTGCCAGAAACTGCCTGAGTAGCTACCCTACCCTTCACTACACTTGACGGAGGAGCGGTGAAGGGTTACGAGTCTATCCCTCCGAACGGTCTGTTGTGACACACTTGTGTCCGGCGGTTGCTGCCTCTTGGATGGGGGATCCTCATCTCCCCTCTAAGGACTGTAAGTTCTTGTCCATTCTGACAAGCAGAGCTTACAAAGCCTGTGGGCAAGCTGCTTCCCCTTTACATGCCATGGCGTTGCTACAGGTCTACTAGGCCAAGGCACTCATGGACATGTCGAGCATGTGCCCAGTAAGTGTTGTCATTGGTGAGCTCCACACTGCAATCGACCTCACCCTCCGGGCAACGAGCGTTGTGGTGTGTAAATCAATCTGGCGATGTCCACTTTAGTGGTCCAGGAGTGCCATCGCTGGCTCAACCTGGTTGATATGATGGATGTGGACAAGTTCGGTTCCTGGACTCTCCCAATTTCCGAGGTTTGGCTTTCCGGCGACGCAGTGGAAAACTGCGCCAAACAGTTCTTTGCCGCCCAAGTGCAGATGGAGGCCATCTGGCACAGCCTGCCCCGGCGGCCCGTTGCTGCCTCCACCCCGCCGCTGGTGGCAGTTCCTCCGCCCGCTCATCGCCGAGGGCATCCCCCTGCCGCCAGCAGTACCTGAATTGTGGGCTGCCCCCAGGCCTTCCAAGCAGTGTCCCTGTCCTCCACTTCGCTGCCCCACCCCGGTACGTCAGTGGTGCCTCTGGAGAGTGCTTCCCAACCTGTCCAGCTGGATCCTCTGTACCATCAGACTCGGCCACACGATTCAGTTCGGGCGACATCCGCTCAAGTTCAGCGGCATTCGTTACGCTTCAGTGTTGAGCGGACGTTCCCCTGTTATGCACTGGGAGAAATCACAGTCCTACTGGCGAAGGATGCGATAGAGCCGGTTCCTCCAGCCGATATGAAGACCGGCTTCTACAGCCCATAATTCATTGTACCCAAGAAAGGCGGTGGGTTACGACCAATCTTGGACCTTCGGGCCCTTTTTTAAGCTTCCGTTCAAGTTGCTAACGCAGAGACGCATTTTCAAATGCTCCGTCCCCGAGACTGGTCTGCAGCGTTCTACCTGAAAGACGCGTACTTCAGATCTCTATCCTTCCCCAACGCAGGCCATACCTGTGTTTTTTGCGTTCGAGGGTCGAATTCAGTACCAAGTCCTACCCTTCGAGTGCTCCACAGCCAGTTGGGTCTTCAGGTCAACTAGGAAAAGAGTAAACTCGCCTAAGGGCTGAGGATCTCTTTTTCTGGTATGGAGATGTGCTCGGTCCAACACGTCTCTCAGGAGTGAGAAAAGGTCCCACTGAAACTTTTCAGAGGCTCCTGGGGCATATGGCAGATGCAGCCGCAATAGCGCTGCTTCCTCCATATGAAAACCGCTTCAGCACTGGCTTCACGGCTGAGTCCAAAGGTGGCTGTGGCAGAGCGGCACGCTCCATGAGACAATCACCTGGCGTGCTGCCAAACCCTCAACCCGTGATCAGACCTTTGTTTCTCCAGGCCAGCTGCCCTTAGAACAAGTGTCCACCAAACACCGACTGATGGGACACGTACAACGGACATGCAGTAACCGGGGTCTGGGCGGGCCTCCGACTGCATTGGCATCAACTGCCCTGAGTTGCTGGCAGTACACCTTGCTTTGAGACACCGCTGCTCAGTAAGCCTCTACTGGTCTGTACAAACACTGTGATCGCATTTCACCCGCCACCTCCTCCTATGGAGTCAGAAGCTTCTGAGGTCGCTTCATCCACTTCATTTTCCGGCCTACTCAATCGTGCCTCCAACTAGTTCTCACGACAGCCTGGAGCCCAGGGAGAAGTGGCAAGTTGTTTTACTCCCTGACCGAGCGGAGAACCTTTGGCACAGAGAAACTGGCACACAGCTGGCCCCAGGGCCTCCGCAGAGATGCGTTTCCCCAGTGAGCCTTCTTGCACAGCCCTGTGTTAAGTCAGGGTGGAGAAGGAGCAGGACTTGCTAGTTGCCCCTAACTGGCCCAACCGGACCTAGTTCCCTTAACTTATGCTTCTCTCGACAGCCCTTCCTGACCCAATCCTATGAGACATTCTCAGGGACGGGGCACTGTTGGCACCTTCGTCCAGACCTCTGAAAACCCCATGTCTGGTCCCGAAAGGACGGGACACGGAGGTTCTAGGTAATTACCACAGACTTGTTGAAGATACCATCACTTCTGAGGGAGCACCCTGTATGAGGCATGCTTATGTCCTGAAGTGGAACCTTTTCGTTGAATGGTTTTCTTCTCTAACCGAGAAGACCCCCCGATGGTGTTCGGTTAATCCGTGCTTCTTTCCTGCAAGATGGTTGGAGCGAGGGCTGTCTCCCTCCACCCTCTAAGTGTATTGTTGCCTTATTACCGCATATCACGATGCAGTGGATGCAAATCCATGGGGAAACACGCCTTGATCGTCAGATTCCTGAGGGGAGCGAGGCGACTGAATCTGCCTTGCACCCCCTCTATAACCTCTTGGGACTTATCTCTTGTGCCACCCCACTGCAGAGACTTCCCTTTGAGCCACTGCAGGCAGCGGAGTTAAAAATCCTGTTTTAAAGAGAAGAGTACTCCTGCTTGCTTGGCCTCTATCAAGAGAGTAGGGGATCTGCACGCATTTTCGGTCGACGAATCGTGCCTGGAATTCGGGCTGACCAACTCTCACGGTATGTACCCTAGGTTCCAGGCTTGTGCACAATTCAGAATTGAATTGAGAATGACTCCTATATTCCAATTCAATTCTTGAATTTGAATTGAATTTGAATTGATCTCAAAAACAGGATCTAGAATTAAAATTCTAATTTGAATTAAAGGAAGCGGAATTGCAATTCAAAACAAATTCTAAGAAATTCATATAGATATTTTAAGTGAATCGTTTAACAATGAAGCTTTACAGTATATGTCAGATATGATTGCATTACATATTCTATAAATGATATTAGTTTGAACTACTTGTACAGATTACATTAACAGGAAATATTTTCCCCCAGCAATGAATGTTAAAAGCTCTAGTCACAGAACAAATAATTAAGTTTGATTTATTGTAATTGTAATTTTGTGGAACATGATAGACTCAGAACTTGATAGAACATGACTCCCAGAATTACTTTAGTAAATCTTTAGAAGAAAAAAAAAAAAAAAATTAGGTGGACATTTGTTTATATATATATACATGTGTATGCAGGGTTGAGGAGTGAGTTAACTGTAATGAAATTGATATTTAATTACAAAATGAATGTAATTGTATTTAGTTGTATTACTGAGGTAAAATGTGTAATTTAGTAATGAGATTCAACATTCTTTCTGTTGTGTGACTAGGGGGACCACCCATCCCGCTTTGCGTTGTACCGCACATCATTTTCACCCCTTGTCCCCCACGTCGCATATTGAGAAAATGTCCCGCATTTGTATCAGTCTGTTTGTTTTTAATTATCATATTAAGAAAATGTGCATGCATTCTTTTGCCTTTTTAAGAAAGCATTTTATTTACTCTTTTTGCGCCGTAGTTTTTCACCTATATTTAACAGCGCTTCGTCAGAAGTGCAAATACAACAGCCGTTTTTAAAATCTTATCCATTGGTTGAAAAGAAAGGAGTAAACAAGGTCACTAGTAGGTTGTCAATCAAAATGTTGAGCGGTGATTCGTTCCATGTGTTCCCTGTCAGAAAACAAATGGATAATTCGGTAAATAACATTTTTAATTTAACAGAATTTATCAATTTATTGCCTGCTGAAGTTTTAATTCACATCCTTTCTAAAAATATGAAAGTGTTTGGTGTAATATATTCTTAATATATAAGGCTGTCAATAAACTATTTTCATGTTGTTTTATATTTTATTTGTTCATTATTTATTTTGTTGGACTTAGAACTGTTTCAAAAATAGTGATCTGCATGATGCCTGCTGCAGGCATCAGTGATGTTGAATTTAAATGGCAAGTAAAATAAAGACATGTTATGTTACATTGTGATGTAATTGTGTTGTCTGGAAGGGACTAAATAACAAAGTATTTTTATCAGCTGAAATGCAGAATACAAATGTTTTATTAGGTTAAATGGACATTTATATACCAGTTTCAGGTTATGTTTTAGTGTTGGTAACATGTCCCACATCGTCCCACATTTGGTTTGTTTCATGGTGGTCACCCTATGTGTGACTGTGTAGAATTTCTTTGAATTGCCATGAATTTAAATCCACTTCCTGTCATTCCAATTCCAATTCAACTTCATGTGGGGCGGAGCCAATTCAATTCAAATTCCAATTCATGAATTGAATGGAGGCCAATTCTGAAATTCTGAATTTTGGACAAGCCTGCTAGGTTCCAACCTCTCCCTTAAACAGGACCAGGTGGTGAGCCTGAAAGTGCTGCCCCGGAGGAGGCAGACCCAGACCTGGCTTTTCTCTGTTCCTTCCGCTCCTTGCAGTTATAGCTGGACATAATGCAAAGCCTCAGGACCTCAGACCAGCTCTTGTCTGTTACGGAGACCTGCAGAATTGAAGGCTGTTTCCAAGCATAGGTTGGCCCACTGGATAGTGTTTGTAATCTTTTTCATCATCACCGTGCCCACCTGGGTAGTGAGCCTCTCCAAAGAGAGTGTGTAGCTCCTTCCTGGGCGTTGATACAGGGTTCCTCGCTGATGTTTTTAGACCTGCGGGCTGGGCCACACCAAACACGTTCGCTAGAAAAATAGCCTATGTGTCGAGCCAGTTGCTTCCCGTGGGCTCCCTTCACATGAAGCCATTCACTATAAGCCCGATTCGAAGTGTCAGCTTGCTGCACCATTCCCCTCCTATGGACTGGATACATGCACCATTCTTGCTCCAGTAGAGTTCATCTTTAGCTGAACCCTGTTGAGTATGACCCTGACCTCAAATGTTCTACTTCACGGTAAAACGCCCAGTCATGTGTATCATCCACATGTTACCTCCCTTCGGGCAGGATGTGGCTTCCGCAGCGTCTCCCTTTCCTCAGAAAGGGCACGCTTTCCCAGTGTTGTCCAAGTCTGACTGAGTGGGTCTTGCGGAACAGCAGTGACTTCCCTGGCCTAAGCCCTGTCCTATCTCCACCTCATTAATGCAGGGGGATCAGGAGGCTTTTGTCTAGGCGCTGGAAGGTGGCGTTTTAATTGGGATCCCAATCAGTCGACTTCGTCAAATGTAAGCGACTGAAAGGAGCGTCTCGGTTACGTATGTAACCCTCGTTCCCTGGAGGAGGGAACGGAGACGTAGTCCTGTCGCCACTATTGCTGGGCAACGCTGGCTCCGGGCTCCGCTTGGCTCTTCCGCGAAAAAAAAAATCTCGCACGCCAATGTGCATCGGCTCGTTTTATCAATGCTCAAAGATGACAGGCTCCCTAAGCGTGGTTCCAATCAGTCGACACATCGACTATGTATCCGGTCCCTCCTTCAGGTAACAAGGGTTACATAAGTAACCAAGATGTTACATGAGAATATGCATACTTCCTTGCTACAGTACGCAAAAAGGCAATATGTCAAATGAGTAGGATGATCAAATTGATCAATAGTACATTAGGTGATTAATACAGTATGTATTGCTGAGATTCTGCATTTTTTTTCTGGCTAATATATCGAACAGTGCTCTTGTCAAGAGTGCACCTATGATGCCTAAAATTTTTGCCAATTTCAGGCATATCAATAGAATTTGGTCAGAGCTAGTATTCAATGTTTTAGGTCGTATAACAATTCCTTAAAACCACTTCCTGAAAATTTGCAATACACTTGGTTTATAGAGCAGCCAAGAAAAATGTCACTACAAATCTGCTTTGAATACATCCCCATTTCCTCTAATAGAATATTTGGATAATCTGCTCATAGACGTTAATGTTGTCAGACGGATCTGGCATCATCCTTACTTTGACCCGTGCATGACCCAGAATCTAAACCACATATGGTCTGACGAATGCTTTTCATTTAGTGGAGATGCTTTTACCTCGAATTGCAAGAGTCTGAATAGATGAAATCATGCAAATACTCAGATATATTTCCTGTAAAGGCAAGAATGGACGATACATTTGCACGATGGGTCAATTGCTCAGATCTGCAGGAATCTCTCTTATTTCAACACAAGGACATTGTGCCCTGCCGTGATAATTGTTCCTCGTCCATAAATATGCCTGTGAAATTTTTCAAAGCCCATTTATTCTAAGCGTGCAATATGTGACTCAACCCATTTTACTAGGGCCAGTCTGAGCTTTTGTTGCCTGCAGTTTATTGAAATAGGAAGTAGTGGAAAGGCACAGAATGTATGTGTTACTACAAAAGATTTAGAAACATGTCCCGTGGCTCCCAGGGGAAAGTACTCTTTGTCTGTTTGTGGCCCACTTTCTTCCTAAATGTGTCCAGTGGTTTCTAATGGGGGAAATGCAGTACAGTAATGCGTGTCGGCGACTTGTGGATGCATGTAGATGAAGCTTCCCAGAGTAGATGCAAACAAATCACCAGTCCATGGTTCGTCAGTTGTTAGTGATGCATTGCCCTCAACATCTTCAGAATCTCCAGTATTAAACCCATAGCTGGGTCATTCTCTATGTACTGATCTTTGTCTGTCTGTGAGGAATATTATATCACATTTAAAAAGTTGAATAAAATAGGTAAAGAGAGTTTTGTTAGATTCTCTTTTGTCTCCATTTCTCCTAAAAGTGCCCCTATCCTGCTTTTTCAGATATGCCCTTTCATGTAGTGAGTAATACAGCTGTTTGTGTAGGTAAAAAGGTTTGCAAAGGTCAAAGTTTAGATAAATGAGTTTGTGTAAGAAAAATATTCATATTTTAGACGTTACAAGTAAAATTCTAGCCTCCGGCCAAATGACGTCGGAACTTATGACGTCGGAAGTAGCGTAGTGTATCATGGTGTACCGTAAATATTAGCAGTACGTCGCATTACTCTCATTAGTTGTACTTTAGGCTTAAGTTGAATCCGTATTTTCGTTTGGTCGGAATCTAGTTATATTACTTTATAACGTTTTAAATGTTTATTAAATAAACACCCCAGAGCTGTGTGGAGCACTTTTATGATGGATGGATGCACTTTTTTGATCTTCAATCTGATGGTTGCAATCCACTGCCATTATAAAGCTCCGAGTAGGGCTGCACAATTAATCGAATTTCTAATTGCGATTACGATTACGGATGGCACAATTACGTAATCGTTCAAAGCTGCGATTACAAAAGAAAATCCACTCTGCGTGTGTGTGTTTAGAGAATAATTATGTTATGAGAGGTGAATCACGGCTACTTCAGAAATCCCAGCACAATATGACATACCAGGCAGTGACGTAAGTGTATGCTGAAATAAAGTCTTTCACCTCAGAAAAACAGACTTTACTGTCCTGTCAGCCGTGTAGGCCTACTGTGCTCGAAGCGCACACTCTTCAATTGCACGCGCAAATGCGGCGGCGCGCGCTGTGTATCGCTTCACTGTATAAAGTGCAAAAGAAATTACGAGCATGCAACGTCGTTACAATGTAAATTAATAAGTCACGGAATAAAAGTAAAATACCAGTAAATCACATGTTACCTGAGAAGGACTTGCATGCAGGTTTGATTTTCATTCTATTCACCAGGAGCGGTTTCATTAACAGTTCTTGTTAGTATTGTGTATTTACCACGGTAACTGTCGTTTTCATAACCCAAAAATGCCACTTTATTTTCACTTTGTGTTATTCTTTATATTTTAAAATGACTGTGGTGGCTCATATCAACATTGTATTAACAAAAACTAGTTTGGGACTGCTATTGCTAATTGCTTTAGCATAGTCCTAATGTTTTTCTTTACTATGAGTCATTCTTACTATTTATGTGTATGTTAAGTAAAGGGGGACAGTACTTGTGTGCGTTAACAATTTTTGTGTAAATATGTATTATAATATGCCTATATATATTCAATGTAAATTGTGATAATCGTAATTAATAATCGCAATTACAATTTCAAGGGAATAATCTTCAATTATGATTTTTGTCATAATCCTGCAGCTCTAGCTCGGAGGTGTCAGAGTGTTTATTAGTATAACTCCAATTGTATTCGTCTCTGAAAGAAGAAAGTCATATACACCTAGAATGACTTTAGGGTAAGTAAATCATGGGCTAATTTTCATTTTAAAGCTACTCCTTTAATGCACTTCAAAAGGATTAGGATTCACACTGGAAATGATACGGTAAAACCACTGGCATCATAAATTTTTGTGTCCCTGTATATCAAGAGCTGATGAAGATCCAGAGCTGGAATTCAGATTTGGTTATGGCCGTTTGGTTCCAGACTCGTGTTGTAAGCGGTTGGCCAGTCACAACAGACTGAGCCATCTGACCAATCATAGCAAAGCAGGGTCTTGGAAATGAGGGGTTTAGAAAGACTGAATCCTTGGTTGAACTGTTTCAGACTGTGTGAGAAAAGAGCTGATGCTGCAATGTATATTATGAGAAAATGTTTTTTTTATTTAACTTTACATGCATGTAAACCTATTGTAGGAGACCTCCAAAGACAAAATTAGGAACTTTTAAAACGGCATAATTGGGCCATTTTAAGTAATTGATTATCCTCAAACGTACATGTTTGTTTGGCCCCAGTGCTGCTTTTCACCTTTTGTTAGTACTAAATGGCCACTTTAACAACTGCAACCAACAACTCTTACATCGATCAACCAATGTGATGCCATGTGTTAAAGTCGCAATGTAACAGAATTAGCAGCAGAACTTTTCTTCCATATGTTGATGTATATGTGAGTGAAACAGATGATTGAAAACGGGAAAAAAATGTAGGGTGGGTACTTGGTTCTGTCCAACTGTTGTTGAATGGTTGGAGGCATACTGTATATAAATGCCTCATTTTAATTAATTCTAATATCTGAATGCAAGCTTGAAAGAGGACTAAATGATTGGAGGAATCCTGTATTTGTTACTAGAGAGAAGTTTGTAATTTCACCTAAAGACTCAGTTACAATATTTTAATAAAACAATTAGGTCAGCATTAAAATAATAATAATTAACATATGCACAGATGAATCGTTCACAATAAGACCAATAACATATCATGCTATTCATTCATAACAAATGCATTCTAACATTCATTTAAAAGAAGTACTGATATGCAATCTTCCAATTTTAACATGTCTAAAACGGGGGAATAGACGTTTGTAGGTTTTTTTGTAAACATCAGTGATTCTTTTGAAAGTAGACATACAAATAACAAGATGGCTACATTCTTAAGACAGTTGTACTTATTCAACCATGTTATGCAACTTGCTTTTATCATTAATACATCCATAAAATCCAGTACTCATTTGCTTGAGCTGGAAAAAAATATATCATGCTACTGATGCAATATTCATTTCGAATTCAAATGTCACAGAGGCACCATCTACAAAGATTTTCCCAGCTATCCATTTCTGGACTCTCAAGTCAGTCTTAAAGTATTGTGAAGCTTATCTTCACAAGCTTATAGAATGAGGAAAATATATGTTGTAATGCTGCAATGGTTTCACCCTTAACTCAGCAAATATGAGAGAAAGCCGCCAACAATCAGTGACAAATTTCCCAAATCCGTCGCTGACGCTGAACGGTAAGACAAACAGTGGTACAATAAAACAGAGCCCATCGTTTTTATCTGGCAAGCCCACACAACCTTACTCTCAGATTTACAGCGTCTGATGCCCAGCAGCACCAAATCTTCAGAGCCGGGTTGCCACATCTATTGGTTATTTATAGTTAGTGAGAAGGGAGGCAAACACGCGTGAGTTACATAAATGTATCACCCATCTGGGATATTTGTTTTCTCACCTATGAACAAATTACAATGTGATGCTATGAAATATGGATTCAGGGTGACATTAAGCTTTCATCAACCATGAGCATTTCTCAAGTCTGATTTAAATATGCATGTTTGCATTGCTCTAATGCAGCTCCAATGATGCATATTTCACAAGCGGGGAAAAAAACAGGAGGTAAAAGAGATCGTTTTTCAATTGAATTTACAGAATATCTGTTGCATCTCTTCTGTATTGTCAACAGGACAGATTAGTATAACGTGTTTTGCTGTTTTTATTTTATTTTATTTTCTGTTCACCAATGACATATTTTAGTATTCTGTAAGACCTAAACTAGTTTCTAGTTTTAGGTCTTACATTTGTAGAATATTAAAATTGGTCATTGTCTTTGTTCCAAACGCTGCCGTGCTGCTTCCCACCTTCACAGGCCCATACATCCTAACCCTCATCCAACCTCACAGTGACCCATTTGTTATGCCCCACATAGGCCGCAACTCCACATGCACCACACTTCATTTACTCCTGTAGAGTTAGCATGTTGTTAAGCACAATAAACTAACAAACATTAAAAATATGCAATTCTCAGAATTATTAGGTTAAATAGTCCATTGTTAATCGAGTTGCATGACTTCACTTGTTTCATTACTCGATGAATCATCATTTTTGAATGCATGTCTTGAGTTAATGATTCAATGAGACTCATAAAGACTTCACTTATTTATTTTTTTATTAAACATTACAAAGCATTAAAGCAATACAGATAAAAATGGAAAAAACAAAACAAAAAAGACAAAGATACAGACACAAATAATTTGCTAGGGTAACAAAAAAAACAAGAACAATGCAATGAATTTATACCTTAAGATGACAAAAAGGATAAATATAGAGATACAGTTTTCATTGCTTCACTTGTTTTATTACTGGATGAATCAGTTTTCTTTTTTTTTTACAAATCTCTTGAGTGAATGATTCAATGAGACTCATAAAGACTTCGATTGTTTCATTAATGGATGAAACGGCATTTTTTGAATGAATCTCTTGAAATAAATGATTCAGTGACAAATACATTATTTACATTCATCTTTTGGTGTAAAAATGTAATTTATCTTTGTTTGAAGCGTTTCTTTCTAAAGGTGATTTACTCTACTTGGATCGCTGACTTAGTCATCAGTTTATCTGAACTATAAACCTATATTATATTCCAGTACAATTATACTGATTACTTTTATTTATATATATATATATATATATATATATATATATATATATATATATATATATATATATATATATATATATATATATAAATAAAAATCTATATTCCAGTACTTCTGCGATCATTTGAATTACTGCAACAGGAATAATGATACTGTGTGGTTGAAAACACTTGTTTGTGAAGCTGTTTCATTCCTATACATGACAACTGATTTTTCGAGATTATTTTAAATTTATGCTAGGAGTTTGTTTTGTTGTTATATTGAGCCTATAGTTTCCACTTCAACATATATCTCTGTGGTAATTAGGAATTCATTTTAATAATGCTAATCCCCTCCTGCTCTTCCTCTCTCATCTCCATCACCTGCTCTCTCTTCTTCCCTCAGTCTCTTTATCTTGCCCTGTCTCTCTTCCCTTCCCAAAGCTGAACTTTGATTGATTGTCTTTTTATGTTCGTCTGTGTCAGTGAAGAAAGTAAACATAGGGGCAACTGATTTTGATGTTTTACGAATCATTTTGTTAGACAAGTGAACATACTGAAGGCTACCAGGAAAGCTAGGTTACTGAGTTTGTTCATTTCATTCACAATATGTGCATATTTTTTATTAATCTTATGCCTACATATAATATTAAAAATGGTTTTATACATTTTTCTTTTCTCATCACATTGACAGTTACAAATCACATGAATCACCTGAATTATATTTTCAAATCAAAATGGTGAAATTAGACACAAGTATATCACTTCTATCGTAAAACAGCTGTCAAATATAGAGGGGTGCAGGGATTGACATATTTCTATACACCAAAACACGGAAAAGTGTTGCAGTTTAAGTCATTGCCAATGTTGTTGTTTTTTAATGACATTTTGGTCAACGGCCTGAAATAAGGTCTGTGGTGAACGCAAGTCCAGATATTTTCACGGTTTTTTTTACAACATAAAACATACCAGTAATACCCTCATGATTTTTTTTAAAGCTTTTACTTGTCTTGAAAAAATGGTTGACATCGTTGTGGTGACTCCAGTGGTTCAAAATTAATGTTATAAAGCGACATTTTTGTTTTGTTTTTTCACACAAAAAGTTATTAACGACCGCCCTGAGTAACCTAGCAACTGCATTGCAACACCATAGCAACCCTGAGTACCTTAGCAAAACCTTAGGATCCACCCTAAGTTCACTACTAACCACCCTGAATACCTTAGCAACCATATAGCAACCAGCTTGAGTACCCTAGCAACCACATAGAAACACTCTAGCAACACATCTATCTATCTATCTATCGGATGGCAACACTGTAGCAACCCCTCTGAGTACCCTAGCAACACCCTAGCAACCAGCCTGAGTACCATTGCAACCTCATTGCAACACCCTAGTAACCAACCTGAGTACCCTAGCAACCACCCCAAGTAACTTAGCATCCGCATATAAGTTCTTATTCTTATTCTTATTATTCTTATTATTTTGTTGATCACAGAGCTTACTTTTTGCCATAATTCATAAGCCTATGGAAAAATCTTATTGGATTTTTGTCGAGGGAATCAGGGTGATAATAACTTCTGGGTTGGCCTGCAAGCATTCGTCATTCCTGCACCACTCTATTAAATATTTAGTTTAGCAACTTAAATCTTATCTTGCACTTTATGGCCGTTAACTGAAAGGTCGCGCCGGAATTCACACTCACCGCTCAGCTGCTTCTGTGAACTTAAAGCCCTGCCTACTTTGATCTGATTGGTCATCTCAAACATTTTAACATTGACGAGCGGTGACCGGACCCAGACGCAGCTCAGATAAGGTCACTTATGTTGGCATTGTGCCAAATACTTACTGTACCTAAGCAGATATTTCACAAGCAGATAAGGCAATATTTCACAACCTTTATTATATATCCTTTGAATTTAGCCAAAATAAATACTTTTAGGACGCACATTATTAAGGAACAAAGTATATTGTGATGTTTTTGTTCTCATTAATAGTTATGGGTAAAAATAGGTTCTCATTAAGTATGATTTCTATGAGATTAGGTTCTTAAGAGTTGAAATTAATTTATTAGTCAAGGTACAGTGAACGTGGAGGCATGTTGTCTTGATTAATAGCTTAAATTTGACATTGTTGTCAGCTAGATTGCCTTAGTTTATTTTAGAGAGAGGGTTTTTCTTATATTTTAGTTTTTTCACAGGTTTGAGACAATGTGATCTTTTTTAACCTCATTTTAAAGTGGCTTTCCACTTCGTTACCACATACCTGTATGCTTATCTTTGTGATTGTTATTAAAAAAGTTGTATCTGCATCAGAGCCATGGCTTGTAATCTGGCTCGTGTCACTTCCTGATCCTGTTTCCACAATCATATTTAGCACTGTCAGAAAAGCCAAATATATATTTCCATCTGTATCCAACTCGTATAAGCTCTCTGCTTTGCACATTTCTTCAAATATATGTTGAATACTGTAAGCAAACTGGTTTCATCTCAGATAAATGTGATTATGCGAGCAAACTGCATTGAGCAAGATCGCAGAGAGGCTTTGGTTTCAGACAGAGATAAACATCCTCACTTATGTGACACGTTGTTTTTACCCAAACGCTTTACCCAAAGAGACTTACACAGTATAGTTTCCCTCCGTTATTGTTTGCTAGTGCTGAGCTGTAGCAGCTGAATTAATAGTTTGGATAATGCCATAATTCACTTACTTTCACAAAAATATCAATTTTTGAGTAATATACTAGCCACGCTTTTTAGATGTAAGTAAAAAAAAAAAAAAAAAAAACACCATGAGGTATCATTAAAGTAGTACATTTCATTTTTTAGTTTTCTTTTTTGAGTGAACTGTTCCTTTTAAGCTACATGAACTACAGGAGAAAAAGACAAGAATAGATGTATTCTCACAGATTAGCAATGTGCCCGAACCATGAAATCTCTTTCCCAAATGCTCATCTGAAATGTGATGAGACCAATCCATTTGCGTGAAATAATATCATCTGAATTTCCTCCTCTTGGTTACTTTTTAATTCATTTTCTACACGCTGACTGGAGCATATCAATAAAGCAGGAGTATACCTTCAGCAAAGCCATAATTAAAAAGTCTGAAGACTCTTAAATTACCATTTTACAAAATCATTTTGCTTCTTGGGAAGTGTTTGTAGTCTTTAGTATTTATTTAAATTAGTATGCTAAATTCGTATTTTCAGTGATCGCTCACGCCGCTGATAAAGAAACAATTCCAAAGCAATTAAACGGAGGGGCTTGAATGCTTTGGGTCATGATAGCGCAATATTGGGCGTCTTTAACTCTACCTGTTTTATAAGCAAAGAGGATTATTTCCCAGCTAGCGTTCATCTCTCTTTGCTTCAGTACCATGAGAATTTAATCATATATCAGTGCAGCGACTGTCCACTTTTTTATTAGCAGTGCTTTCGTCTCCCAAAAGCAGAGGAATCAGTTTTGACGCATCACCTACAATGCTGTTTTTTTTTATTTTTTTATTTTTTTTATACATGTTTGATTCTTGTCTGTGTTTGCTTAGGTGAGATTCACTGTTACTACTGCTTATATTTAGGGTTAGTGATATGGACAAACCCTTAAGAATAAAATGGACTATTATTGTGTGCTACGGACGTGAATGATGCCACACATGTGTGCTATTACTTTTCTGTGTGGTTGGGTTGGCAAATCATAAAACAGGCAAAACACATGGATACAAATACTCAAAACACCCTAGCAACTCAATAAAAATGCCCTAGCAACCACTGACAAACATGCAGGCATTGCGGTGGTAAGGAAATATACACTTAACTTTCTAATCTGAATTTTTGTCTTGCTAAAATATGTCAATATCCTGAAAGTTGGCATGAAACCGAAGTTGCGCTCATCTTTTCTATCCTATTGTGTCATATATCCAAATGAAATGGCCTCTGGAACAAGACAAAATGTAGGACGGGACTTGAGTTTGTTCGTGAGCAATTGATTGGATTGTTGTGGAATTTAAAGGTATACTTATACGCTATGTAACTTTTTTTTTTTTCAACATTAACAAAATTTGTTAAAAGAGTCAATACATGCTCAATCCATCAAACGTGTTTTGTCTTATGGTAAGTTTATTATAAGTGCTTATATTTTAGACCTGACAGGATGGTTTCTGATAGGTAATTGCGTACATGCGTCACTCGCCCGTGTGTGTCTCGTCATATCCATAAATGCAGTAAAGCTGCTCAGGCTGCTTTAACGTGGGTGTGTGTGCGCGTGTGCGTGTGCGTGTGCGTGTGCGTGTGTGTGTGTGTGTGTGTGTGTGTGTGTGTGTGTGTGTGTGTGTTTGTCAGAGGAGGAGAGTCTGCTGGAGAAAAGAGAACGAGACAGAGCTGGTAATAAAACAAGAATCAACATCAGCTTGGCTTTAGGAGATAGAGAGAACTGAGGGGTTTGAAGTGTTGTAAAAGCGAGGTGGAGATGATGGTGTTTTATTACTCAACAGGAGAGTAAGTGTTTTATTGAACAGATATACTGTCATATGTAACTCTCTAACAGAGTTCACTGTAAAGCATTATCTATTGTGAAGATCATTTCATTATGGTGGTTGTGCTGGAGTTCATTCTCAAGGAAGTATCGTGTCTATTAATGGGTAAAACTACAGTAACATCTTCAGCTAGTCAGCTTAAGATCCTTTCTATCTAAACTGGTCATTTCTCTTAAGAATAGTAGTGAATGTTTTATGAGCAGGAGAATAGTCTCTCTCTCTTTAGTCATGATAAAGAATCATATTCATCCACACAGACGCACAGAGCCGAAGCACAACCAAAACAATGTTCTTCTGCAGAATGCATGCAGTTGTTATTTTTAGCTGATAGAGGGACAAAAGTTACATAATGCCTTTAAGAAGAAAATACAAGTATTAACAAGATTTCATAGTGAGTTAACTAGATTAATTTAAAAATTGTGTAAAATTGTTCAGACAATACATATTTTGCTAATGGGATGAGAAAAATAAACATAGCATTATATTCTCTGAAAACAAATCTTAATGTCATTTTACCAATTTCCTTCTCTTTGTTTAGCTGTAGTTTCGGTATTGGTTTGTATTTTGTCTTGCATTTTGAAACATTTTCATTGGGCACATTCTCAATTCTGTAACTTAATTGTAATGTTTTTTTAGTTTTTTTTTTTTTGTTTTTTTTTTATTGATTGTGAAATGAAGCTTGCATTGTCTTGCTGTTGTCAACTTCTAGATACATCTTACACTGCAGTGATAACAATGTGCATGATGTGCTTTGTGTATAAGGTGAGTCTGATTGGATGGTGCAGTTTGTTGTTTGGTGAGCACTGGTCAGTGTGTGTGTGTGTGTGTGTGTGTGTGTGTGTGTGTGTGTGTGTGTGTGTGTGTGTGTGTGTGTGTGTGTGTGTGTGTGTGTGTGTGTGTGTGTGTGTGTGTGTGTGATTGGTGTAGTTACCTGTAGAAGTGCACTGTGGATGGCTACCTATGTCATTACAGAGCTGTGTGTGAGTGATGAAGTAATGACCGACAGAAGACAGTCCTGTCTCTGAGTATTGTGCTGTAGACTCAGGAGTTAGCAGTAAAGACAGTGCGCTCTCCCGCCCATAGAAATGGTCCTAAAGTGCTTTCAGAGAAAAAAGGAAAAAAACAGCACCACAGTAATAACTTATATTGAGCTCAGTTATGTGGTGTACAGCCTGTAGGATATGTCCGCTGGCTGTCAATTTTGGCATCAAATTTCACCAAAGATTCACAGAGTACCGAGTCTGACAGGCGAAAGCTAGGTTTATTCATTCATTTATGCAGTTATGTTTGTTTGTGGAAGTATCAAACAAAAACATCTAGATCACTTCACCTCAAAAGTTAAAATCAGTTGTTTTTTTTTGTGACATTCTTTTGTCAAAATGCTCATTACCATGCATCTGGATGTTTATGCATTATTTGTGTAATTTGTATTACTGTAAATGGTATTTCTAGTTGTTGTTTTTTTTTGTTGCTGATTTATATTAAAGAATATTGTAATTACATTTGTATCTGCATAATACATTAAAGCTACAACAAATGCTACTAGAATGTATACATGCTTTACAGTTTTTTTTTTTTTTTGTATTTATAAGAATGAGGGATTTTTTTGCATAATAACAATGAGAAATTTTGGAAAATAATTATTTAAAAAAAAAACTCTGAAAGGCAAATATATTAAGGATTGTAGCCTAAACACACAGTTTATACAATTATAAGTAATGCTGCACTGATACACTGCTATATGTACCTTTCTTTCTTTTTTTGAAGTAATGGATAAGGTCTTGAATGATATTTTCATGAAGAAACTTTAAGTTGGCTAATGGCGTGAAAGTCACGAAACCAGCCAAAAACACGTCATAAGACCATTAAAGTCCCCCTGTAGTCAATAATTGTATCCCTTAAAACTCATCTTTGATCACCAAAATTACATATTTAAATGTTTTTCCTTGAAAATAAACTCGACACCCTTGCCTTATTTAGTATCTCCGGTTCTATGAATATGCAAATGATCCCCGCCTCCACTCACTCACACAGCTCAGAGATCCACTCGTCGACGATCACACGTTGATCTGATTGGTTACAAGGTAGTTTGTGAAGTCAGAAACACCAGCGATTTCAAACCGTGTTTTTGAGACTGTCTTTGGTTCACTGCAGTTTTAAGGAGAAAATACTCAGCAATGCTGTCGACTTATGAATTTACACATGGTTTGTCTTAAAGCATATTAAAAACATCACATAGACATATAAACATTATTAAAAGCTTGATTTTCAACACAGAGGAACTTCAAATCAAACACTAAGTAAGACCTCTGGACACATTTGGCTATAGCCAGCCATTCACAATATTCCTTCAACTAGAACAAGAGGAGAGACACATGTTCGACCTTTCAAGTAACACCAATGACCTTTGCCCTTCACTTAAAGCCTAATGTTTTCGCTTACAGAAATTGATTTCCCATGAGTCACATGGGTGAGTTTTGAGCTAGTCTATTATTTAGTTTACTGGAAATTGAAGGTTGATTCGAGTACAGCCGTTTGTACAGCAAAAACGTGTTTTAAAAATAAACTGGATTTAGACCTTAGCACAAAAGACATATTTTGCTTGTTAATTTGACAATAGTCTTACTGGGATAACAGGCCAATCAATGTATGCTCCAGTGAATGTAACTTAACATTTCCTTAAAACTGCCAATGAAATCCATTCATTGTGAAATGTCATTGGCCACATCTATGGTCATTCGCCCTTGTGAAGAAACGCCTCATCATTCACAACACAGTCTTTGACCTGAAGCAATATGTTTTAATTAGACATTTCTGAAGAAAAAAAAATATATAAAAATACTTGACAGTCAGTCTATACACAACAGTGTTCAAAAGTCAGACATCCATAACTTTGAGCTTGCATTGTACTGGTGTGCCCTAGTCTAGATCCTTACAGTGTTAGTTAAGGAAATTAAGAGGATTTTTAGTTTGAAACATCAAAGTTTCTTAATCAAAATCTCATCAGTATATTTATTTCATAAGTGCATTTTTTTTCAAGTATTTAAATACTTAAAGTCCCCCTGTAGTGAAAATCAAGCTTTTATTGTTGTTGTTTATATGTCTATGTTGTGGTTTTAATATGCTTTAAGACAAACCATGTGTAAATTCATAAGTCGACAGCATTGCTGAGTATTTTCTGCTTAAAACTGCAGTGAACCAAAGACAGTCTCAAAAACACGGTTTGAAATCGCTGGTGTTTCTGACGTCACAAACTACCTTGTAACCAATCAGATCAACGTGTGATCGTCAACGAGTGGATCTCTGAGTGAGTGAGTGAGTGGAGGCGGGGCTCATTTGCGTATTCATAGAACCGCGTATAATAAATGAGGCAAGGGTGGAGAGTTACATTTAAGATATTTTAAGGTTTGGAGAATTTTTTTTTAAAGGAAAAAAATTGTTTAAATATGTCATCTTCGTGACAATGATGAGTTTTAAGGGATCAAATTATTGACTACAGGGGGACATTAAAGTTATAATTCCCTGTTGTGATGTATATCAGAGTGAAACGTCAAGAATACATTTAGGGCGGGGCTTGATTATGTCCGTGGAGAATTGATTGATGGTTGGATGGTTGTGGTTTGCCATTGGTGGATCTCATGTGAGTGACAGGTTGCTCCGCCCTCGTCATCAGAGAAGAGAAGAGGGAGGGGAAGTAATTCTGATTCAAGATTACCAAGAACATGAATTTAAAACACAATAAATCATTTATAATTAACACTGCAATTCCCTATTAAAAAGCAAGACTTGTACATTTTTGATTTCATGGTGACTTTAAGCACAATTTATTTAGAGTTTTACAGTAATGATTACCCTGTATTATTTACACCTCTGCTGCATGTGTACATAAAAATGGGGCAGAGGGAACTCGCTCCATCACTGCCCGAATACTTGAGCACTCTGTGTGATTTATCTGTCAAGCACTGGAGCAGTCAAAATGACCCAAAAGCACATTCCCAGAATGCACTGTGTCTCAGTTGTGGAGTTGGTGCTGTCTCCACTTGTGTTGCGATGACTGCTCCTGTCGAATGAAGGCATAATCAGGCCTGTCCCTCGACAGCCCAGCTCAGGCTGGAGTTTGAATGGAGACAAGGAAATTCCTGCAAATCACCTGCTGGCACACTTGTGTCCACATTAACCAGCTCAGCCCAGCGTATTTCCCACCAGCCCTTTAGATTGACTCATATTCCAGCGGTATATTCAGATTAACCTTTTTGAGAGCTTTCGGGATGACCAAAAATCCAACAGCAGAATCAGTGGCCAAAAGCAGCGAGCAGCCAATGTGTGTGATATCTCTGTTTGTTCATCTGGAGTGAATTATATTGGTTCCGTTTAACAGCAGTTTTTAAATGTAAAACACATTTTATGCTAGATTGTGCAATACACATTGTTTTATTCAGCTACTTTTCTTGCAGGTGTTAGAGATTGTTAGCATTCAAGCTCTGTTTAATGGCAGTATAAAGCATGACAGGGTTATTTCTCCCCTGCAAAATTGATTGTCAAAGCTCGTCAGGCAACAAGGTGCAAATAATGTTTGAATATGGATTCTGTTGTTTACAGCAAGACCTCTGATGAAGACTGCAAAACGCAATGAAACAAGCAAAATGAGATCAGACAGATGAAGCTAATCTCTTTTCAAGCATTTTAACTTGATACACATCTGCGTTGATTAATAAAACAATATTATGATAGAATTTACACATGTAAATACCAGTCAAAGGCCTTTACACACCTACACATTCATTAGTGTTAGAATAATACATTTTTTTGAATACTAGTCATCAACACAATGAAAATAAAGTATGGGAATTATGTTGTGTTCAAAAATGTCAGGGAGATACAGTAGAATTGTCCTGAAACCATGATGAAGAAAAGCTTGTATTGTTTTTTTTGTTTTGTTTTTTCTTATGTAAAATAACTGTAACGGTTATGTTCTGTAATGTCGTATTTTGAAATTCTGTTCCATTTCCTTTAGTTCCAGTTTCCCAGGTCTGTTTAATTTCAGTTTCCAAAATCACTCATTACTTCCGTTTTAGTTTCCACAGGTACACAATATTTCACCCCTGTCTCGTTTAGTTTCCTTTGTTTGTTCCCTGTAGTGCTGGGCAATGTGACCAAAAATCTCTATCACAGTATTTTATAAGATTCTGGTTGTTTCACAATATAACACAGTATTTTTTTTTTCTTTTTATGACTGGATCTTTATATGGATTTATAGTGGCTTAGTTTACTGTCAGGAGTAAATAGAATATAAAAACATTGTAGTTCAATGAAAAAAAATTGGAAATCAAAACAATTTAGTTAAAGTGTAATCAAATAAAAATGTAATCATTCCTTTTTTTTTTGGCAAGTTTACTTTTTAAATTAAAACATGTATGAAAACTTATGATATTCCTTAAAAATAATGTTTTAATAAATTGTGTTATTATTACTTTAAGTACATTATGCTGTGCTATAGTAATACATTTTTTTCATCATTTATTCAAGTTAGATTGATCTTTTATTTTGGCTTGTAATGAAGTTTTAATAAACTGTTTATTATTACTTGAAGTACAATCTACTGTGCAATAGTAATATATTTCTGTTATAATTTCCTCAAGTTAAACTGAACTTTAATTTTGACGTGTTGTCGTGAAGACCTTTTGGTTTCTGTGTTATAAGGGGTGCTTTAAAAACTTAGTTTATTTAATTTGTATAATTTTTCTATTGTTTGTAATTTGCTTGTTTGTTCCTATTTTTATATCAAACATTAAATTGCCTGACTTGAAAAATTTAAATTTGATTCAAAATTGAGAATCAATTTTTAATCGAATTGTGACTTCAATAACCAATTTGAATTGGATCGTGAGGTAGCAAAAGATCCCTAATGGCTATATATATCGCCCACCCATATGGGATTATTTTTTCTTGAATGAATAGTGAAATCTGTCATTGACCCATTTGTCTCTGCCAAACTTATGTCAAGCATAAGCAGCAGAAGAAGAAGGTCATGACTCATGACCAAGTCCAGTCAAGTGTGTCTAAACTTTTGTCTGGTTGTGTATGGGTTTCTTGCCAGTCAAAGGTTTTAAATATGCTGCTGTAATTATCTTCCTCAGCATTAAAAATGACATGATTGATCACCCCTGTGCTTTGGTGTACTCAAGTCTGTTGTTAGCTCGTTGGCCATAACGTTAATTACATTTACATCAACTCATAATAACATCCCCCGCCCCCAATCTGCGTCTGTTGTCATGGCAGTATCTCGTCTCTCAAGTCTTTCCATTTCACGTTGAACAATGTTCCTTTAATGACTATAATTTGTTTCATTGTGTTTTAACTCTTGACATAAGTAATTTTGCTCATTGTACAGTAACGGTTGTACGATTAGATCTTTTATAAAGCATGCCACAATAAATGCACCATCTCATCAAAGCTCTGCCAACATAAACACTGAATAAATAAGAGACTGGGAATATTCCACTGCTGAATTAGCACTGTTGAACTGTCAGTATATCCTCCTCTGGCATCGGTAAGCAAACCGAATTACCAGCGTGCTTCAGCCTCAGCGTTACGTATTTCTCTCTCTCTCAGCATGTTAATGTTGTCATGGTAGGTCGGCTGCAAATGTCAAGGCACATCTTGCTATTTATAAAGCTCTAGTTTTACAGTTAACATCTGGGTCATGTTTTTTTTTTTGTTTTTTGTTTTTCCCAAACAGCAGTTAATTCAACGTGTACCCGTCGAATCCAGTTCGTGTTTTTGACAAGCCACTTTGCGCTATGCAAATTTAAACAGATAGACTCTAATAACAGCTTCTGAATTAACGCTGATTCTTGCCGGCGGTGAAAACAAGCCTCATGTGTCAGAATAATAATAGTGCCAGTCCAATCAGAGCCTCCATACTGTGATGGAAATACACACAGAGCAAACAAACAATTTAATATACAATGGGCTCAAAAGTCAGCCGTCTGTGTAAGTATAGACTTCATCGAATTGATTTGTAGGTTTGTAAAAAATGGCGTATTAGTTGTTAATTACCCAGATGAACCAACTGAAATGATGGACGGCATTGCATGCTTAAAGGAATAGTTACTTGAAAATGAAAATCCTGTCATCATTTACTCACCCTCATGTTGTTCAAAACCGGTATGAGTTTCTTTCTTCTGCTGACCACAAAGAAAGATATTTTGAAGAATGTTTGTAACCGAACAGTTGATGGACCTCATTGACTTCCATAGTATTTTTTTTTTTCTTTCTATGGATGTCAATGGGGCTCGAGATCTTGTTGGTTACAAACATTCTTCAAAATATCTTTTTTTGTGTTCAGCAGAAGAAAGAAACCGCCCTGGAGCGTTTTGTGTCAGTTTGTTCATTTGCACACACTACCAACATTGTAACAATACAAAGCGGGTTGTAGACCAAACATTACACTTCAGTTTCTTTATCGAACAGTTGAACTAAGAAATTATATGAAATTATTTCGCACTTTCTCTATTGAAATGTCAGTTTTTTGGAAATTCCTTGACAAATGTATATAATGAGGACACCCTTAATTAGAAGTGTTTATGCTGGGAGGTGTTGCAGCTCTGTTTGTGTGTGAAGCCTACAGTGTGCATTTTGGTCTTGTTTTTTATGTCTATAGTCCTTCAATATTCTTTTAAGCTTCATTAATTGCAAATGAGAAATCATGTGCCCTTCTATTTAATGAATGTGACCTTTTCTGCCTGTTTGTGTTTGAACACTGATTTTGTTTTAGTGTATCCTAGAAGATGTTGAACATCATAGTCAGACACCAGATGTTTACTTAGCACTATAAAGACAGTTGCTTCATTAGTTAAGTGCCTGGCTGTAGATGCGGGTGTAAATAGGAGTCAAATAAATAGGTTTTAGCTTTCTCGATTTTCAGCTCTGCTTGTTGCTGTTGTAACTTAATTTCCACAACATGCTTGCAAGTAAGATTTTTTATTGGTGGAAGGAGCTGTTTAACCTTCAACTAAATATTATATGACCTAGTTTTATTTCATATGAGGGTTTTTTTGGCTAGCCTGTTACCAAAAAATGGGGCATTTCTAAATGCATTTAAAACTCTGATTTGTGCCATTTTAATATTTTTAGCAAAACGGATTGAATAAACATAGAAATGAAATAACTTTGAAACCGTGGTTAAATGGTTGAACTTAGCAAATGAATTTAATTATACAATTAAAAAAAATAATTAGGAAGCTGAATTAGATTATTTACTTGTATTCCTGTAATGCTGTTGCACTTATTGTGTTGATGGTGTATTGTAAAAGACTTGAGCTGCTACTGAGGAAGACTCATCTTTGATCACCAAAATTACATATTTAAACGCTTTTTCCTTGAAAAAAAATTCTTCATACCTTAAATATCTTGAATGTAACTCTATACCCTTGCCGCATTTCGTATACACGGTCCTATGAATATGCAAATGAGCCCCGCCTCCACTCACTCACTCACTCAGCTCAGAGATCCACTCGTTGACGATCACACGTTGATCTGATTGGTTACAAGGTAGTTTGTGACGTCAGAAACACCAGCGATTTCAAACCGTGTTTTTGAGACTGTCTTTGGTTCACTGCAGTTTTAAGCAGAAAATACTCAGCAATGCTGTCGACTTATGAATTTACACATGGTTTGTCTTAAAGCATTAAAAACACCACATAGACATATAAAGAACATTAAAAGCTAGATTTTCAACACAGGGGCACTTTAAACTTTAAAAATATGTCACTATTGTTTTACCAGTGTGGTAATTAAACACATCTTCTGTAGGACTAGCTGTTTTTTTATGCCATGATTTTTTGTTAGATAACAGTTTATCTAACACATCTTTCAAATATAAATAGTTCTTTAAAGACCATGAATATTTGTGCCAAGAATTATATTGGAAGGGCAGGGCGCACTAAGAAGAAATTTCACCAAAAAGTCCCTCTGTATTTAATGCCTCTAAAACGTCTCATTCGTCCGAAACCCTTTCAGTGCTCAGGGCAGATTTGCTTTCAGTGCGGCAGGAGTATTGCCGTTCTGAACGCTTGACTGTATTTGCATAGTGAAGGATTATGGCGGGCCGACAGAATAACCCCTGTGGTTTCTGAAAGGGTCCCTGGAGAAATGTTGAGCGATTAGCTACTTTAAATATCCTGCTGAGGGACTGTCTTTTGATATTAGGTCCTCTGTGGATCATTAAGATGATGAGCTCACAGGGTCAGCTTTGTTTAACGAACGTTAGCCCTTCCAATCCTGTGTTTGAAATAAAGACCAACATACCTCAGGAAAACAGTTATTTTTGTTTTGCAAGTATAACGGGAGGAAGCAGAGAGAATGTGTGGAAGTTGTGAGAAGCCTGCGGTGTTTGAGTTTATTCCAGAACTGTGTGTGTGTGTGTGTGTATTCTTCTGTTCAGATGATAGAGCGCCTACACTTCACAGGAAGTAGATTCCCTCTCAGACTGCAGCGATGGAGGCTTATGGCAGTGGTGATAAGACACAATAAGAAACGAGTACACCTCTTCACACCTGCTTAAAGTGCAGGATCAGCAGAAACCACGCATGTGAGCTGTGAAGAAAGAGAGAAAATAAAAGGAAGCCCCGCTGCCATCAAAAATGTGAAAATTCGTTGTAATTATTAGTGGATCTTGCAAAGGCAGACATGTTGACAGCTCAAAATTCAGCAGCTTTTTAAAGAGAGGTGTACTATTACTCTTTTTCATAGGAATATCATAGAGACTTTTGGATAGGCTCTGGCAATGTTAAAGTTATGCACACACATTATAATACAAAGAAAAAAACTGCATTCACTGGTTCTAGTGGTGGAAATATTGCATTTTAATTGCAATTAACAAACAGAATCCTTAATGTATTTCTGGAAATGTTAAGGTCCACAATGAGTCTTTTGCATTTTTTCGTATTCGTCATCCTGAAAATTCATTGCACACAGAAACCTTACACACGGAGTCCAATGCGTTTTAATTAATCCGTTGCGGAAAAACAGTACAATACAAAATGGAGTCTTCGAACAGTGAGGATGATTTCATTTTCCTCTCTCTTCTTAAAAAGAAAAAAAGAAAGAGGAAATATTGGGTCCATCCAATCCTGAGCTAGCGTAGAGAGTTAGGAGAGTTCCTCCTCTGCGGGATTATCCCGAGCGATTCAAAGTTTACTTCAGGATGTCAGTGGCTCAGGTTGATGCTTTGCTAGCGATACTGGAGCCACATATTAAAAAGAAGACCATCAATTTCCGTGAACCAATTGATCCTAAACAGTTCTGTATTTTGGCGTTTGCTTCTACGGTGGCTCTGAATTGTCAAAATACCTCTCAATATGCTACGAATGCGAAAAACGCAGAAAATTTAACCCGAAGAAAAAATTTTTATGACGGACGAAAGTTTCAGAAACAGTGTGTAAACATGATTGACAAAACGTGAGGTCGTATATTTCGTATATAACGTGTGAAAATGTCGGATTCATTGGACCTTAATTCTCAAAGATGTTTTGACCGTTTTGCTTTGATCAACACTCCAGCAATCATTCTTCTTCTGCCGGAGTTTATAATTTCCAGCATGTTTACCATGAAGCACGCAGCTTCCACAATTGCATGCATTCAATTAAATGACAGACCGAGCATGTATTCATGGGATGAGGAGGTAAATGCGCATGAATGCATAATCTTGGAAATGTACACGCTGTGGCATGTTTGTTAAATCAAAATGGGTGTTGGTTCCAAACAACCATTCAATTCACACCGTTTCAGACAATACGACAATCAGCCTTTGTAGTATTAAAGAATTTCAGCTCTTATATGTCAAGTTGTGATATGTTGAGTTTTTTACCATATTCAGAACTTCCAATATTCAGAAAAGCTGAAGGACACTCCCAAAGACCCGATATTTACAGTCAACATGTTTTATGCAGTGACGTTTTATTGGTTCTGTCATCCTGTCAGGATTCTCAGATCTGTGTGCATTTTATGCCACACACCAGCCCTGGTTTCAGACTTTCTAAATGGGGAGGCCACTGATAAATGGATTGGCTTAATGTAGTGTGTGTGAGGGGAGGATCACAAGCTATGAAACTGGGTTTATTAAAATAGTTCAATACTTGTTTAACTGCAGTACAAACTTGCTCACAAAATTTTTAGTACCATGGCATTTTCTGAAGTACCCCAGAGTTACATGTAAATTAGGGATGCACCGATGTGAAAATTTTGGCTGATACTGATAACCGATAATTCTTTGTACTTGAAAGCCGATAACCGATATATTGACCGATAAATCTAAATCAAAATTTTTATGATTTTTGAGAAACTGATTATAAAAACAAGTCTCACCATTAAAAGCCATGTCCCAAGCACACAATTATGATGTTCTCATTATAATTGTATGTAGCCTGTATGACAGACATGCGCTGCACATGTTGCACTGAACTGTATTGTTCTTTTTTGACGTGATTTCAATCATATTTCAAGCAATTCAAAACCATCATGATTAACAGTGAACATCTGAAGTGTCTCAGCTGAAGGAAATGATAAATTATTTATCGGCTTTAATATATAGTCCAAATTTTCTAATCGGGCCAATAACGATAACATTAAAAACTAATATATATTGTCCGATACCGATATGGTGGCCGATATATCATGCATCCCTAATGTAAATGCTATGGTGCATGACTATGGAAGCATTCAGTACCACGAGGTAAGGTGAAAGTGCATTTCTGTTGCATTCACTGCTCTGTGTCAAAGGGAAAAGAACAGCATAGTCTGGTCCACTATGATGTTTTTTTTTCTGACGCAGAGCTGCATTAGAGGCTGTTTCCCCAGTCACTGTGCTTCTGGATGAAGATTTTTACATTTACATCATTTACATCATTTATATTGCAGTCTCTTTGATGAAATATAGACGAGCGTTATGCATTAAGCTTTTGCACACAGGTTTTTAGATATTTGAAGATTAGGTTTTTTTTAAAACTGTGTTATAATTTTTATTTTTTTCTCTTTTTTTTCTAAATTTATTCAAATTTGCTTTGCACGCTAAACTCTCCTTATTCATGATTAATATGCTTTTCTTTAGTGCTCAAAGCAATGTTAATCCAAAATTTTACTTACTCTATAATTACTTACGAAATGTAAATGTAGTCCTGAGGGGTTTCACTTTCAGCTCGTTTGAGGCCAACAATATATATGTGACCCTGGATCACAAAACCAGTCTTAAGTCGGACGGGTATATTTGTGGGAATAGCCAACAATACATTGTAGGGGTCAAAATTATACATTTTTCTTTTATGCCAAAAATCATTAGGATATTAAGTAATGTTCCATGAATAGATTTTGTAAATTTCCTACCGTAAATGTATAAAACATTTATTTTGTGATTGAATGCAGCACAATTGCGAACACACATGCACAACTTTAAAGGCGATTTTCTCAATGTTTTGATTTTTTGCACCCTCAGATTCCAGATTTTCAAATAGTTGTATCTCGGCCAAATATTGTCCTATCCTAACAAACGTCCTGGTTGCGTATGCAACCCACCGTTCCCTGAAGGAGGGAACGGAGGACGTAGTCGACGGTCGACTGAATTGGGAGATCGCTAGAGAGCCTGTCTTCTTCGAGTACTATTGAAGGAGCCAATGTAATTGGCGTGCGTGATTCGCATCACACACTCCGCCCCCGCGGCGCGGGTATAAATACGGAAGTGGATGCACGCACTAGTTGCTTTTCGCTGAGGAGCCGAGAGTAACCCGGGGTCAGCGGTGGTCCAGCGGTAGTGGCAAGGGGACTACGTCCTCCGTTCCCTCCTTCAGGGAACGGTGGGTTGCATACGCAACCAGGACGTTCCCTTTCAGTCGAGAACGTCAGACGTAGTCGACGGTCGACTGAATTGGGATCAACCATTGAACACGCCACTAACGCTGCCACCTTCCAGTGCCTAAACCAAAGCCTCCTGATGCCCCCGCAAACTTAAGGCGGGGAAGGACAGGGCTTAGGCCAGGGAAGTCACTGCTGTTCCTACAGGACCACTGGGAAAGCGTTCCCCGTACGTTGGAAGGAAGGGACGCTGCGGAAGCCACATCCAACCCGAGGGAGGTAATGTGGAGAATACACATATGAACTGGGCGGAAACCGGGCAGTCTAACATATGGAATGTCACTGGGGTGGCTCCAGCCTAAGACGGGGGGAGACACACCGGACAGTGACGGCAGAGAGACTCTGCCGAGGGAAGACACGGGCTCACCGCAGGGAGCCGTATCGTGGAAGAATACACATATGGGGTCACCGAAGGGACCGCAACATATGGACCCAGCCTAACACAGGTTCCACACTGCTTACGAGTGGTAGGCCTAACACCAGACGTTCCGCACGTCCGACGTCGGAGGGGTGTGGAGGAACTCAACAGGGTTCAATTTTAAGGGAACTCAACTGGAGTAGAAAGGCGCACGTATCCAGTCCATAGGAGGGGAATGGCGCAGCAAGCCGACACTTGAACCGGGCTCACGGTGAAACTGGCTTCATGAGAAGGGAGCCCACGGGAAGCAGCGGTTCAACTAGGTGTCGTCCAGCCCCCAACTCTAGAATCTGTTTAGCAAAGTATATCGTCAACGCCCAGGCGGAGCACTTTACACTCATCATAGAGGAGCTCAACACCTAAGTGGACATGTTGCATCTCGGATCTTTGCCGAAATGAAGGCAAGCACTAAGTGCAACTTCGCATGGAAACAGCCTTCCCTCTCTGCTGAATTCCAACAGATACTTGAAGAGCTGGTCTGAGGTCTATGACTTGCATTCTGTACATGTCCAAGCGAACGGACAGAGAAGCCAGGGCTGGATCTGCATCCTCCAGGGCAGCGCTTGCAGGCTCACCACCTGCTCCTATTACGGGAGAGGTAGGAACCTTGGGCACAATCCGAGCCGGGGTCTCAGCTTGTGAGAGTTAGCCGGCCCAGACTCCAGGCACAATACGTTGACCGAAAGCGAGCAAGTCCCTACCCTCTAGTAGAGACCATGCGAGCAGGAGAACTGATATAACAGAATTTTTAACTCACTGCCTGCAGTGGCTCAGGGGCGGTCTCTGCAGTGCAGTCGCACCAGGGACAAGGCCCAAGAGGATAAAGAGGGACACAAGGATTTACAAGACCTTGCTCCTCAGGAACCTGACGATCAGAACGTGCTTCTGCATACTTCTGCAACACGATGAGCGTCGTTTAAACACCGAGGCAACATCATTTTGAGGGTGAAGGAAAACAGCCTACTGCAACCCATTTTGCAGGAAAGAGAGCACTGAAGTGATCGAAAGCTTTCAGGATCTCCTCTGGAGAGAAGACGCACTCAACGACTAGGTTCCACTTCTAAAGGCGTAAGCACGCTACCCAATTCTAGGGGGTGCTCGCAGAAGTGATGGTAACTATCACATGTTCTTTTGATAGCCACCTGAACCTCCGCGTTCAGATGTAAGACCACCCGGAATCTCCGGGGGAAGAACGCGTGTGCCATCGTGCCCCGTCCCCGAAAGAGTTCTCAGGGGAAGTCAGGAAGGCTGTTGAAGGGAACCAGGTCTAGTTGGGCCAATAAGGGGCAACTATGAAGACCTGTTCCTCTCCTGACTTGGCACGTAGGTGCAAGCGACGGGCGCAAAAGACAGGAGCATTGCTCAACACAACATGTGAAGATCACTGGGCTTCAGGAGCATTTTCTGCTCAGCACTTGGGTGTGACAAGTTCACTGAGCTTCAGGAGCATTCCTGCTCAACACCTGAGTGTGATAAACTCACGAGCTTCAGGAGCATTTCTGCTCAACACTTGAGTACGAAGAACCTCACTGAGCGACAGGAGCATTTCTGCTCAGCACTTGAGTGTGACAAGTTCACTGAACTTCAGGAGCATTCCTGCTCAACACCTGAGTGTGATAAACTCACTGAGTTTCAGGAGCATTTCTGCTCAACACTTGAGTGCGAAGAATTTCACTGAACGACAGGAGCATTTCTGCTCAGCACTTGAGTGTGACAAGTTCACTGAGCTTCAGGAGCATTACTGCTCAACACCTGAGTGTGATAAACTCACTGAGCTTCAGGAGCATTTCTGCTCAACACTTGAGTGCGAGGAACTTCACTGAGCACCAGGAGCATTTCTGCTCAGCACTGCGTGTGATGAATTCACTGAGCTACCTGTGATGGACTCACTGAGCTACAGGAGCATTGCTGCTCAACACCTGAGTGCGATGAACTTCACTGAGTTTCAGGAGCAATTCTGCTCAACATGAAGAGTGATGATTTCACTGACTTGCAGGCGCAAGGCGACCATGAGTCGCAGTCACTTTTAGAAGGCTCACTGGGGTTAAACGCATTTCTGCGGGCCCCTGGGGCAGCTGAGTCCCAGTGTTTGTCCAAGGGTAGTCCGCTCGGTTTACCCAAACACTGGCGGAAAAATAAAACCGGGGGGGCAACTGAGCGGCCCCGGAATGGTCATGACCCAGCCGGACCCAGGGGATGGAGTCTCCACTTGCCCTGGCTATAACTGTCGTGAGGCTCGATGGCGGCACGATTGAGTAAGCGGGAGGAGTGGAACAAGGCGCCCTCAGAAGCGTCTGACTCCAAGGAGGAGGTGACGGGTGAGTTTGTGACATGCAGGGGAAGCTTGCGCAACGGTCGCAATGTCTAACAACTCGAGGCACGAATGCCCGTGTAGTCGGGGGTCGCCCAGGCCCCTGTTAAAACACGCCCTTTGTACATGGCCCCTCTGTTGAAGAGGGTTTGGCAGCAGACCGGGATGAACTATAGTCACACAGGGTGAGCTGCTCTGCCACGGTCACCTCGGGACTCGATCGTGAAGCTAGCGCTGAAGCGGTCACATATGGAGGGAGCCAAAGGCTGCGACTACCATATACCCCAGGAGCCTCTGAAAGTTCTTTCAGTGGGACCCTTTCTCACTTCAACACCAGCTGAACACATTCTCATTGGAGAGACATGTTGGACCGAGTACCTCTCCAAAACTAGAAAAGAGATACTCAGCCCGTGGGCGAGATTACTCTCTTCCAGTTGACCTGAAGACCCAACGGGCTCTGGAGCACTCGAGGGGAAGGACACTGTACTGATACTCCACCCTTAGATGCAACACACAGGATGGCCTGCGGTGCGGGAGGTAGAGATCTGAAGCACCTGTCTTTCAGGTCAAAGCTGCAGACCAATCTTGGGCCAAGATGGTCACGACCCACCCCCTAGTAGCACGAAGAACGAGTTTACAACTGGCCTTCGTACCGGCTGGAGGAGCGGCTATATCAAATCCTTCGCCAGCAGGATAAGATAAGCACGCACAAGTCAGGAGCACTGCTCAACACTCGGTGTGATGAATATCACTGAATTTTCAGGAGCACGTCTGCTCAACACCTAATGTGATGACTATCACTGACTTGAGCGGGGTAGCCGAGCCTGAGGTGGGGCAGCAAAGTAGAGAGAGTGGTGTTAGTGTGCTGTGCAACACTTACCTGTCTCCACAAGCGGCAGGGGGCGCGTGAGAAGGCGGATGACCGGGTCCTCGAACGCACCAAGCTGCCTGCTGGCGACCAAGGGGGAGCTGAGGGGTGTAAGGCTATACAGGGTCACACCCGCCAGACTGGCCCTCTCGGGACCCAGGAACAGATGAAATTGCTCTCTCTTTGAAGTGTGGGTACCGCTTGCTCCGCTTTTTTTTTTTTTTTTTTTAGGGAGCCAGCGGCGGAACAGACACACACACAAACAAAGGCTCCACCCGGCCCTCACCCGGGGGGAGGGAGTGATCGTGCCACTCCAAGAGCATCTCATCCATACCTGGGCGGCCCGCTCCGGAATGCTTTCGCTGTCGCTTGCCACCTGGCTTGGCAGCGCCTGGAGCGGGCTGGGCGTCTCTACTGCGGCCGGCTCCATGCTGAGGCCTGGGTGGAGGCTGCTGCGGAGGGCCAGCAGGAGCGGCGGCCGGAGAACACCCACGGCGACGAGCAGGCGGAGGAGCTGCCACCGGCGGCGGGTGGAGGCAGCAGCTGGCCACCGGGGCAGGATGTGCCGGATGACCTCCGTCTGCGCTTGAGCGGCAGAGAACTGTTTGATGCAGTTCTCCACCGCGTCGCCGACCAGCCCAACCTGGGAAATTGGGGAGACCAGGAACCGAACCTTGTCCGCATCCGCCATACCAACCAGGCTGAGCCAACGAAGGCGCTACTGGACCACGAAGGTGGACATCGCCAGACCGATCACGCACGCTACGACACCCGCACCCCGGAGGGTGAGGTCGGATGCAGTGCGGTGCTCACCTATGAGCGCACGGTCTGGATTACCCTCGTGCATGCCATGGGTGCCCTAGCCTGCAGCAACGCCATGGCACGCAAGAGGAAGGGGCTTGCCCACAGGCTTTGTAAGCTCTGCCCGTCGGAACGGACGAAACTCACAGGCCTTAGGGGGGAGAAGAGGATCCCCCCAAAAGGCAGCGGCCGCCGGACACAGGTGCACCTGTGTCGACAGACCGCTCCAATGGAGGGACACCTCGCAACCCTTCACCGTTCCTCCATCAAGGGTAATGAGGGGGGGAAAGCTATTCAGGCAGTTTCTGGCAGAGAAAGATGCTGTTCACCACCTGATAAGCTCTCCATGCATTTCGGGAAAGAAAGGCACTGGGGCGGCGAGCTGAGAACCAGCGCGGCCCGCCCCAAGATACCAAACTCCAGATTCCAACCGAGACTGAACGGGACACGGTGGAGGTTCCACTCGAGCCCGGCAGCCTCGGCGGCCCGTTTCAGCATAGCTGATAATTCTGGATCCGGCTCGGGCAACATTGAACTCCCGGAGGGAGACAATGCAGCCGAGTCATCATCTCTAGAAGTCAGCTCACCCTCCGATGCTGCAATCGGCATCCTGTCCTCCAGGGGAGCCCCGAGTGAAATCGCTGGCCCACCCATTACAGATGGACCAGCAGACAACACAGGAGGCTCCAGTGGTTGCAGTGGAAGGGAGGAGTGAGGAGCCCACAGGGAATGGTTACCGGGCGGGACATCCAACACTATCCTCCGGTCACCCATCCCACACAGCACCCGAGGGTGGGGCATGGTAATGGGGACTCGCTCTCCGCGAACGAAGGCGAGTCTCACCCTCAACACTGCGACAGTCATGTTCCCACAGTGAAAACATGAGCTGTCCACAAAAGCTGTCTCAGCGTGCTGTAAGCCCAAACACGTGACACAACAGTTGTGACCATCAGAGAGAGACAGGGAACGACCGCACCCAGAAACGCACGGGCGGAATGACATCTTGAAAAAGACGCAAACGCACCCGTGTTGCTCTTTCAGAAAATAGGACCGTCACCAGTGCCGGAGCACACAGGGGAATGACCGCGGCAACACTGAACAGAGAACTGAAACAGTGAAGCACTCACTTTTCCGCCCTCTAACCAGCCATCAACACACACAAACATTTAGAAATTTGTTGCTGTTAAAACAGCAGTTGAGAGCTCAAAGCTCGCGATCACCGCTGCACTCGCGCTGTAGAACACCAGCACTGGGAGAGTCTTCCTGAAGAACACCGACACACTCGCTCGTTGTAGACAACAGCACTCTCAGAGACATCAAACGATCGGCTCCGAAGCGAAAGGCAACTAGTGCGTGCATCCACTTCCGTATTTATACCCGCGCCGCGGGGGCGGAGTGTGTGATGCGAATCACGCACGCCAATTACATTGGCTCGTTCAATAGTACTCGAAGAAGACAGGCTCTCTAGCGATCTCCCAATTCAGTCGACCGTCGACTACGTCTGACGTTCTCGACTGAAAGGGAACCATACATCAATGGAAAGCCTGTTTATTCAGATTTCATGTGATGTATAAATCTCAGTTTAAAAAAAAATGACTCATATGACTGGTTTTGTCATCCAGGGTCACATATTATGTAGTATGTATGCATGCAAAAATGTTTAATTTAAAGTACAATACTATAATAATATATAATATAATATAAGATGCATGGATGGATGGATGGATGGATGGATGCCTCATTTGACCAATTCCAATTAAGTATTCCATTGAGATATATATACAATTATAAACTTCATGTTAGTCTTCCCTTACTTGACCTATTTCCAGAAATAAAAGCAATCACTGAATTTTGAACATGTGACTTTTCAATCAAGGGTTTCTACTGTAAATAAACTGTCCAGCTGTTGTGCTTCTGGTACCCGATAAGACGAGCAAACCACAGCTGTGTGTCTTCAGAGATGAAGTCACGTTCTTATCTCACCCAGCAGCATCTAAATATGAGGACTCAACCTAAAGGCAGTGTGATGCCTGTCTAGCTTCACATTAAGAGAATGAGTGATGTGACATGATAAAACTAGATCGCTCTCTTTATCCAACATCAGTCGTGTGCCGTGTGGAATAGTATGTTTATTTGTTATTTCACATTATAGACGTGATAGATGATGGGTAATTGAGTATATACTGTAGGCTGCAGAAACTGTCTCTGAAAATCCTCTTGTAGACTCTGCAGTGTGTGTCTGCATGTTGGCTTTATCACCGGGAGCAAGGCCAACCACATGAGACGATCAATATTTTCTGTTTTTCTGTATTTCTATATTTTTCCCATGGTGAAAATACAGCATGTGTTTAAAGGAATACATCACCTATAAATTGAAATCCTGTCATGATGTTCTCACCATCATGTCATTTTCAAATCTGTGGAAAAGTAGATGCTCTCAGAAAGTTCAAGCAGATGACATGATTGACATTGACATGAGCTCCAAAAATGGCACCAAAAAATAGCACATTTGACAAGAATAATGCCTACAACTCATGAGCTATATTTCAAATCGGAAGTACAAATGCTATTTGAGAACTGTGTGGAAAGGAAGATAATCTGTATGTAATAACTCTTCCTCACACAAAGATACCCTAGTCATAAGAAGAGCTGTACACAAATCATGGATCACTGTTATTGTAGTTTTATGGTGCAGATTTGTCATTTTTTGAGTTTGACATTTGCCTTTTACTTTCACTGCATGTAAATGAACAACAGGATTATGATCCACTGAAGACAGAATAATAACAAACAGATGACAGATTTTTCCTTTATGGCTGAACTATTTGTTTAGAGCTGAGAGCAGAGGACTGCATTTGAGTAGTAGGGGTCTTTAAAAAATTGTTACAAGTAGTACTAATACTTATTATCATTTTATAAAAAGTAATTGAAAAAATTACAAATTACTGTTTGATGGTTGGAAATTATTACCATCCTTAATATAAATATATATATATATACATATATATATATATATATATATATATAGCTTATATTTTTAAAAAGTGGCATGTCACAAGAGGATAAAATAAAGTTGGCATAAAGTTGTGAAAAACTGCTCTAAAGGATAGAGAATCAAAGACCAGTCTGCATGGTGTGACTGTATTTTGAAGAACAGCCATTGTAGGCCACTGTAATACAATGGTCCACATTTTTGGAGAAACTCAACTTTACAAAAGTATATTGAGTAGAATTACAGACTTTAACCAGTGCTCTGAATCACTTACTCGTAATTCAGTTAATGCAGCACAGATGTGGAATTGCTAGCATTAGCGATATATGTTCACATAAGAGGTACACTATATTTGATGACTAACACCACTGATTTCCATTTGACGGACATCTTTGTTTTTCACCCGTACGAGTGTTTCATTAGTTGTGAGATACCAGAGATTTTCGACCTCATCATCTAACAGGACTTTGGTGTCACCGCGAAGCTCCCTGCTGTGTGAATGATAGTGGTTGTGGAAGTGTGAATCGGGCCACAGTTGCCAGGATAAAGATGATCAAAGTCATCGCATCATGTCACTGCTCTTGTGCAAGTGACACTGCTCAACTTGACGGTAGCTGTCACTCACGTCTCCTCGAATCACCAGCTCTCGCTGGAAACCTATGACTTCTGAACGCTTTGCTGCTTTGTGGGTGTAAACACCATGTAAAACACACTGGGATGTTGTGTCTGTTATTCCCTGCACATTTATTTCACATATGCAGGCGTTTTATTATACCATCCGCATTGTCTGGTGGGGTTATCACACAACACAGGGTCAGGATCGCCTGTTATCTTGTGCACCTTCATATGGTGAGTTGATAGTTTTTGAGCCCCAGGACATGTACATTTGAACCAAGAACAAGGTTCTTTTCCCTAAAGCTCTGTCCTGTGCAACACTTCAGGTGGGGTACTATGAGCTGCGAGTGTTGTCTTGTTGTGGGTCTTTCTGCACCATTTTCCCTACTTCCAGTAGGGCCCGAAAACACGGATGAAATCGTGGAAACTAGCCATAAAAATGGAATTTAATCAAAAGTAGGGTTGTACACAAATCACCATATGGAGTAGTGTCTGTGAATATTAAAAGAACAAAAAATTAATAAATTAAAATGTAAATATGAAGTCTGCAACTTCTCAAAGTAACAATAAGACTTTAATTTTTAAGAAATAATCATATATATTTTCTTATGTTTTAACATTAAACCTCTGCAGTGCAGCACTTGTTTAATTGTATTAGATTACAATTATATTGTTAATTATTTATGCCTTCATTTGATTGCCACTGTTTATAATACATTTGTTTTACATTAAAACATTCTGAAGTTAAAAAAGACAACACTGTTGTCTTAAACAAAAAGTTTTAAGAATTGATTTGATTAGACTTGCTTTTTGATTATTACAATTGAACTATACCATTAAAATGCAATCCAGGAAAATTAAAACAGAAAATATAGAATTTTGGGGAAATGACAGAATTTGATTCAATCAATCAATCAATCAATCAATCAATACCATATCAATATCAATCATAGGTCCCCAAAAAAGTCAAACTTTTTATACATTGTTGTTAAATTGTATAAATTTCATCATTAATGATGATTGAGACATGCTTTTTGATTACTAAAATAAATTTTAACTGTTAGAATGTTCCATTAAACAATTAAAATGAAGGGAAAAATGGACTGTAAAAATGTAAATGGTAAAAAACAGAAATTGGGGAAAATTTAAATGGATTAAAATTCAAAGGGTTCCCAATGTGATTTTAAATGTGATATTACATGATATATTTGTCTGTAGTTTTAGGATGATCTTTGATGACGTCTTTATAGCTCTGCATATTCCATGCTTTTGTTTCCGAAGGTGTGAAGATGGTCGCCATGTATTATGCAGCGTTATGTGCACTGGCTGCTGACAATGAATCCCAATTCACACTCCTATAATGGTCATAATTCACACTTCAGGGACAGAGATTCACAAGTCTCCAAAGTGAGGTGTGCGATAAAGTTTAATGCAGAAGAATACTAATAAAATCTCCAACAGAAACTCAATGAATAACCAATGAGTATTATCCGTTTTTCTCCAATAACCTGTGTTACATCATACCATAAGTTATTTTCTCACTGAAGTAAAGTGATTTGAAATAGAATACAATACAAATCATTTTTAACCTGCATTTTAAAGAAATTTAATTTTTTGGCTAGCTCACTAGTTGTCCTACAGGTCTATAATACCTGGGGGGTATTCCATAAAGCAGATTATGTGACATCTCTGGTTAAGTTTGCGAATAAACAAGCGGATAACCCTTAACTCCAGGGTTAGTTTACTTCAGAGGAATCCAGCACATGTGTGTCTTAATGATGAGGCTTCAGTGGCCATGACATATGTTGCACAATATATATTAGTTATTAGTTCAACTTTCAAAATAGTTTTAGCAAGTTATTAAATATAGCAATGTTTATAGCAATGTGTTTGGTCTTTGGAGACTAGATGCCGCTGCAGAGCAAGAGTATGGACCTGCTACTGCTAACAGATACACAAACGCAGCTGTGAGCATATAAGATATGAATACACACACATCTGTCCTGCAGCAGATCTAGGCAGGTGGAGCTGGGGAGGTGGAGGGGTTCAGAGGAACTCTGAAAGCTGCTGCGGGATAAGTTTACAAAAAACACTGAACCAGAATTCTTAAATGTTGCGCAAGCAATCTCATTGGTTGCAGGATCAGCAGAGGCCAATCAGCTTGTGTCATGCGATAATGATGTGATTCCTTGTAGACTGCATGTAAAGGATCGATCAGCCTGTGCAGTTTCATGACTGAACTAGATATTTACTATTTGAATGTAAAACCAACGTATTTTATTTTACTCTATTTTATTCTCACCCTACACATTGTTAATCTGCATTCAAAAGTTTATTTATAATGAAAATGCATATGTGATACATTTTTTCAACAAATTTGAGCACAAAATGGCTAAACAAATTTAAAAAATGTATATATAGCAATATTATTTTTGCAAGCACAGATTTCATTCAATCAATAGTTCAGTCTCTCTGTTTTGATTTTTTTTTTTTTAGCATCAAACAAACTATAGCCTACTTTTTGTTTGCAGTTATAAAAAACTGCTTAAAGATAAGATTAAAAATGGATGCACAGCAGCGCAGTTGGTGGCGATATGCACTGAGAATATAAATCACAATTAAACAAAAGAAGAAGAAAGAAGTATGGCACATTGACTGAACATATTCCGGGCCGCGTATTTGGAACCGATAATCATGGAATGGGACCGTAAGGTGTGAAACTCCCAATAGCTACATAAACAATTAGATCTCTTACAAAATACATAAGCATAACCATGATGCTGTGTATTCAATATTCAATATGTGTGTCCCTGAATGTACTCTACACTCCACATCACTTTTGTGGGAGTGCCAAGAAATAAGAGAGGATGGTCTCAATGAAATCCAACCACAAGTTTTCTCAGGAGACACTTTTGAAACGCATGTTCATATCAGGTGGAAACGGTAATGCGTCTCGGCAGACCACTTGTGTTCGGATCACCAGTAACGCATGTAAATACCAGGTGGAGCAGGGCCTCGGGTGTCGGGAGCTGATTTCACCACATCAAGCACCAAAAGGTTGTTTTGTTTTAGACATGTGAGATTTTTAATATGGAGAGAAGGGTTTTGTAGTAGATCAGAAGTGAATGATCATAGCAGCTTGGCTGAACAATACATGAACTGGACTTACATTTCCTTAAAAAAGGCTAGTGGTGCTTTCGAATTCGTAATGCTGGAGTGTTTTGGAAGTGATATTCTGGTCTCTCTCTTTACGCTTTTTATGCTACCGAACGCTTACGTTTTTATCATTGTTTATAGCTGTGAAATATCACAAGTAAACAAGTGTTTTTATTTCAGTACATATCCAGAACACCTCTTCATTGATCACCAGTGTTTGTTTTTAAAAGTTCACTCAAACATTAGTTTTTTGTCAGAAAATGCTCAAGTTGTTTCAAATATGTATTTTTTTCATCTGTGGGAGACAAAGGGAATATTTGTAATAATGTCCTGCTTTCTCTTTTTCACAGAATGAAAGCGAATGGTGGGTGTCAAACGCTAACAATTTAAGTATTTTAAGTTTCATAAAAGGGCTCCATACCACAAGTGTTATATATATATATATATATATATTTTTTTATTTTTATTTTATGACATACAATAGCTTTGTGTGAGAAACTGAATGAAATTTAAACTGTTATTCACTGAAAATCAATCAAACCAATCCACGGCCCTCAAATATCATTCACATTTCCCTATATTTTGTTTAAAGATGCATCATACCAGGTTAACATCAATGAAATCAAATGTCATTGGTTATTGCATGTATCACCCCCCCCCCCCCCCCCTTTGTATTTTCCACTTTAAAACGTTTTTATTAAACTGTAATAATCAATTTAATTCATAAAAATAATTTAATAAGTTATTCATATTTTAACAATACTTATGTCCTATTTATTTATTTATATATATATATATATATATATATATATATATATATATATATACACTCACCTAAAGGATTATTAGGAACACCATACTAATACTGTTTGACCCCCTCTCGCCTTCAGAACTGCCTTAATTCTACATGGCATTGATTCAACAAGGTGCTGAAAGCATTCTTTAGAAATGTTGGCCCATATTGATAGGATAGCATCTTGCAGTTGATGGAGATTTGTGTGATGCACATCCAGGGCACGAAGCTCCCGTTCCACCACATCCCAAAGATGCTCTATTGGGTTTAGATCTGGTGACTGTGTGGGCCATTTTAGTACAGTGAACTCATTGTCATGTTCAAGAAACCAATTTGAAATGATTCGAGCTTTGTGACATGGTGCATTATCCTGCTGGAAGTAGCCATCAGAGGATGGGTACATGGTGGCCAAAAAGGGATGGACATGGTCAGAAACAATGCTCAGGTAGGCCGTGGCATTTAAACAATGCCCAATTGGCACTAAAGGCCCTAAAGTGTGCCAAGAAAACATCCCCCCCACCATTACACCACTACCACCAGCCTGCACAGTGGTAACAAGGCATGATGGATCCATGTTCTCCTTCTGTTTACGCCAAATTCTGACTCTACCATCTGAATGTCTCAACAGAAATCGAGACTCATCAGACCAGGCAACATTTTTCCAGTCTTCAACTGTCCAATTTTGGTGAGCTCTTGCAAATAGTAGCCTCTTTTTCCTATTTTAAGTGGAGATGAGTGATACCCAGGGGGTCTTCTGCTGTTGTAGCCGATCCGCCTCAAGGTTGTGCGTGTTGTGGCTTCACAAATGCTTTGCTGCATACCTCGGTTGTAACGAGTGGTTATTTCAGTCAAAGTTGCTCTTCTATCAACTTGAATCAGTCAGCCCATTCTCCTCTGACCCCTAGCATCAACAAGGCATTTTCGCCCACAGGACTGCCGCATACTGGATGTTTTTCCCTTTTCACACCATTCTTTGTAAACCCTAGAAATGGTTGTGCGTGAAAATCCCAGTAACTGATCAGATTGTGAAATATTCAGACCGGCCCGTCTGGCACCAACAACCATGCCACGCTCAAAATTGCTTAAATCACCTTTCTTTCCCATTCTGACATTCAGTTTGGAGTTCAGGAGATTGTCTTGACCAGGACCACACCCCTAAATGCATTGAAGCAACTGCCATGTGATTGGTTGATTAGATAATTGCATTAATGAGAAATTGAACAGGTGTTCCTAATAATTCATTAGGTGAGTGTGTATATATATATATATATATATATATATATATATATATATATATATATATATATATATATAACGTGTGATATTGTGTGACATTCCTTAGATTTTTTTAATAAAGTGATATTGTCATCATAATAACCGTACATTCTACTGTTCAACGGTATTATATTTCAATCATAATTTCTTAAAGTTAAACCAAACTTTTATTTTGACGTGTTGTCATGAAAACCTTTGAGTTTCTGTGAATATAAGGCGATAGTGTTTCTCAAATGAAATGGTGAAATGCTGAAGTGTCTGTAGTACACCAAATGAGCCGCTCATTCACACAGACTTCATATTTACATGCTTTAATTTCCACATATACTTCCATTTTATACAGTATTTATAACTTCTATTTTTATGACTGGATTTTGTGATTCTGTCCGCATTTTCCACATCACAGAAATCATAGGTCAATTCTATCATAACCAATTGTCATAGATAAATATGGCACAATGTGTCATGACTCTCCATATCTAAGTGTACAAAAATGGTTCATTCGTGTTGGGTTGAAGTATCCCTTTAATCAAGCTTGCTGGAGGGAAATATATCAATTCTGTTTAGTTCTCAAATCAAACGTTGAAAATCACTTCTCACTTTAATAGTAACTGAATAGGACAAGTCATGACTTTGAGAAAAACAATATGTTTAAAGTGTGGCAAGATTACGCGTGATATTTCCTCCCTTCTCTCTGGAGATCATCTGTACCATCCACAGGCAGCTGTGTGTGTGTGTGTGTGTGTGTGTGTGTGTGTGTGTGTGTGTGTGTGTGTGTGTGTGTGTGTGTGTGTGTGTGTGTGTGTGTGTGTGTGTGTGTGTGTGTGTGTGTGTGTGTGTGTGTGTGTGATGAGGTGGAGGATGAAGAACTTCCTGCCAGGCTTTGTGCAAATCAACCCAAGTTTGGATAGGAGCTGTGGAGTGATAAGTGCACCTCCAGGATGATTCATATTGCCTCTGTCTGGTGGATACTGCTCCACTAGATACATTATAAATCATTTACAGAGTCATTTTGGAAGGCAATATCCGCTACTAAACTCCAGCTTTTCTCCTTGTTATTATTCCAAGCCCTCTGAGGAATGGAGGTCTGAGGGTCTTAAGCTTTAAAAATTGAAAATTGATCAATAGCTGAGCAGAGAAGAGTTTCTCTCCACTGGGGATGACCCTCCTCATCATTAGCATTTACAGTGTTAGCACAGGCGCCTGCGAGGCACTTACAAATACCAGCTTTCCAGGGATGGGGACAAGGACCTGTGCCTGAAAAAGCTTTAAATACATTTCTGTCAAATTTGGAAAGAGAAGTTGCTATTTTGGCTTGATGGAAAACCTGCATACAGTATGTTTTATTTACTGATTGAGTGGCTCTCAACTTGTTTGGCTTCAGGACCTACATTTTATACTGGACAACCAAACATGGTACCAAAATAGCTTACTGTACAAAAGAAACAAGACTGCCCTTAAAATTCAAACATTGAAATGTATGAATACTATGAACAGCAATAACTGAACAATAATAAGTGCATTCTAGTAATTAATATAACACAGTGGTGAGTGGTGAATTCTTTATCTGGGTATGCTGGGTGGCACGTCAATATCAAAAAATGCAGATGCATTGGATGGGTTTATAACTCACATGACACATAGCAACACAGCTAAAAGTATTCTTAATATGTTTGACCTTTCATTGAAATTAGCCTATGTTTACCTGTTGAGACGTGCCTATACAAGCACCGTAAACGTTGTTGAGTTTGTGTTTGTGTTTGCATTGAGTAAGAAGTGACACGTAAAGGGGGCGTTTGCAAAATATGCTGTATTTTTGTAATTTTGCTAGGTGGCGCTAGTGTCACATAAACTACAAACTTCAGCTTTAAACGAATCGGCTTATGACCGACAATCCAAATCAAAGATGAAAATAAGAAACATCATGGAAGGTGTTTATTTAAATGTATATCTGAAGTATTTTTTTATTAAGAATTAAAAATAAGTATACTATAATCAAAATTAGTAGCCTATTATACATCAAATATAAGTAAAATATAATTATAATAAATACAATAAGTAGTATAAAAAGTATAATGAATAAAAAATGATTCTTTAAAAAATAAGTTGAAATAATGCAAATTAATGACTTAAACGCATAGACTATCATGCGTTCGATTAACAGCCTTGAATAATTGCAGTAGGTCTGTCTTTAACAGTTTATACGTTTTTGTAAAAAAAAAAAAAAAACTTTAGAGAAAATGAAATACTATTAGAATAGTTTGACATTTTTATTCATTTGATATAGTCTACTTAGTTTTGTATAAAATTTCTCACTAAAAATTAAATCAAAAAGTGTTAAAAATAACCTATAATTTATACACAATCCAGTCGCAACTTTCAGACGCCATATTTATTTGTTTGCTTAACTGTCACAGAATTTAACGCACAGGATTGTGCAATATCAAAGGCACTGAAGGATACATCCTGCAACTCTGTTGCTTTTAAATGTGCTATAGAAATAAATTTTGACTTGACTTAACATCTATGTTGCCTTCAAAAGTCGATCACCTTGTTGCATTCCTACCCCTGAATCCTTCTTGTAGAGGAAGCTTTTTACAGACGCAGCCTCTGTCCGTGTGCTAGCATCTGTCTAATTTGGCTATAGGCTAATGTTAACCAAGTGACTGATGAACCAAAATACCCTTGAGTTTGATTGGGCACACAGGGTTTGACATGACACAAATGGGGAAGTATTTGCTACTTTGCCTTCATAACTATGGAGGATTATACAGTTTGTTGCACTTTGTTATTAGCATTTGGCAGTGTTTTTGCCCCACCGTTCACAATCACATCTGAACATAGCTAGTTGTGATCCACCAGTTGAGAACCAGTGACTGTCAACCCTGTTTCTGAAGAGTCATGAGACATGTTAACTCAACCTGCAGCAGAGCTTTTATTTGCATGTAGTTGTGCAGGGATGCAATTGGGAACATTGACATATTTGTGTGTGCTGTTCTATGCGCATACAGAAAAACCAAGAATAAAAGATGGTCCCATTTAACGTTTTCCTGTCTTGTTTTTCTCCCGCAGGAGAGAGGACCTGACGAGAATACTGGACAGTGAATGAGGATTCGCCCGGAGGGGAACGGTGCTTGTCTATGCGTTTTTTCTTCAATGACAGGAGTAATCGGGCTGTGTTTTAGGGTCTGAAGGCAGGAGACACGTGCTGGAGGAGTTTCTCAGCGTACGTCGGCATCTAGCAGCAGCGGCCTTTTTAAGGGACCATGTGGTTAGTGGTGCGCAAAAACCGGCTCCTTTTGCACCAGCAGGACTGCTGCAGTGGCAGGGCTTGCAACGTTTCTCTATGGATATGGATTTTTTGTTGGTGTATGATGCTCGTCTGGGGACAAGGCTACTACCCCACCGTGAACACACAGTACGGGAAATTACGGGGAGCGCGGGTCCCGTTGCCCAGCGAGATCCTGGGACCGGTGGACCAGTACCTGGGAGTGCCGTACGCCGCCCCGCCGGTGGGGGAGAAACGCTTTCTACCCCCTGAGCCGCCCTCGTCTTGGTCGGGGATAAAGAACGCCACTCATTTCGCGCCGGTGTGCCCGCAAAACATTCACAACGCCGTTCCGGAGATCATGATGCCAATCTGGTTCACCTATAACTTGGATATAGTTGCCACTTACATACAAGATCAAAACGAGGATTGTTTGTATCTAAACATCTATGTTCCAACGGAGGATGGTGAGTGTGTCGGGTATAACGAAGAAAAAATCTCACTATTTCATTCTGTCACTTCCTGTGTTGTGTTTGAAGCATGAGTTGTCGTCTGGCGCATGCTGTGTCTGTGTACACCATTTCCGTACCTCATCTTGACTTGATCTCCCATGAAGTCTTTCCATCAACTCTTCCCTTCCATGCCACTGTTATGGGTTCCTCTTTTGTGTTGTTCAAGAGAGCAAACCAAAAAGAAAGAAAGAAAGCCAGTAGAAAGCTGTAATCTTTTTAATGTAAGAGCTCAGATTCTAATCTGACATGAAGTTTGGATGTAATGATCTTGGTGCACCTCCCTCTCCTCACTGTCTTGACTGTTCTGGGGGATTAGCGATACGAGATTAGCTTGCTTGATGCCAGAATGAGGCTTTTGTAGAGTTGCTAAAATGTTCTGGAACATAAGAGGCCTGTGGCATCAGTCCTAACCATGTAAGACCCTTTACTGTCCCACTTTCTTCTGTTAATGTTCAAAGCCTTTCTTGAGGAACTTAAGATCTTTCAAAGAATTTTGTGATCGAGTTGTCACCCCAGCACAAAGAGCATTTCTTACAAACTCATACAGATTTGAAAGCAAAAGCACTAGCTCTGTTCCAAAACCTAGTGAGCTGTCTTCTAAGGATGCCCATGTTAGAGTGAGTTTGGCTGATATGAATGTTGAAAGTTCATTATGAGGGCATGGAAAGACAGTGTCAGTTTGAAATCAAGTGGGCATGCACTAAAAACACCACTGTGCCCATTTTAAATTAACTTTGGTCAATTGATACCTATGTCACAGTACATTTTTTCTCAATTGGTGCTAACTATAGTAGGATTACTAAGTATTGTTTGTTTATCCATCGCTGCAAGATGACAGATGAACTTTGTTAACTATTATTATTAGGGGTTCAAGTGCAAATCGCTGGAACCCTATTGTAATTTTAAGGATTTGTATTATTCTTCTGCCGCAAACCTGATCTTGCAGAACAAACCAGAAGGCCTAGAGACTTGAAACTTGGCCAGATGGTAGGTCTCAATTTGGGAAGAGACTGACACGATATCAGCCCAATGGGCCAATAGAGAACAAAAACGCAAAAATGCTCATAACTCATTGACTGTTTGTTGTAGCCGTAAGTGCGTTTATATAAATACATATCTACAATTTCATTTACGCCATGAAAAATGTTCTGTCATCTTGGATTTTTTCTGAAACATACTTTTGCGAACTAGTCCTAGGATTTTCAGCAGATCAGAACCAAATCAGTGCAGACATATTCATGTATAAATCACATGCAAGATATGATTCTAAACAAGAAAACATTTGTGGAAATCGGACCATAGGTAGTGCTATAACTGTTAAAAAGCTTTAAAAAGCATGTACGTTCTTAGTAAATTGCCTGTATTGGCTGTAAATGTTCTTTTCCATCTCTGATCTCTAATGGTTACAAGCTTGTTAAATAAAACATAATACCATTTACGCATGTGCTTAAAGGCCTTAAAGCGCTTGAACCCTGATAACTGCTGCATGCAGCTAAATGGATTGCAATACCTCTCAAAAAGTAGGGTGGATGAAATTTGTAAAAATGGTTGTTACACCCCCTGATCCATTACTGTAATGCAGCATCACAAGTGGCTTATTTTTAAACAGTTAGTTTAATATTAGCATGTTACTAAGCTAATGACAAAATACTAACATAAATTAGGCTTATTGCAGTGGGGAAATAATAAATATTAATATAAATACTTTCCCTCAAGTATTGGGGGAAATAATAAATATTTCATTTATAATTTTTTTCATGAGCTGTCTAGGACCGCACTATGTTTTGGAACAGAGCTACTGTCTAATTGAAAGCTACAACTTAAAAAACAACTTTAGTCATAAAAGCAAAATGGATTTAAATGTGGTAGAGCACACTTACAGCAATTCTCTGCATCTGTTCGGTCTCATTCTCAAAGCATATTTGGTGCATCGTACAACAGAGCCGTGTATTTCTCATGCAAAACCTGGAGTGATGCAGCGGTGCAGGGATTGCTATAAGGAAGAGTTCAGTCAATTTATCGTGTGCTTGTAAAGGGTCTTATATAGCAGTGCATGTGAAACTAGGCTTCCTGTGTTCCAGTGTGCAGCAAATAAATTCCACATTTTTGGAATATTTTCTGCCCAAAAGACAGAGCACCCCAGCTAACGTTCTGGACAGGTTCTCTTTGTTGTTCTTATGGGGAGGGGGAGTGACGTTGTTGCATGTTCTCCTCAAACATTTATTCCAGAGCCTTCTGTTATTTTGTAGTCTTTTATTCATTTTACAGTCAAAAGAATATCCAAGGAATGTGCCAGAAAACCCAACAAGAAAATATGTAGAAAAGGAGGTATGTAAGCAAGCCAACATTGGAGCCAAATACAGAGAAGAGAGCGACTGGTACGTCCTCTCTCGTTCCCAAGGGATATCTCCGTCAACTACACAGTATTGTGTGCTCAGCAGCGTTAAAAATGTCTGTATATTTCTTTCAAAATGTGACTCGTAATGTGTGAATATGTGCTATTTCAAATTACTATACAATGTAAATGTAGACAACTCCCAGTTATACTTGTTGAGATGCAAGTAATTCTCATGAAGTGGTGCCATTATTTTTTATTTATATATTTATTTGTGTCATTTCATTTGAAAAGTTTAATATTGTTAAATTAATTTTGTCACATGATTTTGCCCCCCAAGTGTGATTAACCGCTGAAAGTTCTCTTTCAAAAACTGTTGGTGTTCACATGTTCAACCTTGTTATGTTTAAAACTTAAAAAATGCCAAAATCTTTGCAAACAAAGAAGAAGAAGAAAACAGCTTAAATATACTTGCACCATATCAGCTCAACAGTCAATAAGCCATCAAAGCACAAGAATGTTGACTATTCGCTTTGATTCCTTCTTGACTGTTGAACATGACACGGTCAACATAATTGCTTACTAAATACTAAAGATTGCAAGCAAAAATTACCTTTTTTGAACGTAAAGGCGTTTTTTGACCATAGAGAGTACATAACATTATGTTTAAATGGGCAAGTTTCATAGCTGAACACGGTTGAATAAAAAGTTGTGAAAGTTATAAATTTGGCACTCAGGGGTAGTCATTTTGGAGTCTCTACATCAATCCCTCTTGTGCCACCAACGTCTAAAGTCCATGCTGGCAAAAAGGATGGAATTCAAGTTTATTAGTCAAACCATTCTCGAATAATGCGCGAAGTTGCAAGCAAATTTGACAAAGAGCACGCCAAAAGGGACATGAGGCTATATATCGACACCATTCAGACCAAACTTGGTGTTTATCACATCCATAACCCGAGGATACCTGCAGAGTTTCGGCTCAGTGCCACCTATTGGTCAAGAGATATGAAAAATGGCTATGTTTGCCTATAATTTCTGAGCAGTTTGTCCAAAAATCACAAAACTAATCCTTTTAGATTTGGTGCAGAGTTGAATAATACCCCAATTTTCCCATTTCGGCTATTTTGGGCATCGCCCATTTAGATTTTTGTCTTAAAATGATATATTTATGAATGCTTTGCTGCTATAGTTATAAAACCCGGATTTGCCACCTTCTGTTTAGAAACACCTATCCTAGAGCGTTGGTCCAATTTTCACCAAAATTCACTTCAGATCATCTTCAGACCGTGCCGGCAAAAATTTATGGATTTCGTGTTGATAGACAAAACTGTAATCATTTAATTTATCAACAAATTTGATGGCGTGATGCCAAACTAAATCTGAGGCTGTTTCTCTGCAAGGCTTTTCTGTATTGACTTCAATCTTTGTGTATGTCATTGTCACCCCACTCTGACCAGACCATGTCAGTTACGGTGATAGTGCTACCTATTGGTCAAAATTGATAAGTAATGAAATCTCTGAAATCATTGTAAGAAATCACAATGATTTATTTATGATTTTTCAACCACTTTCCTAAAATCATTTACAAATGTCTTGAATTAGTCATTTTTGAAGCAAGTGTGCTTGGCCTATTAATTACTGCTTGCAGATACACTCACCTAAAGGATTATTAGGAACACCATACTAATACTGTGTTTGACCCCCTTTCGCCTTCAGAATTGCCTTAATTCTACATGGCATTGATTCAACAAGGTGCTGAAAGCATTCTTTAGAAATGTTGGCCCATATTGATAGGATAGCATCTTGCAGTTGATGGAGATTTGTGGGATGCACATCCAGGGCACGAAGCTCCCGTCCACCACATCCCAAAGATGCTCTATTGGGCTGAGATCTGGTGACTGTGGGGGCCATTTTAGTACAGTGAACTCATTGTCGTGTTCAAGAAACTAATTTGAAATGAATCGAGCTTTGTGACATGGTGCATTATCCTGCTGGAAGTAGCCATCAGAGAATGGGTACATGAGGGCCATAAAGGGATGGACATGGTCAGAAACAATTCTCAGGTAGGCCGTGGCATTTAAACGATGCCCAATTGGCACTAAGGGGCCTAAAGTGTGCCAAGAAAACATCCCCCACACCATTACACCATCACCACCAGCCTGCACAGTCTTAACAAGGCATGATGGATCCATGTTCTCCTTCTGTTTACGCCAAATTCTGACTCTACCATCTGAATGTCTCAACAGATATCGAGACTCATCAGACCAGGCAACATTTTTCCAGTCTTCAACTGTCCAATTTTGGTGAGCTCTTGCAAATTGTAGCCTCTCTTTTCCTATTTGTAGTGGAGATGAGTGGTACCCGGTGGGGTCTTCTGCTGTTGTAGCCCATCCGCCTCAAGGTTGTGCGTGTTGTGGCTTCACAAATGCTTTGCTGCATACCTCGGTTGTAACGAGTGGTTATTTCAGTCAGAGTTGCTCTTCTATCAACTTGAATCAGTCAGCCCATTCTCCTCTGACCCCTAGCATCAACAAGGCATTTTCGCCCACAGGACTGCTGCATACTGGATGTTTTTCCCTTTTCACACCATTCTTTGTAAACCCTAGAAATGGTTGTGCATGAAAATCCCAGTAACTGAGCAGATTGTGAAATACTCAGACCGGCCCGTCTGGCACCAACAACCATGCCACGCTCAAAATTGCTTAAATCACCTTTCTTTCCCATTCTGACATTCAGTTTGGAGTTCAGGAGATTGTCTTGACCAGTACCACACCCCTAAATGCATTGAAGCAACTGCCATGTGATTGGTTGATTAGATAATTGCATTAATGAGAAATTGAACAGGTGTTCCTAATAATCCTTTAGGTGAGTGTATATCTATTATTGCTGTTGTTATTATTATTCAACATGTACAACCCATTTAAATGTAATGGTGATGAATGTAACATGCAATTTGTTATATATTTAAGGGAGAATTTTTTTTTAATACTACATTTTAATGCATTGTTTACTATTTATTTTTGCATTGCACACTAAGAGTTCAGTCTCTAAAATAATGAATTACTGTAACTTATTACTCTTAATTATACATGTAGTAAGTCATGAGGACATACACAATGATAATGTTTCTTGACAATTACCTATATTACATTATCTACGTAATGCTGAACTCTTGTTTTAATAGACGGCGCATCCAATTTATTCAGCGTTGTGACACTGATGTCATAACACAAAGCATCATACAGTAAGATATGAGTCACAGATGTCATATAGCTTGATATGTGTCAGAACATGTAATATCATATGACATGAGTGGTGGTGAGTGTTCCTGCAGCCACAATATGGAGTCTGTCATCACAGAAACCTCTGCACCAATATCAAAATCAATGCATTGTTTTAAAAAGTAGCACCCATGATGATATAGTTTCAGTAAATGTAGCATGTGTTTAGAAAAGCATATAATAGATTACCTCGAAGCCACAAATATGAGCTAAATGCAAACACTGAAATGTTATCTATTTAGATGTAGTTCCTTCTCGAAAGGGTACTCGCACTGCATCAAAACGCATCGAATCACGGCAATCCTATTGACCTGGGACAGCCCATGATGTCATCATTGTGCGACCTGGAAGTATAAAAGGGGTGCTTTGCAAATGACATTCACCTTTTTCGGGGGGTAACCTCTATTACTTTAAAGCTTTTACTCGTAAACACACAACGCACGTCCACTTTAATAAAAAAATATACATATTTATTAAACAAACCAGTTCAAGACGAGAGCAGAAACGAAATAAAGTGCATAACTGAAAAATAAAGCATTATAGGCTCAAAACAAATACAAACGGTGGGCACAGCGCAATTGCGCATTAGGCTCCAAAAAAAAAAAAATTAATAATAAAGTGCCCAAATCCAATAAATAATACTAGAAATAAATGGTCACAATAATAAAAGTGAACCATAAAATGTTTCCAGCGTGGTCTGGGGGATGCGTGCAGGTGCGCCTGCAGTTATAAAACGATTATTACTAATTGGCACATTTCAATGTTTTGTGCCAATTCTGATATGTTCATTAATATAGCCTACTCAAAACAGACGGGGTAACCTAACACAGACAAGTTAGCTTACGGGTTTTAGATGATATGCCATGTTTGATGTTGAGCTGTGATATGCAAACTGTTGTTTGCAAACTTTGCATTCGACTTTTTTCCCATTTTCTATTTTCATAAAATACTCCCACACTCCCGATGACTTTGACATGGTAGATTACTCTGACAGTAAATTAAACGCTAAATTCAGCAAACTACGATGGATGATGCAGACCAATGCCTTGGCTCTTTCTTCAGTCTGTCTCCAGTGGGTTGGACTAATCCAAAAAAGTTATAACCGTTGCTTCCTTTTTTGGAAGTATGCTTTTCCTTTTCGAAGTATGCTCCCGTGAAGCCAGAGCATTGCCATGAGCTGATGCCCATGCATACAGATGGTAGGCTCCTGACTCTGGGGCCTCCGTTGAGGCAGAGTGGCGTATGTTCTACTTCCCTTGCTTAAAGGGTGTTGCTTTTTTGCTGAGTACACTGCCTTTGTCAATGTGATTAGGTACCTGGATGCTGTAGGCGCTGTATAAACAGCTTATCTGCCAACGAAGGCTGCGCGGTTAAGTAGTAGGCCTCAGCAGGCCTCCTTGACCAGGCAGACCCCAAGAGGGTTCTGAGGCCTGCTGACCTCTGGTGGTTGGGCTTAGTAGTTCGGGCAGTAGACTCACTGATGGGTAGTAGACCTTAACAGGCCTCCTCGGAGGTGAGTCCCAACATTGTGGGACATACATTATAGCCGCGACCAGGTAGCTAGCCGTATTAGGCCTTCTATGGGTGGGCCCAATAGTTATGTTGGTGTAGTATGGTTCCCATCAGTGTATGTTTGTAGCAGAATAGACTTGCTATCAGCTAGTAGGGCTGAACAGGCCTCCCTGATAGGCGAGTCCCCAGCAGTGTGAAGATGGCTGACAGCAATGACTTGCTTCAGGCCTAATAGGCCTCTTTAATCCTCTAAGTGAGTTTTGAGAGACGGGTATACAAACAACAGTCTTGATGGTCAGGCACTGACCTTGGCAGGCCTTCCTGACCCTGAGCCCCATCATGGGGTGCTCAATGGTTGAGGACTGCTGAGGACAATTGGCCTCAGTGGTCCTCTCTGGAGGCGAGCCCTGATTACGATCAGCCAAATAGGTTTGACCACTGTCAGGCGGTTGGCCTTATCAGGCCACCATGTGGCTTAGTCCCCAACCTCACTGGTTCGTTGCAGTTAGTTTCTTAAATAAGAAGACTTTCAGGAGACCGGCTTTAACAGGCCGCTCCGAGACTGAGCCCTATGACTGGCTGGCCTTAGTAAGCCACCCTACGACTGACACTCGGATTCAGGGTTCATAGCAACCAGTTGTTTAGCTTGCTATCAGGTAATAGGCCTCTTCAGGCCTCCCTGAAGGCGAGTTTCCACATAGGATGGTTATCAGGTAGTAGGCCTCACCAGGCCTCCCTAAGGGCTAAGTCCCAAGGACAGGCAACTGGACACCTAGCCTGACTAGCTATCAGGTAGTAGGCCTCACCAGGACTCCCGGGAGGCGAGTTTCCACATTTGGTGGTTAGGAGGTAGTAGGCCTCACCAGGCCTCTCTGAAGGCGAAGTTTCCGCATGTGGTGGTTGTCAGGTAGTAGGCCTCACCAGGCCTTCCTGTAAGTGGTTTCCCAGCGATGCTTAAACTACTGTATCGACTCGACTAAACTATTCATTCTCTGCTACTGGTTCCCTCATGGAACCTCTTTTTATCCTGCCAACAGCCTGGTTTGCCTACCAGGCGGACAATGTGCTTCCCTCACTGAGGGTCACTATGAGTACCAGGGCTCCTGAGTCTGGTCAGATGGTCGTAGGCCTCTCGTGAGGCCTCCCAGTTAGATCAGCATTTAGGCCTTCTCCAGGCCTCAGTGTTTTGAAACACAAATGCTGGGTAGGTTCGTGGATCTAGCAGAGAAACTCCCCTCACTGGCAAGGGTTGTAAGCACTATGCTGAGTCATGCTCTCCGGGATACCCCATGTCTGAGATCTGGGCCAAGTGGTTAACTGTCAGCTTTGCAGTCCCTCGGGATGGATGCGTTATCTAAAGTCCAGAGGTCCTGTCTTCGGACAGACAGAAAGTTGGCCTGGCTGAAGTATCCAATGTAAGTGATGCCAGGTCAGGCCTTCCTGGTGGCATTTCGGGTGAGTATGATCCCCTGAATAGTGATTGGCTGGTGCTCCTTCAGGTTCCCTTGCCACATTCCCTAGAAGGGACCCCTTCTAATTTGAAGCTGTGGTTCCAAGGTGCCCCTTTTATACTTCCGGGTCGCACGATGATGACATCATGTTTCAGTCATCTGTCACGCCTGAGGCGTTCCCCAATCCGTTTCGACGCAGAGTCTCGTTCCCTGTTCGGCGGTTTTAACGGGTAAAAAACATTTCTCATTTAAAAAGAACCATTTCTCATTTATAAACATACAGAATTAAATAGAAACATACTGAACAACTGTACATAGTCATTCACATAACACATAGAACAAGCAATTAAAGTAAGAGAGGTAGACAGCAAAAAAACAAACAAAAAAAACAATAAAGTGCTTAAGTAAGTGTATATAAATATGGTTCAGGATTGTCAGCAGGAACAAGAGTCAACTATGTTGTTTTGGAGTTTCTGCTTAAAGGTAGACGCCATTGCACATTTGCGTGTGAGATTTGCATCTCCCGCTCCGCCCCGCAGCACGGATATATTTATGGAAGCGGATGCACGCACCATTTGTGTTTCGCTTCGGAGCCGATCGGTCTTCATGTCGATGTCTCTGAAGAGTGTTGATTCTTTCAACGACCGAGTGTGTCGGTGCTTCTTCTGGAAGGCTCTCCTGGTGCTGGTGCTTCTACAGGGTGAGTGCAGCGGTGATCACGAGCTTCTGAGCTCTCAAATGCTGTTTTAACAGCATTCTCTTTGTGTTTGTTTTATGGCTGGTTAGAGGGCGAAGAAGTGAGTGCTTCACTGGTACAGGCTGCACCATCCTGTCAGTGTTACCGCAGTCATTCCCCTGTGTGCTCCGGCACTGGTGAGAGTCCCATTTCCTGAAAGAGCAACATGGGTGTGTCTGCGTCTTTTTCAAGATGCCATTCCACCCGTGCGTTTCTGGATGCGGTTGTTCCCTGTCCCCAGCTGCCGGTAACAATAGTTGCATCACATATTTGGACATTCAGCGCACTGAAGCAGCTTTTGTGGATGGTTCATGTTCTCATTGCGGGAACATGACTATCTCTGTGTTGAGATAAAGGCTCGCCTTCAGCTCTTGGGAGCAGTTGTGTGAGCACAGGGACTGGCTGCTCCAGCATATCAATCAGTTGGGTCTTTGGGTCAACTTTGGAAAAGAGCAAAACTCACCCCCGTGCAGAAGATCTCTTTTCTTGGTATGGAGCTACACTCGGTCCACCAGACGGCACGTCTCACAGAGGAATGTGTCCGGTCAGTGCTGAACTGCTTGAATACTGTCAAGAGCAGACCAGTGGTCCCACTGAATATTTTTCAGAGGCTCCTGGGGCATATGGCATTCGCTGCCGCAGTAACTTTGATGGGTTTGCTTCATATGAGACCACTTCAGCACTGGTTTCACGGCCGAGTCCCGAGTTGGGCGTGGTAGAGCGGCACCCTCAGTGTGACATTCACCCCGTCCTACCGCCAAACCCTCAGCCCGTGGCCAAACCCTTTGTTTCTCCGGGCTGGAGTGCCCCTAGAACAAGTGTCCAGGTACGCTGTGGTCTCCACAGATGCCTCCAACATAGGCTGGGGGGCCACATACAACGGGCATGAAGTAGCGGGGGTCTGGACGGACCCCCAACTGCATTGGCACATCAAATGCCTCGAGTTCTAGCAGTACACCTTGCTCTGAGATGCCTCAAAATGCCGCTGCTCGGCAAGCATGTGCTGATCCGTACAGACAACACTGCGACCGTTGCGCACATCAACCATCAAGGTGGTCTACACTCCCCTTCCATGTCGCAATTCGCCCGCAATCTCCTCGTATGGAGTCAGAAGCGTCTGAGGTTGTTTTGTGCCACTTATATCCCCGGCCTGCTCAATCGTGCCGCCGCCGAGCTCTCACGACAGCCTGTGGCCCAGGGAGAGTGGAAACTCCATCCCCAGGCGGTCCAGCTGATTTGGGCCCACTTCGGGGCCGCACAGATAGATCTGTTTGCCTCTCCAGACTCGTCCCATTGACAGTTGTTTTAATCCCTGACCGAGGGGACCCTCGGCTCGGTTGTACTGGCACACAGCTGGCCCCGGGGCCTCCGCAAATATGCGTTTTCCCCAGTGATCCTTTTCGCTCAGACACTGTGCAAAGTCAGGGAGGAAATGGAGCAGGTCTTGCTAGTTGCCCCTTATTGGCCCAGCCGGACCCGGTTTCCCGAACTGATGCTCCTCTCGACAGCCCCTACCTGGCCCATTCCTCTCAGGGAGGACCTCCTCTCTCAGAGACGGGGCACCGTATGGCACCCGCGTCCAGATCTCTGGAAACTTCATGTCTGGTCCCTGGACAGGACCCAGAGGTTCTAGGTGATCTACCACAAGCTGATGTAGACACAATCACTTCTGCGAGAGCACACTCTACGAGGCATGCTTACACCCTGAAGTGGAACCTGTTCGTTTAGTGGTGTTCTTCTCACCGAGAAGACCCCCAAAGATGTTCGATCGGTACTGTGCTTTGCTTTCTGCAAGATGGTTTGGAGCGAGGGCTGTCTCCCTCCATCGTTAAAGTGTATGTTGCCTCTATTGCCGCACATTACAATGCAGTTGATGGCATTACGATGCAGTTGATGGGAGATCCATGGGGAAGCACGACCTGATCGTTATGAGGGGCGCGAGGAGACTGGTTCCGCCAGCAGTGGACTTTCCTGGCCTAAGCCCTGTCCCATCTCCACCTTAATAAATGCAGGGGGATCAGGAGGCTTTGCTAGGCACTGGAAGGTGGCAGCACTATGTGGCGTTTTAATTGGGATCCCAATCAGTACGGTACGTCCGACTACGTTGAACATGACCGAACTGAAAGGGAACATCTCAGTTATGTAGGTAACCCTTCGTTCCCTGAAGGAGTGAACAGATATTTAGTCCCGTCACCACTATTGCTGGACCACCGCTGATTCCGGGCTCCGCTCGGCTCCTCAGCGAAAAACAAATGGTACATACGTAACCCAGACGTTTCCTTCCTAACGAGTTCTCCAGCTACTCTCCAAGCGCTCTCGCGGTACTTTGATGGCATACGTCACAGTCGTATCAACTGTATCAGTCGGCGCTGTATCAAGTCGGACAAAATTTCTAACTGGCATGCACTACTTCAAGTCAGCCGCCGATTGGTCTGCGCAGAGCTGCATGAAGTCGAAGAAGCCTATTGTCTTTAACCTTTATCGCTTTAACAAAGACTTTTTTCTAAATCTCTATGGGAAAAATGGATGGAAAAAACAGTTCCAGGTACCAGCACCGCTGATTTTTTACTCTGTGCTGAAACAAGTTTCCATATAAATTAAAAGCATATCCAAAATGTAAAAACCTTTATAGTGGGCTCATTTTTTATTTACATTGCACTGCTCGTTATCAAAGCTGTCTTTATACTGACACCTAGAAGTGTGGATGAAGCATTGCACAAAAGCAAACGTTTACGATCACCAATTTTACCAATGTAGAAATGCATCAGATAAAGATAAAAAAAGATTAAAATGCAAAGATAAAGTGAGCGGTATTCAGCTGGTCATGTGATCTCAACATGAGGTGACCCGCTCCATGTAAAATAAAAGCGCTTACATATACACTGCAGTCTTCACCTCATGATTATAAACAAAATATTCTATTCAAAGGTGTAAAACCTTACAGAAACAGCAAAATAGCACGCAATATCTGTCACATTTGTAGAAGAGGTGTCTGAAAAAAATAATGGCATTGTGTTCTGCATCAGATTCCCTGGAAAGCTACTGGAATCAGAGAATAGAAACTAGCAGCACAGTCTCCCGTGATCTTGTTATGGGAAATGTAAATAACAGCTACGCATCAAAACCAATGTCTTTACACAGAAGCAGCTGCTGAACTATTAACAACAGCGTTCAGGGGAAACTATGGTTGCAGTGAGTTTGCGCTGTGGGGTAAATGATCTACGTGGTGTGAGGGAAAGTCTTACGGGAACAAGCTCTACCTAGAGGGGCGTCAGTCTGGATATGGGTCAGAAACGCATTTACTCTACCCCATTTATTTCCTATTCTTAATATACTTAGATTTGATGAATATTGGTTGATAGCATTACGAAAAACCTGAATACTGAATTAAATGGTTTTAAATGTTTTGTTTATCAGAGTTTCCATAAGGCATTTATATTTGGGATGATCCGTTTGCATATTCCCAAGGCTACACACTGATTATCGTAATAGCATGTAATATATTAACGTGTAAGAGCAGCTGAAGTTTTGAACTCGGAACACAAACGTTTGCATTGGAAAGCTTGATTCTGAATTCCATAATGAGGGTTTTGGTTGTTAGAGTGCAATTTTTTTGATCAGACCAAAAAATAACCTGTTAGTCTCAACATGCAGCAACATGAAATCTTATGTAAATTCCGACAAATTTGCATAACATAAAATCATCAGTAAGGGTTGCCAGGCAACAGTACGCTTGTGCTCTAAGAGCCTGTTGATGGTCTATCCACTCCGTCGAGCTCTTTCAATCCAATTTGCCCTGGGGATTTACAATAGAAAATTTTATCAAGACATTATGTTAGGTGGAAAAGCTGGAAATGTGACAGAGAATGGAGGTACACTCAGGCTGAATCACACACACACATACACACAGACAGACTCTCTCTCTCTCTCTCTCTCTCTCTCTCTCTCTCTCTCTCTCTCTCTCTCTCTCTCTCACACACACACACACACACACACACACACACCTATAAAAGGACTTACATTTAGTAAACACATTAAAGTTCAAAAGTGCACAAACACTTCGATCTGTTACCAGAAGGCTGTTTTTTGATGAATGCACAAAAGCAACCATAATTGACAAAACCCTTATTCTTCTTTCGCTTTACAATCTTATTTCTAATCCCACAAAACTGAGCCATTGATATTTTATGAAATTGCATTTTCACTGCAATTTTTTGCTTTGTAATATCAGGTTCACAGAGTATTTTTGCAGCAATTTGATCTTCAGAGCTTTTTGGATGCAATCGTGTTGTTTTTCACAAACACATTAAAATCCATTTACTTACATAATGTGACGTATGCATTTTCAAGTGAAACAGCACATTCAGCGATTTAAAAAAAGAAATAGTGGGGCTGGAATTTTGAAGAGTGAAAAGTGTCATATATTATATATATGAAACTTTTCACTCTGATATATACATGTAATCCACTCTGATATATACTGTTATATATATATATATATATATATATATATATATATATTTATTTATTTATTTATATATAAACAGTTTGTTGGAAGGGAGAAGTTAAAAAAAGAGGATTCACAGATGGAGCAATTTATTATAATTGATATAATTGATTGTAACAAAAGTCCCCTGAATGCGAGCTGGAGTTTAGAAAAATTCATGGAGATGTAAGCTATTCAGCATTTACAGCCAGTCGTTAGTTGGTCATGTTATTGCCGTCCGTATACAAAACAGCGAGTGAGAGCTATTAAGAACAAAAAGAAGAAATAGAAAAAAAGGCCATTATTGTGGCAGCAAAAAGTATGCAATACAAAACTACATTTCAAAATATAAACCAAGCAGCCTAATTTTTATCTAATGTAAATAAGAAGTTGCATTAACTTATTTCTGCTAATTCCACATTTTTAAAATGACGTTCATCGGTTTGAGATAAAATGCAAAAAAAAAAAAAAAAATCTATTACACAGGATATTTAAATAATAAAATAATAAATACGATATTATTTTCCTATAATTAAATTAAATATAAATGTATTCTTATTATTCCCAGCATATGACTACCGTGAATAAATCGCCAACCGAATTCATGAGTTTTATCACTGAGGCGCCATGCAAATGTATTTTTACAGATGTCCAAACGAGATACAATTACTGTCCGAACATGGCTAAAGCACAAAACATGAGCATCAATCTGAACTTGACTTGACAAAACTAGACTCACCGACAGCGGGTTTCAACATCAGAACAATACATTAGGTCTATATTCACTGACCAATGACATAAAATACACCTGATTAAAAAATAAAAAGACATAAAAACATGACAGCGAACCCAAAACTGATTGAACATTTGTTTCTTTGGAATAATGAATTGTTCACAATAAGGCCAGGAACATTAAGTAATCAGGGTGAAATCTGTATTCATGTTGACCTTTAAGCAGTGGTTCTACTTCTGTGAAACAGGGTCACATAACAGCAGCGGGAAAACACTAATAAAATGCTAATATGCATTTAATTGGGAATACAATGACACAATACATTGGCTCATCAACTTTCAAAAGAAGGCGGTGCGTCTAATCAAAGCCATTGAAAGTTGTTTTACACAAATTCATCTGTCAAACATGGACCGTTTCATACCGTCGGCCTGGAAAACTGCAATGTTTGTAACTTTCCAAGTTTAGCCAAGGACACGTTTGCTTTTTTTGTGTTGTGTTGGGTCATGACTTCATGATGAATGTAACATTTTATAATAAGGAACAATTCGTTAACATCAGTTAATGAATTAGATGTCATGGACTCACAGTGAACAACATTTTTTTGCATGCATTTATTATAGGCTAATGTTGACTTAATAAATAAATATACTATTTGTTACGATGTAGGCAGGAATGAAGCAGAGAGTGAATCCAAATGCAAGCACTTTAATCAAACTAACAGCTAGGGCGGTGAAGACCCCTCGGGCGGCCAGGGCGGTGCAGACACCGGCTCAGGAACAGCAGACAACACACACACTGGCTCAGGAACAGCAGACAACACACACACTGGCTCGGGAACCGACATCACACACACACTGGCTCGGGAACCGACATCACACACACACTGGCTCGGGAACCGACATCACACACACACTGGCTCGGGAACAGCATCACTGGAACAGCAGACAACACACACACTGGCTCGGAGGCGGCCATCTTGTCCGTAGACACTGGCTCGGAGGAAGTGACGTGAACAGTCTCTGGATCGGCACACGTGACTTAGAACAGGCTCGGGAACCGACATCACACACACTGGCTCGGGAACCGACATCACACACACTGGTTCGGAGGCAGCCATCTTGTCCGTAGACACTGGCTCGGGAACCGACATCACACACACACTGGAACAGCAGACAACACACACACTGGCTCGGAGGCGGCCATCTTGTCCGTAGACACTGGCTCGGAGGAAGTGACGTGAACAGTCTCTGGATCGGCAGATGTGACTTGAACAGTCTCTGGATCGGCACACGTGACTTAGAACAGGCTCGGGAACCGACATCACACACACTGGCTCGGGAACCGACATCACACACTGGAACAGCAGACAACACACACACTGGCTCGGAGGTGGCCATCTTGTACGTGAAAAGTCTCTGGATCGGCAGACGTGACGTGAACAGTCTCTGGATCGGCAGACGTGACTTGAACAGTCTCTGGATCGGCAGACGTGACGTGAACAGTCTCTGGAACGGCAGACGTGACGTGAACAGTCTCTGGATCGGCAGACGTGACGTGAACAGTCTCTGGATCGGCAGACGTGACGTGAACAGTCTCTGGATCGGCAGACGTGACGTGAACAGTCTCTGGATCGGCAGACGTGACTTGAACAGTCTCTGGATCGGCAGACGTGAACAGTCTCTGGATCGGCAGACGTGACGTGAACAGTCTCTGGATCGGCAGACGTGACGTGAACAGTCTCTGGATCGGCAGACGTGACGTGAACAGTCTCTGGATCGGCAGACGTGACGTGAACAGTCTCTGGATCGGCAGACGTGACGTGAACAGTCTCTGGATCGGCAGACGTGACGTGAACAGTCTCTGGATCGGCAGACGTGACGTGAACAGTCTCTGGATCGGCAGACGTGACTTGAACAGTCTCTGGATCGGCAGACGTGACTTGAACAGTCTCTGGATCGGCAGACGTGACTTGAACAGTCTCTGGATCGGCAGACGTGACTTGAACAGTCTCTGGATCGGCAGGGACCAGCGGCCAGGACTCTGGGCTGACAGGAAGTACAGGAAGGACTTCCAGGCATTGCGGGACGCGGGAAGTCCTCTTCCTCCTCCGTCTCCGAGAGCGAGAGGGCGCTGGGCTGGACGGGACCAGCGGTGAGGGCGCTGGGCTGGACGGGACCAGCGGTGAAGGCTCTGTGCTGGACGGGACCAGCGGTGAAGGCTCTGTGCTGGACGGGACCAGCGGTGAAGGCTCTGTGCTGGACGGGACCAGCGGTGAAGGCTCTGTGCTGGACGGGACCAGCGGTGAAGGCTCTGTGCTGGACGGGACCAGCGGTGAAGGCTCTGTGCTGGACGGGACCAGCGGTGAAGGCTCTGTGCTGGACGGGACCAGCGGTGAAGGCTCTGTGCTGGACGGGACCAGCGGTGAAGGCTCTGTGCTGGACGGGACCAGCGGTGAAGGCTCTGTGCTGGACGGGACCAGCGGTGAAGGGTCTGTGCTGGACGGGACCAGCGGTGAAGGCTCTGTGCTGGACGGGACCAGCGGTGAAGGCTCTGTGCTGGACGGGACCAGCGGTGAAGGCTCTGTGCTGGACGGGACCAGCGGTGAAGGCTCTGTGCTGGACGGGACCAGCGGTGAAGGGTCTGTGCTGGACGGGACCAGCGGTGAAGGCTCTGTGCTGGACGGGACCAGCGGTGAAGGCTCTGTGCTGGACGGGACCAGCGGTGAAGGCTCTGTGCTGGACGGGACCAGCGGTGAAGGCTCTGTGCTGGACGGGACCAGCGGTGAAGGCTCTGTGCTGGACGGGACCAGCGGTGAAGGCTCTGTGCTGGACGGGACCAGCGGTGAAGGCTCTGTGCTGGACGGGACCAGCGGTGAAGGCTCTGTGCTGGACGGGACCAGCGGTGAAGGCTCTGTGCTTGACGGGACCAGCGGTGAAGGCTCTGTGCTGGACGGGACCAGCGGGGAAGGCTCTGTGCTGGACGGGACCAGCGGTGAAGGCTCTGGCTGGACGTGGCTGACGTGAAGCTCTGGGTGGACGTGGCTGACGTGAAGCTCTGGCTGGACGTGAAAATCCAGCTGGGCGTGGAGGTCAGATGATGACCTGGCGTACCGTGGGAGGAAACTCTCCAGACATCGGGAGAGTGCCTCTCTCCAGTCCAGACCAGAGATATTGGGAAGCTCGCTCGGGCTGACCTCCTTAGCCCCCAGCCGGTAACACAATTTAATTGCCTCGTCTCCTAGGGAGCAGGAAGAAGCAAGAGGAATAAATCCCCACGTGAACTGAAATAAATCAGGGCTATCCAGGGCCAAGGCTGCGATCTGACCCGCGAATTCCCGGCTCATGCTGGGGAGATCAGACGAGGTCCGTGCTGCTGGATTCATTTTGGTCGGTCGTTCTGTTACGATGTAGGCAGGAATGAAGCAGAGAGTGAATCCAAATGCAAGCACTTTAATCAAACTAACAGGTAATCCAATGGAACTCGGGACAGGAACAAGGAACTGGGAATAACACACCATCAAACAATGACCAACAAACACCAACTGAAGAACAAGGGTATAAATACACAGGCAAACAAGCTAAACAAGATAACAAGGGGGCGTGGCTAATCAGAAACACATGGGGAGACTAATCAACAGAACGGGGAACAGCTGAACATGTAAAGACAGGGAAACACATGACAGACAAGAACAAGGAACAAAACACAACGCCCACACCGTGACACTATTGTTCATTGTAAATTCGGGTTTGCTAATAATAAATTGACACAAGAGTCGTCATCCTTTTTCAGACCAAGAACCCCTTATATATACAACTATTCACAATAACCTTTCATTACTGATCCAGGCTCTCGTGTTTACTGAAAAAAATAATCATAATTCAAAATAATTTTATAGAGACTGCACATGCAGAGCAATGTTTAGTAGATAATATGTTAAAATAAGATGAAATTAAATAGGACACATGTTTATTCACTATTGTATTTTCCATATTATCACTATGACTTTTTAACATTTTATTAATTTCCATTTCTTTTTTAGTCCTGGAAATTCACTATTTTATTGTTTCATGACTATACTGAAATAACATGCTTATAGTACCAAATTAATGTTATTTATGTACTTGGTCGTTAAAGCTATCAATATTTATGTGCAGGGTCGTATATTTTAATTATACTTGATGTATTTTAATGTGGGAGAGAATGAAACGTTTAGCTGAACTTTCACTTCTTAATCATAGCTTGGGTTGAGATCAAATACGCCCTGCAGAACAAATGCTAATTTATACAACTTGAATTGTTAAAATGTATTAGCATAAGTAGAAATTAACATTAACCAAGATAAATAGCTGGAAAAGTGTTCATTGTTATGCTAATGCGGTAACTATTGTAAATGTATAGGACCTAATCACCAAACCAGTTGCAAACCAAACTATAAATATGTTCTATTCAGTACATGCTGAATATTTTATAATCATATACCATATGATGCTAGCAGGAGGCATGTTTAATGAATTCTGTAGTCTAAACTTCCGTGCATCTATTTCTGCTTATAAATTCAGTTTAAGAAATCCCTGCTGTTAACAGAACGTTTAATGCCTAAAGGTTTTTTTTAAAGATTCCATTAATGCCATTCCCCAAGCACATGGTCAATTATGTTTATTTGCTTCTACTTACATAATATTCCGATGTTGGCATACAGATTTCCTATGAAACGCGCATGCATGATGAAATCACCCAGGGAGATATTTCTGTTTTAAATGTAACTTATTAAGAGAGAATTGCTGCTTTGGTGATGTCTAATTGTTTGAGACTCGGGATCAAACCAGACAAAGTATTTACACGGCATTCAGAGGGGCCATCATATAAGCCATCATATTGGAGCGCTGTGCCAGCGTGATGGAAACTGCTAAGTGTTGGAATCTGAACCCACTCTGACTGAGCAGTGACAGACAATAAAATGGCATGGAAATGGCATTCGGATCGCTCGACTTTGTGCGCGTGTAGCCGCAGGCTAGAGAAGTTGCATGGCAAACAGCAATGGCATAAACGGAGAAAAGGGGTGGGCGGAAGTTAAGGAAGAAAGGAACAAGGGAAGCGGATGTCCCCTCGGCTTGATAGGGAACAGCTCTTTTAAATGTGTGGCAGCCCATAGGCCTGGCGTGAGCAAACTCTTGCCAGTGGCGCTTCATTCAGTGACACTTGAAATGCAAGACACAGCTTATCCAGGAAGTTTTCCTTGGGATCCCACACTGCTCGCTGGCCCAGTATATCTGCCTGTTCAGAGCGCAGTGTCTTTGTTCTTAGTCCTTCTATAAAGGGCCAGTTATTCCTCCAAGGTCGGGCTGTAGCCGTTTTCATGATCTATACATCGCTGGCTCATTTCATCCACTCCAAAATCAGAACACACACTGCCGTTCAGAAGTTTTTAAAAGAAGTCTCTTATGCTCGCCAAGGATGCATTTATTTGATTCAAAATTCAAAAAACAGTTGTGTATTTTTTTTTTTTTTGTCAGGATTCTTTGATGAATAGAAAGTTCAAAAGAATAGCATTTATTTTAAATATAATATTTTGTAACATTATACACGTCTTTACTGTCCCTTTTGATACATTTAATTCATCCTTGATGAACAAAAGTATTGATTTATTTTATTTATTTCCCCCCAAAAAATAAATAAAAATGCGTACTGACCCCAAACTTTTGAACGGTAGTGTTTAATGTAACAAAAGCTTTCTATTTCAGATAAATGCTGTACTTTTGAACTTTCTATTTATCAAATAATCATGAAATAACAATGTAAGCAACTGTTTTCAACATTGATAATAATAAGTTATGTTTTTGAGCATAAAATCATCATATTAGAATGATTTCTGAAGGATCATGTGACACTGAAGACTGTGTGTAATGATGCTGAAAATTCAGCTCACAGGAATAAATTACACTTTACTATATTAACATAGAAAACAGCTGTTTTAATTTGTCATAATGTTTCACAATATCAAATAATTTTAATCAAATAAATGCAGCCTTGGTAAGCAGAAGAGACTTCTTTTAAAACATTACAAATCTTACCAATCAAAAACTTTTGAACAGCAGTGTATGTCATCAATAAAGTTATTTAGCAACAGCTCATATTTCATTCTCAGTGTCCGTGCGCCTTTTATTATTTTTTATTTTATTTATTTTTTTCATAAGCGTTCTTTGCAGTCACTCTTGGTTATTGTTCGGTTAAAAGCAAGGACAGCTCATAATGCGCTCCTCTATTTATCCAGCACTTGTAATAAAAACGAAAGGCCTGTGCTATAAAAGTCCTCTGAGCCCTGGTGTAAATTTGCGGCTGTCCTTTCTCTAGCATTATAGTCTCCTTAACCTTTAAAGTCGACATCAAGTCAAAATTGGCCCTAGTCACTTTCTTAATAACATGTTCCTGGTTTTATTGTACACAATTCTTTAGCCCACTTTAATTTAAGTCTTCAGAAATAACTTTCCTTTGTTTTATCATCCACGAGTGGAGACAAGAATAACTAACCAGTAGTCAAAGTGTTATTTACAGATTGCTTTAGATGAAAAGATGAGGTTATGGCAATAATAACAAATAACAATGTGTTCACACTCTCAAGGAGTCTGATCCTTTTTCAGGTTACTAGAAAGAGAGATGATTGTATCTGTCTGTTATGTGTTTTATCAACGTGAGTTCATGAGTATTCATACATTGTATGTCTTTGTAACAATTAATCGCATCCAAAATAAAAGTTTGTGTTTACATAATATATGTGTGTGTACTGTGAATAATTATTTTGTATATATAAATACACACACACATGTATGTATATATTTAGGAAAAAAGTGTTATATATATATATATATATACATACATACAGTATATACATGCAAACATTTCTCAAATATATACATGCATATGTGTGTATTTATATATATACAAAAACAATTATACACAATACACACACATATATTATGTAAACACAAACTTTTATTTTGGATGTGATTAATCGCGATTAATCGTTGCACAGACCTAGTAAATTCACTTACGTTTGCATAGACAAAAAAAAATGATATTGAAGCATTGACAGCATTTAAAACATCCATTGTTTACATACAGTAAGATCAACTTTACCGACGTAATCATTGTTATGTATGCCGTGGGACACAAAAGTAGATTTCTGAATATGCTGTGACTCAAGAAAATGACCATCAAATGTACCACAACTGCACCATAAAATAATTCATTTAAAGGAATTCATTTCATTGTTGCTCTGTAATTCAAATATTCAAAATCATATGATTGTGTTGGATGAGAAACTCAAATTCAAGTCTTCGTTCAATGATCTCTATCCTCAGTAGCGATCATAACCGTCAAATACCACTGATTAACAAATTACAAATCTGCTACTTTAAGAAGCTTTATGATAAAGGTTTACGTGTACGCTCTCGCCTGCTTCATCACGGATTGTGACGTGCCGTGTTTCAAGTGATGTTTGTTCCCGTTCGCTATCTCAGAGTCAGCATCATTAGAAACGCTTCGAACACCAGAGGAAGTCAGCAGAGAAAAGCCCCGCCCCCTCGTGACGGGATTGGTCACATGATTGTGAGGGCAGGAAACGGGCTTTTTTGGTTCACTGCAGTTTTAAGGAGAAGATGAATTTGCACATTAAATTTGCATTTTAAAAACACCACATATACATACAAACAACTTTTCTTGATTTTCAACACGGGGGGTCTTTAATATTCCTCTGCATACTTCACATTGAAATTCTTTTCCAGAAGTAACAAAAGATCAAATATTTTGACAAACGCTGAGGAATGAGAGGGATTGTGAAATAGAGAAGCCACACAGGGAGGATTTGAGACAGACAGTAAAGTGAATACCATCTCGGATTGTTAGAAGTCAACATTTCGCCAATAGGTCCCTCGCCACATTGTGACCTTTTCGATATGTAAATCTGGGCTCAATCCATTGTCACTCTGACCCACTTCTCCTGCTCTTCAGAATGGGATGCACTTTACATTCAGTGCGCTTTTACACTGACGCATAGGTCAAAGAGGCTGTATTAGCTCACTGCAAAAGCTGAAGTGTGTGGAGACGCTGGGCCAGATGGGCGGCCGTCCGCTGAGGTTAATATCAATGTGATATAAAGTGCTGTATAGAGCTGGGAATCTTATTCAGAACCAGTTGCATTTGAAACTATTTATTCACATGACATTCATTTCTGTCAATGGTTCTTGAACATGCATGTTTTAATGACTATACAAATGAAACACTGTGCTAAACTGGTGGTGCTACAAGAAAACTTAATGAAAAGTAAATGCAGTGTCAAAGTGAATAGTGTGGTCTGGTTCATCATGATTAATGACTGATGAACAACCATGGTCAAAAAGACCCAAAAATCAAACTCATGTCTGAATCATCTAGTGACGAACTTGCCCAATTATCAAATTATTGTTTTTATATTGTCCAACTCAACATGACGTCCTGTAAGACTCATATCTGTGTAATTACAGATTAGTTGTTCGTAAAATCTAAAGGTATGGTACAATAAGTGTGTTAGGTATGCATTACGTGATATTAAATATTTGTTACAGATTTGTTAACATAAGTCAATAAAAATATGACTGTTTATTGTTAATGTTAACTCAATTCCATTAAATAATATCAACAAATACAATTTTTAATTTTAATATTGTATTAGTAAATGTTTAAATGAACAAACTAAGATAAATAAATTATTTAGAAGTATTTTTCATTGTTAAAGTACAATACATACATAAAGTACAATCATAACCATCGTTAAGGAACCAGCATCATTACATTGGATATCATTTCCAAACCTATATCTGAATTACAGGAATAAACTGTTATGTTCATTGACTGTCCATAGGAAATGACATCAAGTACGGAAGCTTGTTCCCGCCAGAGAATAAAACATTTTAAAAGATAATTGTGACTTATTATCTCAGAATTGTGAAATGTAAACTCGCAGTTTACAGTATATCTCACAATTCATCTTTTCGTAATGGCAATTCATCAAAAACATCTTTTCTCACAATCCTGACTTTATAACACACAACTGTGACTTTATATCACGCAATAAAAAGATAAAAAGTCAGAAATGTGAGATTGTCGCAATTACCTTTTATATTTTTTTATTCTGTGGCAGAAACAAGCTTTCATAAAGTACAGCTTTTATTCATTTAATTCATCATTCATTGATGTTATTGATGGTTAATAAATGCATTTGTATTTCAACATGTGATTTTCGCTGACGTGTGTTTAACGTCAGCCATATATTAATGCAGAATCATTTGGAGTGCGAATACTCTCAATGAAAAATAATACATTTTATGGGAACTGCAACATGATGCCATTAAATCCAGACTCACTATAAAGGACATTTGAAGTGACAGAGCTTTCTCGCCTCGGGTATCACAGCTGCCACCTCTCTCAAACAATACATTCATTCAACTTAACCTAACAGTGTGTAACGCCACACACCTAGTGCGCTACAACACACACACGAGACAGGTCTTTCCATGCACTTTAAACACGCGTACGCTAAAACTTGCACTTCTTTAAAAGAACAGCATGCATAAAAAGATTGATCTCACTTCTCTGATCCTTTCCCACTGAAAAGGATCCATGAATCCATTGGGATTTAAACCATGAATCATTGGGTGACCAGGATTTGGTCAAGTAGGACAAGTTCCCGGAACAGCTTTCCAATTGACCCGACAGATTTTAGGGATAGGGTTTTTGATAATACTGTAGCTAAACATGTAGATCAACGAATGTGCTGATTTATCCAACTGTATCTGTACAAACACTGATGATGACATTGTGGTGATGTGATTAGTTGCATCTGTGTTTTGTAGCGTTCACTTGAAATGAACACTAATGATAAAATGATAACGCTTTGAAAAGCAGAGTCGAATCTATATTAAGCCATTTTAAAACGGACGTGAAGAATAATGACGGTTTCTCTATCTTTACAAATTGTAGCTTGTTCTGTTAATGCTTTTTAATGCTTTTATTTATAGTGTTAAGCTCTTGACCTCTGAAAAGTATGTCATTTATTTGAATGAAACTGCAGCACTCATTGTATTGTACTACTACTTTGTTTGAAAAAAAACTGTATATATGATTTGTAATATTAAGAACAGACTTAAAAAGAGGTTGGAACACAATTGATCGTTTATTTTAAAGCTCTGCTATTAATTTAATAATCTGTCTTTTTTTGTTGACATTTAACCAAATGTACACCAAAATTCTAACCTCTTATTAGGTTGTGTTCTAATCGATGCACAATGTGAACTTGATTCTGTATATAAGCAATCATGTTGTACATTTAAGAGATTTGTGTTATTGGTCAGTTAATGTAAGTTAATGAATACTGTCTAATATTGATCACATGTGGCAGCTCTTTGTTAAGCTTTTTTGTCCATTTTTCTTGTCTTGATGATCATACTATTTTGAATTTTCCTGTGCTTCTCTGTATTTTCCCTGCTTTACTAACAGGAACCCATTCCAAAAAACAGGGCGAGGATTTATCTGATAACGACGGTGATGAAGATGAAGGTATTCTCTTTGGTGACAAAAGACAATTGCATGTCTTGTTTTTTTTTTTTTTTTCTGTACTTTGAATGCAGCCCTCCCTCTTGCACCTTCTTATCTTCTCTCATGGTCTAAAGAGTCATCGAAGTCCTTTGTGTGGCTGTGGAGGATGACTGTGTTTTGAATACATCAATACTTAGCATGTCAGGGAGATTTTTGAGAGGGAGAGTGAATTGCGTAGGTGCCGCTTAGCTTCGTGTTTTTGTTGTTTTCTTTCTTTCATCTGTTGTAAATCAGAGGCTACAGATGCATAATTGTGTTGATTAGTGCAGTGATTCTCAACTAGTTTTGCTTCACCACTTAACATAATGATTTATCATACAAAAGTAACAAGAATATCCTTAAATAAAGAAATCTCATGAACAGTATAAGCCCAACAATATGCTAAATTATTGAGTTTGGTTTCTAAATGTTTTTACATATATGATTTACGATGCATATAAATACCAAAAATTGGAATAAGGTCAGTTGTGTCAGTAATTCACAACACAACACACTTTGAGGTCAGCATGAAACATATTTATCCTTGTCACAAGTATTCTTGGGTCGTATTGGCTCGCACCTTACAAAATTTTGTCCATACATTTCAAGGATAATGGCATGCTACACAAAAAGTCCATGTCGCCATCAAGTCTCTGATTATTTTGTATCAAAAATACAGAGTGATTGTAGACTATTTAACACAATGCAAACTGCTCAACACGAACGTCACACATTGCTATGACCTCCACATGAGAAACGTTTTACATTGCATCATGAAAGGGTGATTTTACTAGTTATTTATTTACATAGAATATGTTATGCCTGCGATGCCATGTCAAAAAGCACTTTATAGTTAGATCAACAGGATCCGTTTCTGAAAGGTCTGTAGCAGATGGTGTCAAAGTTGAAATTGGTTGAACCTTGAGCGTTGTGTTACAGTGCTTGACCTGCGTGCAACATAAAGCCGGCTGCACTGATGATGCTTGACGCCTCGTTCTATTGAGTGTCATCTAGTCATGTAATAACTACTGTAAACTAGTTCAAGGCCATTGTATAGTGCAAAACACATCTTTTCATGAAGTGTAAATCAAAATATTTGTGTTTTAGTCACTCCCGTGTATAGCATGCAAGGTTTGCTCACGCTGTCTGTGTTTTGCAACATGGAGGCACATATGAGGCAAGCATGGGGTATCACAACACAGTTTTTAAAACAGCCGAATGGATTTAGATGAGGAGAGAGAGGCTGACAAGTTGTGGTAAGAGGATTAGCCTTGGGGGGGGCGGGGGGGGGGGGGGGGGGGGGGGGGTAGGGAGAATGCGCGCAAGAGAAGTTGCCAATCAGCAAGAGCATTGTTCAATTTCAGCATTTATCTTGGGATATTCTGGGCTCAGGGTGGATATCTGGTGAGATTAGAATAGGGAAAGTATTCTTCCCCAGTTACTGCAAAAGGCTTAAACCCCAGAACCTATCTCAAATCCTGTTATTGTTGTTCCTTTATGCTCCTAAACTGACAATAGATTTTATAGGTGAGGGACATGTTCAGTGCTGGAGTTATGGTCTAGCTGTACGCCCATACTGAGCCATTGTTGGTTCAGACCAAGTGCTGCTCTCAGTTTGTGTTTAGCTGGCCACATTTACTGTGTCGCAGGCGAGATGGCTTTGCATTTGCAATTCTACTGTTGTACTTTACAGCAGTGTCTAAGGCTGAAATGGAAACTGAAGCAAGTCACGTTTGAAGCGACTCAGTCAGGGGTATTAACAGCAGTGTTGATCGATATGCTTTCTTCAATACCAGTAGAGGCAGAGGCCTTGTAATGCACACGTCCACATGTAGTGGAGCTTCCCTCTGGAGGATTTGGACTTCCAATCCAAAGCGGTTGCATTACCTTTGCAATTGGCTGGTTCAGACAATCCAATTTCTGACTTGTGCAAATGTGGCGGCTCTCCATGAAAAATCCACTAGGCTCCAGCAGTCAAGCAGCATGTCCTTCCAGAGGCTTTTCCGCCAGGTCTGGAGGTTGAGTTTATGGCCGAAGCAGTCCCAGTGGGATTTGGATTCAGTTCTGGATTGAGATGTAGTCCACTGAGGTGTCCGTGTTCTAGCCCAAGGCATGTTTTTGCATGAGGTGCCAATTACCTTGCATCAATGGCCTGGCTGTTTTTCCTTGACTCTGAAGGACCCAGGGATATGGCGTCAACTGTGACAATAGGGAACATGGCTTGTGAAGCATGCCATAAATTTCAAATAAAACAAGAATACAAAGCAGGCAAAAGTGGCAAATTAGCTAAATGCATTTCCCTAGATTGGAAGGTTGTTGTTGGTAAATAGTTCCTAGAGCATTCCTTTGTGATCTCCACTGAAGATATCAACTGTAAGAGAGTTACAAATGAGTGTTGACACTTGAACAGCGCCGGAATGATATTCCACTTGAGCCAACTATATATAAGTATGCCCCATTTGTCTAACAAGGCGTGCAAGTCAAAGCAACAATACTCGCATACAGAATCTACAGTTGAGCTGCCACTGCATATTTGTGAATTATAGTAGTAGTGATCATGACACATTGTTCACCTTACAACCTCTACTTGTCTCTGGCTACATTGTATCATTGTGAATCTAGGACATGCTTCCTTGGCAAACATTTCTAGACGACATCACCACACACTTAACCCTTCACCAGGTCAGGAAGGAGTCTTCAGGCTCAAATTAAGGCAATCTCTTTCTGCTCACTCTGATTGAATCCCAATTAATCTGCTTCTAGGTAGGAATGCAAGCTAGGAAGTCAATACATTAGTATTTGGACATCTGTGTCATAAAATAACACCTTGTTAACATGATAAATGCACATACATTCCTATAGGTAAAAGTGTGCTTGGGCGTATACATCCAAATTCCACCTGAAACAAGCAACTTTCCAAGCAATTTGATGTGTTTGATTTAGGATGCAGCAATCCTAATCTGATTTACTGTATCTGATGGATACATTATGACTTTGGATTCAGCCCAGATGTCTGTCTTTAGCACTGAAATAGACTGGGCCCATATGACATAATGTAACTAGCAAGCTGTTGGCATCATTTCTCAGCTGGTGGTCCTTATTTCAGTCATCAAGCTTGGCACAAACATATTGCAGTGCCTTATCAATCTGTAGAACATCTCTGTCAGTTAAGCCAACGTCAGGTGCTGCTAAGCAAAGCTATACAACACATCCTACCACTGTTGTTTTTACTGTTATTGTACATTTTGTAGCTGTATATTTAGGAACATAGAACTAATTATTAATGCAGAACATGGTAGTAGTAATAAATTGCCCTTGGCCCACAGGAAGATATACCCTGTCTTATGTGTCTGCTGTCATAGACTTCCCACTGCTGACAATAGATGCACATTGCCAATGCATTGGCTTGCTTATCCATGTGCCCTAATTGGGCAAAAGAGCCCTTGACTCCTCTAGACGCCAACCATCTTCTGATGGTGCCAGTTGCCAGGCCAGCTCCACCTGCTGGGGTGTTAGGGTGGATTTCACAGAGTTCAGTACCCACTGTCACACAGGATGGGTTAAATAAACATTGGGCCAAACTGGATGTATGCCTGTTTGTATAATTTTGTGCCAGTAGTTGAAGGAACAGACTGCAGACATAGTGCATATGTTGCGTTGTTGGCTAGTTGAAATAACTCCTATCCACAGTCTTAAACTTTGATGTATAACTTGTCCTGCAAAGTTTATGGCAAAGACATGAGTGACCTCAAATTACACAACTTGTTTTGGAGAGGTGTGCTATCCGTTTTCCAAGAGATTGAACTAACGATGAACTTACAATACATTTGTAAAAAAAAAATGTAAAAAAAAAAATATATATATATATACATATATATATACATATATACACTGAAGCCCTGTTCACACCAAGACGAATGTTTGGAGCGAAAATTTGCATGATACATTTTTTTTATGGCTGTTCGGGCCAATATGAACATTTGCATACCGCCAATATGATTTTGTAATGTGAGTTGTTCTAATCTCTTTACCATCGCACTGCAAATAAAACTGGCTAACCAATAAGATTTGCACCTTTGTGCACATGCTCAGATCTGCTGCTGTTACCTAAAACAACAATGAATTGCAGTGGAAGAATCCTCTCTGTACTTATGTATTTGGTATTGTTTGATAAACACCAGAGTGCAGGGATCGGAAACCTATGGCATGTGTGCCAACATTGGGGAGGAATATTCACTTTATGAGGTTAGAATGGTTGAATTATCCCAAATAATTGATTGATTGATTGATTGATTGATTTATTGATTGACTGATTAATTGATTGTGTAGTGCTTTTATGGCTCAGTGGCTTTATGTCTGCATGGGTTTCCTCTGGGGGCTCTGGTTTCCCCCATAATCAAAAAACATGCAGTATAGGAGATGCTAAATTGTCCATAGGTGTCTGTGAGTCCCAAGCCAGGTAACGGGGAGGGTTGGACAAAGACCTGGCGATCTACTCCCAAAAAAAAATAATTTATAATGTATAGCCAAGAAAATTCATTGACAGTCTCTCATTTGACAAGAGATGACCCATTGAATCACCAAGATTAAGCACCACCTACTGTCAGATAGTGAAATTCCCTTTTCATTCAGCCTGTCCACCATTTTTGGTCAACCCAGACAAATCGCTTGTGAAAGTCAGAGTGCATTTTTGTGCCAAACATTTATTTTGGTGAGAACAGGCATTCACACTGATGCAGGGACTCACACTTTTTCTCGTTGAAACCAGAGCAATATAGAGTCTGGAGGGTGAACTCTTTGGGCTATTAAACCTCCTAGACACCCTAGCAGTGTGGTGGTGGGTTTTGCATGGACAAAGGCACTCACATTTGTAAAGTCTATTTTCCTTTGCATCAGTCTCAGGAAATTGTTTCAAATTGGAGTTTTTCATCAGGAGGAGTGTGAGTGTATGCAGCAGTGCTATTGGTTAGTAGCGTGTAAGGTGTCTGAGGTGGAGTCTGCATGGTGGTGCATTGGGTTTCAGAAGAAACTGTCTACACCCTCACCGCACTGCACCCCCCCTCCCCCCCCCACACACACAAACACACACATACACACCATCTCTCCCTCTCTCTCTCTCTCTCTCTCTCTCTCTCTCTCTCTCTGTTTCTGTCTCTCTCTCTCTCTCTCTCTCTCTCTCTCTCTCTCTCTCTCTCTCTCTCTCTCTGTTTCTGTCTCTCTCTCTCTCTTTCTCTCTGTGTGTCTCTCTCTCTGTCTCTCTCTCTCTCCCTCTCCCTCCTCCTCATTCACTGCTAGAAGCTAGACTTCAAAGAGCACATCAAACCCCCTGTCTCTGTGTTAGTACCATACACATACACCACAGCCCAGCCTCAAGAACTCACCTTCCTCAAAGGTCACTCGTCCAAATCTAGATTAAGGTTGAGCCATTGAAGTCTAAGTCTACAAATTGCCACATGCACACCTTTTGCATTTCACTTAGGCCTATATGTGTCATTAAAACTTGTAGTGCTAGTACCGCAGAAAAGGCATACCCCTACATCCCATTATACCTACTCTCTTACAGTATGCGAAAAGCCCTGTGTGAAATGAGTAGTATGAAGTTTTTGTATAATAGTACCCAAACGACATTCTGCCAGTGAAGCCGTGTGTCTGATGTCGTAGGTCACATGACATTGCCAGCATTCAGGATGTAGCATGTCTATGGCTGTTTAACTCTTACCTTAAGGGGAATCCCCGCCGCCATTTTGAAGTCGATCAACTTCGTCAAGGGGATGGATGTGGGAGTTTATTCCGAAGAGTCTACATAACATGTACACTTAAGGCAGATCCATAGACCACAATGTAACATGATTGTAACTTCACAGCAGGTCACGTTTAATTTACCCCCAGCCCACACCACATCACTCTAGGCTATGATATACTGTAAGTTATAACTCTAGTGTATATATTTAGAGTTATACACACACATATCTATATATAGTTGTAGCTACTGTAGGTTGCTGTAGACAGTGTATAAAGGCTGCATGTGTATGTATTATGTATTTTCCTGCAGAGTCCGAGCCACGCTTACTTTTTTTCTATCCATAATAGCTTCAGAAATATTCAGTTTGACCTGGAAATGTCGATATCCAACATTTATGTTATCGGTGATGAGCTCAGCAGTGGGGTCTAAAGTCGAAACCTCAGCTCGGGAGCTCATACAATGCTCACAATGAGATTGTTTGACAGTTTCCATGTTTTACAGCGTCAGTGCTAGTCCGGGCCACTTATCAGTGCTCACGCTGTCCGGTTCCTCTAGAGTGACAGGCCGTTGAGAGGTGGCCCGTGGAGAATTTTGAGAGGTTCACAGATAGCTTGACGCGTCCTCCTCCTCCTGAGCTCTACAGCTCTGACATCCACCATGTTTTAACACCCTAATCACAACTCTGATGGAGATGCTGAAGACTTTGTGAAGAAGGTTGTTCAACTCAGGGGTGTTAAGTGTTATTTCATTTTTTAGGAAGCAGGGGTCTTCACCTTCCTTAGTTCACTTGGAGATGATTGATGGAGGTTATATAAAGGAATAGGATGCATGTGAAGATTAAACATATGCATTGGTTTGTGAGTCTGTGTGTGTGTGTGTGTGTGTGTGTGTGTGTGTGTGTGTGTGTGTGTGTGTGTGTGTGTGTGTGTGTGTGTGTGTGTGTGTGTGTGTGTGTGTGTGTGTGTGTGTGTGTGTGTGTGTGTGTGTGTGTGTCATAGCAAATAAGTCATGTTTTCATGTCAAAGAACATATCAATCATTATTGTGCATTCATGAAGTTGACATTTCAGTTTAATGTCCTATAGTTTCACCCCTCATGTTTAAGGTCATTTATGTCCTGTTCATTCAAATGATGCTTTTGTGAAATGTCTTTATAATGCATTTTAATCAATATGTCTCCTCTTTTTCCTCAGGATGTGACTTTTGAAGGACTAGCTTGATTTTGATTTTGACATTATACATGAATATTTGCTAGTGAAGAGATCAGTTAGCAGAGTATTATGCTTTATACCAACATGATTTGAATCAACAAAAGAGGTTACTGATAACATTGACATGACTTATCTATGTATTGTTTTTCTAATTGATCTGTTCATTCTATATCTCATCCTGTGCATCCCTTGTCCAGGAAATCTTGTGCATTCTCTCTCTCTCTCTCTCTCTCTCTCTCTCTCTCTCTCTCTCTCTCTCTCTCTCTCTCTCTCTCTCTCTCTCTCTCTCTCTCTCTCTCTCTCTCTCTCTCTCTCTCTCACTTGCCCTCTTTTTCCCACTCCATACATTGTCTTTCTTCCGTATGATAAGTGTCAACAGAGAATTGTCATTTCAAAGCAGTGTCTTATCATACTTCTCTCAGATACCAGATAAGTCTTTAAACGTAACCGTAAATGTTTTTGCTGGCGGATCTAAAGTGGAAAAATTCTATACAAATCAGTTCTTGCTTGTTCCATCAGATCAGGCGCTTAATGTGTGAATGCGTTCTTACCGTGCAAAATAGACGTTAAGCAGACAGTGGCACAGTTAATGCAAATAACATTGTTTTTTTTGCACAAAAAAGCAAGTCGGTAATTTGCTGTGACCACATACATGCAAATAAGCGCATATTTAACAGGAGGGCTTGAATGCGAACGGGGGCAAATGCACTGGAGTGGTGCTTGCGATTAGGCTTTCTCAAAGATTCTGAATTTTGATCTGCCGTATCCATGGCAACTTTCAATACAATACAGCATTTTGAGTCTCAACCCAGCAGGCTTGTGTCTCTTTCATCTCGGTAGAGAGACCATTTTCTCTGCTTGTGTCCTCTTTTATATTATGTCATTAAAAAATATGAGCTGATAATGATTGACTGTTAAATGTCTATAAAAACATATTAAAAAAACAAGAAACTTTGTGATTTCTTTTAAAGGAATAGTTTGGAAATTGAAAAAAATCTTTTATTCTTCCTCATGTACTTCTAAACCTGTATTAATCTTCCTTTCAGGAAACACAAAAGGAGATATTGCAATAGATTGTCCGACCTTCTGTTTTCCATATAACAAAAGTGAATGTTGATATAGCTACTGTATACAACAAACTTTATTATTTTCAATAAAACATCAACCGGTTGATAAAGATCTATTCATTCTCTTTTTGTACACTTTTGTACACATATGTGACAAATTGGTTTGTAATACCATTCTTTTGATGGTTACTGGCAACCACAGCCCTGTTTTTGTTTAGTTTTTTTCTTAAATTGAAGTTTAATGCCATAAAGCCTAATATATTACTAACATATTTTTTACGGCGAAGCACTTGCAACCACAGCTGCTAGTTTTTTTACCGTGAACTTTAGTTAAATGTCATAAAACCTAAAATATTTCTACTGTTAACCAATTAACATGTTTTATCGATTATATTTTTACTGTTAAAATGACGACCAATTTTTACATAGTACTGTCAAGCTTCAAAAATGAACTCATACAACTTGTGCACTATATTCCATGTCTTCTGTAGTCATACAGTCATGTTAATTTAGTTTTAAAATGTAAGAAACTTTAGAGGTCACGTTATAAGAAAACCAATAGCATTTGGTGTCAATGATGCCAAACCTATTGTGTCGTCCAATTGCACCAAATGTTAACTGAATTCCAGTAGAGAGGGAGATTTCCAGTGAATAATGACATAAATTTTGTTCTGGCCTCAGAACATTTGGAATTTAGTACTTTTAGTATATATGTATGGACTTCTTTTGTGGTGCTTTTTTGAGCTTGGCAGTGTAAAACAACATTCACTTTTTCCTAAGATGATTACGCATTTCATGGAGGCAAAACAATAATATGGGATCAGAATAATCATTTTAATTGTTGGCTGAACTAAAATACCCACCCCCCTCCCGCCTCAATTGCTGCCCGTTTTAAACCCTTCGGTGTGTGTGTGCCACAGCAGTGAAGTCTAACAAGGCCATTTAATTTGCGATGAGCTCATCATTTAGGCCACTAAAGCGTGTTAGAGCCGCCTGCAATAGCCAGTTAGGTTCTGACCTTCCATATGGCTTCATCTGTTCATATCTGTTTTGCGCATACTGTTCATTACGAGAGACAAATGACTCGGCTGATATGAGATGCATCTCAGACTGTAATCGAGCTGGTGGCTGGTATCTGGGAGGACTGTGAGATGCATTGCTGTGTTGAATCAGGCCAGTGGGGGAGTGAGAGTTTAATGGTGGCCACTCTTGCAGACATACGAGACACTGGAGCCAAACCTGTGATGGTGTACATTCACGGTGGATCGTACATGGAGGGCACTGGGAACATGATTGACGGAAGCGTGCTGGCCAGTTACGGAAACGTCATCGTTATTACGCTCAACTTTCGAGTCGGCGTCCTAGGTAAGCACTTTTCGTTGTTATATAACTTTCCAGGAGCAGTCAAATTGGAAAAATAGTATAGAGAACTAACATTTTTGCATATGTTTGCTAATGTGTGGGTTTAATTATTAAAACTACTATGTTTACGTTTACTTGAATAATATGCTGAATGCTGCTTGCTGTATCAGTAAATGCAAAACACTAAAGCAAGAGATTCTGTTGATTTAATGAATCAGCGGTACAAACTCTTGCCAAAGTTCAATCAGTTTGGCTTTTTGTTTTTTCTTTTTGTTTTGTTTTTGTTTGGCTTGCCCAGTGTTGTGTTGATTGAGAAAAATGCTATATAAATGGAATTAATTAATTAATTATTATTATTATTATTATTATTATTATTATTACTTGAAAAAATCTGTGCAGAAAAATGTCCAGTCATCCAGTTATGCTTTTAAATTTGTCACATACGCACAATGAAGAGTATTTTTAAAGCTGATTCTGAATCTAAAATACATCCCATATACATCCCAAAAAGAAGAGTCTTTGTTATACTGAAGTTCCTTCAGTAAGAGGATGTTTAACAGATGCTTTTATTTATATGCAGCAATCCTTCTGGAGTAACCTGAAGTCAAATGTCTTGATCAAAAGCACACTTTGTATAGTTCATGGCTGACTTCTTGCTGGATTTGAACCTATAACTTTTTGGAGACAAGACCACATATGTTAAAGCGTTACTTCGCCGATTTTCAACCCACTTTAGTATTCTTACAATGTCGGTAGTATATGTAAATTAACGACGTTCACTCATTCCTCATGTTACCTGGATTGAGAAATTCAGCAAACGTCCGCCGGAGGACAAAATGCTCCAGGGTTTTGGGGAAAAATACAGATTATACTTCTATATTTTTGTATCCCCACCCACGGACCGTCGGATCGACAGAGGGTTATTCACAGAACAGTTATTGTAAGAGTAATTTTATCACTGAAAATTGTATTGTACTATGTCTAGGATTATGGTAAAAATTGAACACTCTTGCAACCAGCTTTACGTGACGGTGTTTTGCTTCAGGCGGAACGTCTCGGTTACGTATGTAACCCTAGTTCCCTGATAGGGAACGAGACGCTGCGTCAAACGCTGCGGGAACGCCCCTGCGTTGTGCGTCATGAAGCACGTATGGAATCAGCCCAATGGAGAGATGAAACGTCATAGGCGGGTGACGTCATCGACCAGGAAACTATAAAGCACCCCAAAAACACAAGCGCATTAGCTTCTGATAGGCTTGAAGGAAGCGCTAACGGGAGTGCCGGGAGTATGGCGGAGCGACGCAGCGTCTCGTTCCCTATCAGGGAACTAGGGTTACATACGTAACCGAGACGTTCCCTTTCAAGGGAACTTCGAGCTGCGTCAAACGCTGCGGGAACGCGAATACCCACGTCGCCATAGGACCAAATGACCGTCATGTGAGACTAGCGCACAGAGGACGAGAGCACCTGTGCCCCAGGGGTAGAGCTTAAGTCTAGGTCATAGAACTTAATAAAAGTATGCGGTGAAGACCATCCAGCCGCATCACAAACATCACTCAGGGAAACCCCCGACAAAAGAGCTTTAGAAGCAGCCATACTCCTGGTAGAGTGAGCTCGGACAACCAAAGGTGAAGGCTGGCCAGCCGACTCATAAGCAAGTGAGATAGCCTCAACCACCCACTTGCTCATTCTCTGTTTAGACGCCGGACACCCTTTCCTGGGTGGCCCGAAACATACAAAAAGTTGTTCTGATTTCCTCCACAGGGCAGCTCTGTGGACATAAGCGTCTAATGCCCTAACAGGGCAGAGTGAATTAAGTTTCTCCTGGTCCGATGACATAAATGGAGGAGGACAGAAAGCCTGCAGAACCGTAGGTCTAACAATATTAGTAGGAACCTTAGGAACGTAACCTGGTCTAGGATGCAGAAAAGCTTTAACCATGCCAGGTGCAAATTCCAGGCACGAGGGTGAAACCGACAGAGCCTGCAAATCTCCGATTCTTTTTAGTGAAGAGATAGCAAGCAAAAAGATAGTCTTAAAAGTGAGAAACTTCTCGGGAACTTCTTCGATAGGTTCAAAAGGAGCTAGGGAAAGACCTTCTAATACAATGGCCAGATCCCAAGTCGGCACCCTCGTACGAACTGCTGGCCTCAGCCTCAAAGTGCCACGGAGGAAACGAGTTATAAGCGGGTGTCTCCCAAGAGAAACTCCACTGAAAGGGACGTGGTAAGCAGCTAGTGCCGCCACACACACCTTTAGTGTGGAGGGGGATAACCCTGTGGAGAAGCGCTCCTGCAGGAATTCCAGCACTGCACCCACTGGGCAGTTAACTGGGTCCTGCAGGTGTTCTCCACACCAAGAAGTGAAAAGTTTCCACTTCAAGGCATAAAGCTTCCTCGTGGATGGAGCTCTGGAGTTAAGAATGGTCTCAACAACCTCGGTTGAGAGACCGGAGTCTATGAGCTGGGCCCCCTCAGAGGCCAAGCCCACAGTTTCCACAATTCTGGGCGGGGGTGAAGTATCGTGCCCCCCGCCTGGGAGAGTAGATCCCTCCTGACCGGGAGCTCCAAAGGAGAACCGTCCAGGAGAGAAATCAGGTCCGCAAACCATACTCGGGCCGGCCAGAACGGGGCTACTAGTAGTAGACTGACCCCGTCCCGGCGGACCCTCTCCAGAACTCCTGGTAACAGAGCAATCGGGGGAAAGGCGTACAGACGTGACCTCGGCCACGGCTGCACCATAGCATCCAACCCCAGGGGGGCTGGAAGAGTGATGGAGAACCACCGATGACAATGAGTGGTCTCCTTGGAAGCGAATAGGTCCACCTCGGCGCGACCGAAACTCAACCAAAGGAGCTCCACCACCTCGGGGTGGAGTCTCCATTCCCCTGGCCTCGGCCCCTGCCTCGACAGGGAGTCTGCTACCACATTCAAATACCCAGGGAGATACATTGCTCTCAGAGATAGTAGCTTCCCTTGGGACCACAGGAGGATCTGACGGGCCAACTTGTAAAGCCGGCGAGACCGCAGGCCCCCCTGATGATTTATATAAGAGACCACCGACGTGTTGTCTGATTGAACTAACACATGATGGCCTCTCAGGTCTGTTAGGAAGTGTTTCAGAGCCTGAAACACAGCCAACATCTCTAGACAATTTATGTGCCACGAAAGATGATGATCCTGCCACAGACCTTGGGCTGGGCGACCACTCATGACCGCCCCCCACCCTGTGAGGGAAGCATCCGTCGTTAGCGTTATGCGACGACAAAGAGCCCCCAGCACAGGACCTTTGGATAGGAACCAAGTTTCTCTCCACATGACCAGAGCACGAAGGCAGCGCCGCGTGACTTTGAACGTGCGGAGCGGATTTCCCCTCGGGGAGAATCCCTTGGTCCTGAGCCACCACTGTAGCGGTCTCATGTACAACAGGCCGCAAGGTATAACGTTGGACGCTGCTGCCATCAGACCCAACAGTCTCTGAAACTGCTTGACAGTGAGTAGCTGGCCTAGCTTCACTTGTTTCACAGCTGAGAGAATCGAAGCGATGCGGGTCGGAGAGAGTCGCGCCCGCATCGATACCGAATCCCAAACGACACCCAGAAAAGTGGTCTTCTGGGAAGGAGATAATACACTTTTCTTTGCGTTCAGCCTCAACCCCAACTTTCTGATATGAGCGAGGACGACATCTCGATGCCGAACCGCCATCTGCTCGGTCTGAGCTAAAATCAACCAATCGTCGATGTAATTGAGAATACGAATGCCCTGAAGCCTCAGAGGCACTAGTGCTGCATCCATGCATTTCGTGAAAGTGCGGGGAGATAAAGCTAGGCCAAACGGAAGAACCCTGTACTGGTACGCCTCGCCCCCGAAGGCGAACCTCAGGAACTTCCTGTGTTGTGGAAGGATGGACACATGGAAGTATGCGTCCTTCAGATCTATCGTGACAAACCAGTCCTCGGACCTGATTTGAGACACGATCTGCTTGATAGTGAGCATCTTGAATTTTAGCTTCCCTACCGAGCGATTCAATATGCGCAGGTCTAAAATTGGACGCAACCCCCCATCCTTCTTTGGAACGATGAAATATCGGCTGTAATAACCTGACTCCAAACTGGGAGGAGGAACCCGTTCTATAGCCTCTTTTTGAAGGAGCGTTTTCACCTCTTGTTCCAATACCAGAGCCTGCTCGGGGCCCACCACTGTGTGCAGAACCCCTCTGAATTTTGGTGGACGACACCTGAACTGGATAGCATAACCCTTTTCTACTGTCTGCAGGACCCAATGAGATATTTTTGGAAGGCTTTTCCACTCTGCCAGAAATTCTACTAAGGGTACCAGCCTCTCGAGACTGGCCTCTGGTGTAACTTGAGCAGCAGACGCAGCGCCCTGTAACGGCGCACCGGCAGGGAACAACTGGTCTGACCGCTCTGAGACCCTCCTCAGAGGGAGCGAGCGTCCCTCGGGAAAGCGCTCGCTGGGATCGTCTGTGCCCCGGCATAAAGGCGGGGTTGGCAGAACGAGCCCCTGAGGGCACCGAGGAGGAATGGGCACCGTAAAAAGAGGTGAACACCTTTCCGCCTCGGTGGGGACCACCCTCAGCATCCTGAACGGCTTGGCGTCAGGACTTCTTCTTAGCCGAAGCCTTCTTAGCCAATATAACTGTCCTCAGATCAGTTCTACTGGGAGAAGGCTTCGGCTGAGAGTGTCGCGGCTGAGCCCACTGTCCAGCAGGGGGAGCACGAGACGCGACACTCTGCCTCTGCTGCGCTCTATGTGATGAGCTCGAAGACGGCCGGGGCTGCTCCCGCCCAGCAGCCCCAGGGACATGAACTTTAAGGGGAAGAAACTTTTTAAAAGCTGCAGTTTGTTTCTTTTCTTCTTGGAATTTATCGATAACTGAATTCACAGCATCACCAAACAACCCCATGGGAGAAAGAGGAGCATCTAAAAGAAAAGCTTTTTCTCTCTCTTTAATATTAGTCTGATTTAACCGCAAATGTCTTTCTGCGGCCACCAGAGCTGCCATAGAACGACCCATTAATTTGGCCGATTCTCTGGTGGCACGCAGGGATAAATCAGCAGCCTGACGCAGTTCGCGAACTACGTCAGTACTGACCTCCTCACTCTCACTCATGTCCCTTAGCAGATCAGCCTGGTATGCCTGCAAGATTGACATAGTATGCAGACATGACGCAGCCTGACCTGCTGCCGAATATGCTTTACCCACCAAAGCCGAAGTGTTTCTTAAAGGCTTGGTGGGTAATGCCGGTGCCTTAAAAGATGATGCTGCTTCGGGGGAGAGATGGCTCGCAAGCGTCTCTTCCACACGAGGCAACGCACCATAACCATGAGCCTTGGCTCCCATAATATTAGCGTATGTTGAAGTCTGGGGACTAAACACTCTATATGACACCGGTTTTCTCCATGATTTCGACACCTCGGTGTGGAGATCATGGAAAAACGGCAGGCACCGGCGTGGAGGCTGCACACGTGACGGCAAAAATCTCTCATCCAACTTTGATTTAGAAACAGACTCCTGTCTAGTCACTGGCCATTCAATATTAAGTTTTTCAACAGCTCTTGTTAACACCTCCATAAGCTCATCACTCTCAGGAGTGTGGGGTGGCGAATCCTCCACATCTCCCTCAACACTAACAACATCAAGTTCCTCAGAACTGGATAGCATTGGTGCCTCAGCCCGAGCGGAAGAAACCGCAGCGCGTGCTTCCGAACCCGGGACTGAGGCACTGGATCTCACAGGTGAAGGGAGAGATAAGGCAGAGCCCGTCTCAAACCCCGCTGTGAGATCCATCTGCGATCCCCACGATAAGCGCCGCCGCTCTGCCTCGGCAGAAGCGGGACCCGAACCGCGGGGAGCGCGCACCGAACCGCTCTCCTCAAAGAGCGACCGGCGGGAGCGGAGCGTCCTTAACGGCAAACGCTCGCAATGCTCACAGTCTGCTCCCTCGAGAGCAAACTGGGCATGCTGAACTCCCAAACAAACAACACAAAGATCATGTGTATCCCCGCTCGTTAAATAACGCGAGCAGGGAGGAACACACTTTCTAAACTGCTGTTCGTCCGCCATAATCTCTCAATATATATATATATAGGGATAAATTGTTTGTGTGGTGCAGGGTATGTAAGACAGACAATATCACACAGGGACAGATTCACATGTAGCGCGACTGAAAGCACAGAAGCTAATGCGCTTGTGTTTTTGGGGTGCTTTATAGTTTCCTGGTCGATGACGTCACCCGCCTATGACGTTTCATCTCTCCATTGGGCTGATTCCATACGTGCTTCATGACGCACAACGCAGGGGCGTTCCCGCAGCGTTTGACGCAGCTCGAAGTTCCCTTGAAAGGGAACTGGCAATTTCTTTCAGTTTTCCCCTCCGTTATGCCTGAAACACTGTTTGTGCTCATCCAGTTTGAAATGTTGACTACAAACACAGAGGTTTTTCAGAATTTCCATCGTATTTACAAATATTTGCAGCTTTTAGTTGCTGCCTACGACACGCTGGTTTCGTAACTGAAAATCGAAAGAAACCCGGAACAACACAAGTCGACACCATTATGACTAAAAGTTTGCAAAGAGGTATTTCCTACTAAAGCAAGACGGTATTTCACACCCTGGTGTGAAATATAACAATTACTCACAGTGGTTGCATAGTCGCAGGATGCATTCGGCATATATTTTACAAATGATGTTTTGCTAATGGTACAATCTCTACAGATTGTGCAAGGAATGATGGCAGCACTATGAACTTTGCATTTCCCCTTTATTAAAACACAGGACACCCCTCATTTGCATAGTGATGGCTGTTGCAGATGCTATTGAAATTCAGAGCAGACCGAACAATTCCAGGGAAGAAAAATAAATAAATAATAGGATATTAATATGAAAAAGAGCCTACTTTTAATAACGCAGCTTAAAGTTAAGAAGAGAGAATTATACGGTATGAACAAGATTCCTCATTTAGCTTGTGGCTATTCTGACGTGCGAATGCTCCGTGAACATGGCTGTATGTGGGTTACAGGAGTTTGATGTAAAATTCATGTATTCATGCATGCATGTGCCTTATTTGAGGATCACATAAAAGCAGTCTAGAATGAAAATAGCACTCGAGATGTGTGCAAATACAGTCTGGAAATTTGCAACACACTAACAACGATCAGCTCACTGTACAGTCTTTATTCCCGAGCACTGTTTAATAAGTCTCGCTGGAGTTTTCTCATCTCACTGCAGCGTTTCCACCTGTCCTGTGGATGTGATAATTATTGCTACTAAGTGTGGACCCTGTCTCTCCAGGGGCCCTATTTGGAGACTTTCGCATGTGAACTCCACACCATGTAGATGGCTGAGAACTCATTACAGGTTTAATATTTAATTACCAATGCCAGATCACCGGCGAGTCTTTCCTGCGGATGCTGCGTCTGGCTCTTTGTGACTGATGGGATATGTGAATATTGTGGCACTCAGATTTGATCAGACACAGAGTTTGGTCAGAGACAATTTGTTTATACAAATCCTGTCTCGCCGAGCATCGACTGGTGTGTGTGCGCGAGTGTGGATAAAGCCGGGCTTGCTGGGACCCTTTAATGGCCTGTAATGACTCCTAGTCAAGGGGGAGTATCTTATATCACTGCTCTTTACAAATATAATTACTCACTGGCTCTCCAGAGCATGTCAAATTCCTTTTCTTGTGGGGAAAACTTAATTACTGTTTCCAGATGCATTAAATATTAACAATGGCCACCTCTCTTTTAAAGTCCATGGACCTTTGCCCTTTATCTTGCAAGCTGGCGGAGCAGTTGCCAAATGTGATTTAGAAAATATTTGAAATAATACTGGAGCTATGAAAAATATAGAATAAATCACCAGCACTTGGCTTTCTGTTTGGTTTTATTATTATTATTTTGCGGACTATAGATGTGATTTTAAAACAGTACATTATGGCTGTTTTGGAAGTGTTTGTCTTTTTCCAGAGCTCATAGCTCAAGGCACCATGAATATTTGATTGCTTCCCATTACATTTGCGGTCCTTTCTGACTCAAATCCACATTGGACGATTTACATTTCAATGGACATCATCAGTATGGTTGTGCATATAGATAAAACGTGTATCTGCAGCAAACAGTATGCATTTGTTCGCTGTCACGGGAGTCTAATTAAAAACATCATGTGTACGCGGCACAAGAAAAACGATTTCCATGCACGGATCTTCTGTGACTGGCTGGCACTGCCACATTGCTAATCAAATTCAGAAATTAACCATTTAGTCTTCTGCTCTTTATTCATCAGATGATATAAGGTATTGGTGCACAGATTTTCCACGTCACTGACAGCTGTCTATTACTGCAAATGGTTTCCGAATAGATGCTGTGAAACCTTCTTAGCATTCAGAGTAAAATATTGCATGTTCAGCTGTGATGGAAATGAAATATCACATGCATTCCTCAAGAGCTGTAGCAAAATCCCCTGGCAAATATGTTTCATCTAGGTTTCATGCTCAAGATGCATTTAATGTAAAGAGGGAAAGTGGCTGGGTCTTTCTCAGGAAACGGTGCAATTTGTGCCTGAATGTGTCAGGGTCTTTTATTTTATTTTATTGTTTTGTACAATTGTAAATTGTATTAATTGTAACAATTGTATTGCTGAAGTAAGAAATGGTATTTCCCCACCTCAGATGCAAAGTATGAAGGCTATAACTACCATATAAATATTCATATTAGTGGATAACAAATATGAGCCCTAACCCTAAAGCTTCTGGATATATATATAGGCTACTGTATATAACTAAAATAAATGTAAAACCCATGGCACTTCACTTTTACTCCATGTTTTGTGCCAACACACACACACACACACACACACACACACACACACACACACACGCACACACACACGCACACACACACACACACACACACACACACAGAAACACACACACACACACACACACACACACACACGCACACGCACACACACGCACGCACACGCACACGCACACACACGCACACGCACACACACACACACACACACACACACACACACACACACACACACACACACACACACACACACACACACACACACACACACATACACACACACACACATACATACACATACCCACACACGCACACACGCACACACACACGCAAAATTGATATTAGCGGTCTTACTGTAACTAGCAAATGTAACTCACATTATTATTTTCAGTTAGTAATTTGGTACTTTGTGCCAGAAATGTTTTAAAATATCACCTTTAAAAGATCACTTCTTATCACTTGATTTTTTTCTTCTCACCATAATTAAATATTAAAGGAATAGTTAACTTACAGTAAAAATTCTGTCATCATTTACTCACCCTCCAGTTGTTCCAAACCAGTATGAGTTTCTTTCACAAAATAAGGTATTTTGAAGAATGTCGGTAACCGAAATATTTTCTTTTGTGTTCAGCAGAAGAAAGAAATGCATACAGGTTTGAAACAACTTGATGACAGAATTTTCATTTTTAAGTTAACTCTTCCTTTAATCTTGGTTGAGGCCAGTATAAATGAAATAATGCATGTTTCATTGTGAAATTTAGAAAAATGCTGCCACAAAAACTTCTGTTTGAATCGTCAGAAGAAATCATGTAATAAGACCATTCATTTCAAAGAAGACAAACTCTTTGTATCTTTACTGTTACTTTTTAGCAATTTAATGACAAATAAAAGTAATAATTAAAAAAAAATATTACTGACCCCAAAATATATCACAAAAGCTACATTTATTTGATCAAAAATACAGTGAAAACTGTAAAATTGCAAAATAATATTAAAATTTAAAATAACTGTTTTGTGAATAGATATTAAAGTGAATTTCATTTCTTTGATCGAAGCTGAATTTTCAGCATCATTACTCCAGTCTTCAGTGTCACATGATTCTAATATGATGATTTGCTGCTCAAGAAACATTTTTGAGTATTATCAATGTTGAAAACAGTTGTGCGGCTTCATATTTTTGATACATTTTCTTCAGGATTTTTATAGAACAGCTTTTATTTCAATATTTTTTGTAATTATGTAGTCTTTATTGTCACTTTTGATCAATTTAATGCATCCATGCTGAATAAAGGTATTAATTAAAGTATTAAACAAACAATGACCCCCAAAAATAGTGTACCATCTATCAATTCATGAGGACTCAAATGAGAACGCTTTCTGAGAATTACTGAAACTTATCTATAAAGTTTTGTGCATTCTGTCAAATTTTTGAAGCGAAGCGATTAGATTAAAATTGTGACAAATGTTTTATTCATGCGTGCTGAAAAGCAAGAGTGATGAGAGGAGAGATTCAGAAGCCATTTTTCTGTGAAACAAAGTCTGTGTGCTCAGAGAGACAGACACACGATTAAATTATGAAAAACATGTAAGGAAATTACAGTTGTTCTAATCAAATGAGAATGAATCGGAAAAGGGGAAAAAAAACATAATCTGAAATCAATTTCTAGGACAAGTTTAAAAAATGAAATGCCCCAAGGCTGAAATAAATCGAAGATGAAATTCTGCAAATGTTTGGCCTGTTAATGTGGTGGATGCCCAGAAGCAAACGATGAGGTTGTGGAGTTCTCTCGCTCAGTCTGCGATCTGCAAACTTTTCCCAAGTGCAATCAAATGTCTTTTCATAAGTTTGAATGAAGACAACAGTCGCATCAAGGTTGTTAGAAACTTTGCGCTCCAGCATTCCCAGGAGTCTCTGGTGTTCCTCAGGCACTTTTGATTTACCTCCAGGGCCTGCCAGTTCCAGCGCTCATGCCTTTTGGCCTTGTGGGTGAAATAAATTACACAGAAACCTCAGTAAAAACCACAGTCTCTTTATCCAAACCTGACCTCTGGGTTTGAGGGATTGATCTTCAGTATGATGGCTGCTGTCAAAGTGTTGTTTGAGTGCTGTGACATTTGGGTTCTTCCTGGCCTAGTTTTCCACAATTGAGAGATTTGTCAACAAGTGAGACAGGCCGTGTCGCAAGAAACTCTCTTTCGATCACACAAGCCACCAAGTTTTTTAGAGCTCCTGCTAATCATGATGAGTTGTGCTGTGCTTTGCTTTGCAAGTGCATTTGAGTGGCAAACCAGCGTGGATAAAGCACAAAACAAGCGTACGGTTTTATGCAAGTAGACATTTTGCAGATGCTTTTATTCCTAGCAACTGATAGTAGTCTTTGTAGGGGAAAAGTCTCCTTGGGTATCTTGCTCAAAGACAAAGACTGTCATGCCTGTTCACAATGACAGCGATTGAATCACTGCAAGTCTACAAGTTGCAGTGCAGTTGTTTTCCAGCAGACGTTCTTACGTTCCTTTGTTATTCAACTGGCGACAGATCAATTTCTCCAAATCTGATCACCTCGTTGCCGCACATTTCTGTCAGTGTGAATGGCCCTTTCTGGTACCACAACCCACAATTTGTCATTCACTTGTTATCTGCTGCCTACTGAGGCTGATGTCTTCTTAGGTAGCAGCATCCATACTGAAGTGAAACACTTGATTGGTTACTGAGCAATTGGTTTTGGTAGCTACATTTGGCACACCGAAATGTGTTCCTCCGAAGTGCCCTAGAGACTTGACTAACAGTTAATTCCCATAGGCTAGAGTTTGAAATTAGCATGTTGCTATGTTAATGAGTAGGGGTGGAACGGATTGCAGTTCATCCGTACGGATCAGGCCCCGCGGTTCGGCACGCATGTGATTTGTGGATTAACTGCTAAATTTAATCATGAAAGAGTGAAAGTTTATAATTTGGAAGTGTTTTTGTCTTGCCAATTTACACATTCAAACTAGAGAGAGAGAGAGAGAGAGAGAGAGAGAGAGAGAGAGAGAGAGAGAGAGAGAGAGAGAGACAGCACTCAAACTGTGAAAAAACTAATTGATTCCTCTTTCGAGTTTCCTTGCCCTTGAACATAAACACAAAATTATGTCTTAATAGCCAAGTATTCTCTTGTTTATGTCATAAGTGAACAGTTGAGAAAGAAACCGGACGTTTGTCAGTTTGTTTTTGGTCCTTGCATAAATGAAAGGCAAAGTTACCCCCCCCCCCCCCATATATATATAATATATATATATATATTTATATATATATATATATATATATATATATTTCATTTCATGAAAAATGATCCGATCCATAGCCCAAAAACCATCAATGATTCAAACCGTGAATTTTGTGATTCATTCCACCACTATTAATGAGACAATATTTCAATAAGCATAAAAATACATAGCACACAAAGACTGAATTTCAGTGATTTGCAGTATTGAACGAAATGTATCGTTTTGCATTGTTGTTCAACGAGCTTGTTCCAGTGGCTTTTGGTATTGTCTTTTCTGTGAAGGATACTTGCTATACTGTCTTAGAACTTGACAAAACCAAGCCTCTCATTTCGACAAGTCTTGGTAATGGGAGAGAATCTATAATTCCTTGAAATGCTGTCCAGGCAGCTCACTAGGTTTTATAATAGAGCTTCTGTTATCCAAAGTTGCAAATATCTTCGGGTTTCTTATAAGCACTATACAAGCCACGACAAGTCATGGTTTATTGCCTTTATTTTTCACTTATGTTGAAAAGTGACCAGCCATATATGTCTTTCTTTTAGAAGAAACTGACAATTTTTTTTTTTTTCAGGGCGAACAAATCCTTTGAGTGAAAGGGAGCTCTAAGTGATGTGCTCCTCAAGTTGGTTTTTCTTAAAGAGAGATGTTCATTGATGGTTAAGGGCCAAAAATCTTTGACTCTTGGCCAAACTTTGCATCCATCATGCATGTGGTGACATTTTGCTGTATCTTTTTTTTCTCTAGAACTAGATCCTGTGTTAAAGTATAAATGCGACTGGGTGAAGAATAATCTTCCTCTGGGCAGCGCATTAAGATCATCTGTCTTACAGTAGGCATTTTGGCTGGGGAATATGTCCCAACAAACTTTGAAAAGATTGTTAAGTTAGGTATGAAGCAGTTCTTATGTATTCCTAAGATGTTACAAACCCAAAGGCACAACCCAGGCTCATTGGAAAAATTTAGTTCTGCAATATATTATGTTGCTTCTTGCAAATTTTGCGACACTTTTAATGTGTTAATTTTCCCCCTAAACAGATGATGGCCACATTTGGTAACACTTTATTTCTGTGGTGTACTGTAGATATTCTATTAACTATAAGTAGCTTTATATAATTTATATATAATATATATTAATTTATATAATTTAATATATAATTTTAATATAATTTTCTGAAGGAACAATGCCATTTTAGCTTGTTGTACAAGTATTTGAGCTCTTAAAAAAACAAAAAAAAAGTTTTATCGTGACTCTTGTTTCTCGCGACTTGAACCCATGCTTTGCATTCCCAGGTGAGCTACAGAGCAAGTTTACTACAGTAGAAAAGCCATACATTTGGACCTGATTATATGTTGTAAACATCAAAATGTATTAGTTTATAAATCATGCACTACATGGTAAAACTGTTTCGACGTCATACCATTGTAACCGTACGCAAATAAGTCTTGATTAATCGATAATCTGCTCCTGTACTCGTAATTTAGTGTGAAAAGTAATAAAAGTTGTTGCCGTTTTACTGCCCCTATAGTATTTATTTGCCTAGTGTTTATTGATGTTTGTTTCGACCCCCTCTAGAGCAGATCAGGTCAGCTGGAGACAAACATGTGTATAAATGTCTTTTTAAAGTTCAGTTCTTCATCTATCAGGCTTCTTGTTTACAGTCTGTTGCCGATATCTCTGGCGATCCATTACTTCATTTGATTTGACGCTCACGCTGTGGCATTGCTTTTTCTTCCTCTATTCCTGGCAGTCTTGAGCCCTGCTCGGCTCATTCGTCTTCCACCATGAGGGAGGGTTTGTCCATCATCAGGTGTGTTTGGGTCAGAAATGATCTGTCTGGAGAGACTTATATTGGCTCTCCGGCCAACTCTTGCTACTCGTCTTGTCAAGTGATTAATCATGCTTTGGCGAGTGAAGGAACCAAGGCCAGCTGTCTTAACGCATGTAGGAGGCAATATTCTCCACATTGTGTCGGCTGAAATGAGGAAGGTGGGCGAGGAGGACCGGCAGAGAGGTGTGAAGTTGGGAGCCGTGGGCGCCCAATCCACTCGCTTCATGTGACTCGACAAAAGAGAAACTTAAAAGGATATGAAAAAAAGACGGAAAAATACTTTGCTGAGTAGGTGTAATTATTTGTATGTGCCTCTTGTGAATGAAAAGCCTGTCGGAATTGGTCACAGGATGTTTGAATTTCTAAAGTGTTGCTAGTTTAGAGGCAACGCTAATTCAGAGAAACCAACGCCGCTCGCATGGAGAGTGGGAGGGATATCTGAATGGATGAATTGAGCAACCAGTATCTGAAGACTGAACTCGGTGTGAAATCCTATATCATTCATGCAGGATTAGAACCAGGAAACGGCTTTGTGAAGATTTGGTATGGAAGGTTTTATGGAGGTATCTGATGTTATAGTAGGAAATCTTTCTAAGGCATTGGGAAACTGTGGAACAAATTTTGACATTTCTGAGAGCAGTGGAGACGTGTCATCTTTACAGTAATACACCATGCTAAAATACTGCAGTGTACACATGAGAGCTGGCCACCGAGACAGCATTCAAAGGCTTTATAGACGCACTGCCACCAGGAGGCCTGGCCCAGACTGACAGTCATCTGCAGATTTTATTTACATTTGAGGGAAAATCTGTGGTATTTTTCAGAATGGATTTAAACTTGGTAAAATGTTTACTGCAGTCTTACTGAAAGCATAATAAGATTAACTAAAATATTTAATAAGCAAACTCACAAGGGATTTGTGGAATTTTATGAATGACAGCAGGAACGGATTGTAAATAGACAGGACTGAATCTTGTGGGGCGGCCTAGTTGTTAATCCTACATTTTATATAAAAATTTAAAGAGAGAGAGACAGTTTAAAGACACTTACAGTTAGTATTTTAGTATAATATTTCAGCTCCAATCCATTCTGAATCTGCACTGTTTACATTACATCTGTGAGATCTAGTTAGTCCAAGTTACAGATCCAACAACTTTATATTTTAGCATTAAGTGAAAGAGTGAATCTGCGAGAGAGAATTGAGATGTTTAATAGTAGTATGTATAGTTGTGTAATGTTTTGAGGGTGCTGCACATTGTTAAAACATTATAATAATGGATCGTCATTAATAAGTAACAACGTAGGACAAATGAAGAGTACTACATTAACACTTCATCTACTACTATTAACTAATATAGAAACAAGATTAACTAATCAGTAAGCAATAGTGAATTTAGGACTGAGATTTGATTGAGAATGATATTAGCTTCATAAAGAACTACTAACTACCAATGAATAACTAACTAATAACGACATTGACACACACACACACACACACACACACACACACACACACACACACACACACACACACACACACACACACACACACACACACACACACACATATAGGCCTACTGTATATATCTGAAACATTAGCATTTGTCTTTTTTTACTCTGATACGCATATTCTACTCTTTCTTTCTTTCTTTCTTTCTTTCTTTTTTTCTTTCTTTCTTTTAAAATGATCAAACAGCCATCTAAGATAGATAGATATATCGTCTTGTATGCACATATTAACGAAATTCCGTTTCACTGGCTCATAAAAATATAATAAAAAATGCTACAACGTGCATTAAAATAAGAGTTTGACAGCAACATATAAATAATGATATTGCACATGGTAAATGGCGGCATATAAATACAGTTTTTCCACATTATATATAAATACTATTATTGCAGTTCATGAGGCTCACTGCAAGGATTCAGTGAGATATAGTGGTTAAAGGAGTTCATGAGTCGGATAGCTTGAACGAAGAGTCATCTACTGTATGTGACACTAAAACCTCCTTATGATCTGATTATAAACAACAATGTTCTCTTGTCAACAACGATAATCATCTTTGATGAAGCTGAGCGGCATATACTGTATATTATGTTATTAACCACCAAGCTACATCCTCCACAACATTGTCTGAGCAATTCAGTGTACCTGATAGAAAAGTATATCTGTATGTGTCAGACCTTAAATATATAAATAATAAAAACCAATTATTTGTGAAACCTATTGGAAGCCCTCTCTACTCAAATGTTACCGCATCACTCTTGAGGATCTGCATGGATCATTATTTAAAAACAAAACAAAAACATTTGGGTAACACTTTATTTTACAGTGTTATTGTTACATATGTTACATGTAATTACCATAGTAATAACTGTAATTTATGCATAATTACATGCAACTAACCCTCAACCAAATCCTAATCTTACCCTAATCCTATAGTAAGTACATGTATTTGCTTAATGTTACTCAGTACTTAATTATATAATTACACTGTAACAATGACACCTTAAATTAAAGTGTAACCAACATTTGTATAGTTTTATCAATCTTCAGACAGAGTAACAAGATAACACTCAAGTAATTAGTTATGTATTTTATGAAAATGTATTTGTGTGCATGTGCAGTCATAAGTGCACGTCACCAAACGCTGACTGTTTCTATTGCAACTGGAGATTTTAATGGCAGCTGCAGTGATGCAATGACTTTTTCAATCGTCCATTGGCTCTTTTATTTATAAGGCGGGCCATTTCGTTTTGGACTTTCTTCCATTCATGGTAATATGGTAAAGTCTTTGGTATTACTGTAATTAGACTGTAACAAGGACACCTTTAAAATAAAGTGTAACCAAATGTGTCTCTGCTGGTGTCACCGTTGCCCTATGCAGGCTCCAGATTGATTTCACCAAACCTTTTCAAAGCATTGACTACAACACTTGAGGCTGCTGCCCTTGCTTTTATAAGGGTAACAGACTCACTGTTTTGTGTTAACTTGTTGTCTAGACAATTTTATGAAGGGGTGAGTCTGGTAAGATGAACCAGTTTTCACTGTTACACTGTTACAGGACAACGGCAATACTAATATACCTAATTTCATTTATACTTTGTATTTTAATATATGTTGCTAGTGGGGGATTATAAAATGAGTTATAATCCATTAACAATTATTAAGTCCCCTGTAGTCAATAACTGTATCCCTTACAACTAATCTTTGATCATCAAAATGCCTGTGAAAAAAACAAAAAATATTAATGCCTTAAAATAGCTTGAATGCAATTCTACAACCTTGCCTCATTTAGTATACGCAGACTCATGCATATGCAAATGAGCCCCGCCTCCACTCACTCACAGCAGCTCAGAGATCCACTTGGTCAACTTACTGAGGTAAACGCTGCACAATGGCATCGCTTTTTACAACGTCTCACATAACGGTAATTAATAAGATTAGCCTCTTGCTTGACTATGTTATCAAAAAGCTAATAATGTGTTGCTAATGTTTCACAAACCATGTTCCTGTTCGCCATCTCAGTTTGCCTTCTAACAATCATCAGAAAAACTTTGAACAACTCAAAATGTGAGTGGAGAAAAGCATACAGTTCTTCATGACATCGTAATATACATCATACTGTACACCCGCTATATTGCTAAATCTACTCGATTTTTCATAGCAACAGAAAAATATACCAGGATAACCTGGCATCTCTCGAGACTTCACTGCTAACCAGTCACAAGTAGCACGGATATATTTGTGGCAATAGCCAACAATACATTGCATAGGTTAACATTATTGATTTTTCTTTTATGCAAAAAATCATTTATTAAGGGTAGGATATTAAGTAAAGATCATGCTTTATGAAGACATTTTTCAAATTTCCTACCGTAAATACAGCACAATTGCGAACATTTTTAAAGGCATTTTTCTCAATGTTTACATTTTTTTGCACCCTCAGATTCTCTGCCAAATATTGTCCTATCTTAACAAATCATACATCAATGTAAAACTTATTTATTCAGGTTTCAGATGAAGTATAAATCTCAATTAAAAAAATGGCCCATTTGACTGGTTTTGTGGTCCAGGGTCACATATGCTAAAGTTGATCTGATTGGTTACAAGGTAGTTTGGGACGTCAGAAACACCAGCGATTTCAAACCGTGTTTTTGAGACTGTCTTTGGTTCACTGCAGTTTTAAGCAGAAAATACTCAGCAATGCTGTCGACTTATGAATTTACACATGGTTTGTCTTAAAGCATATTTAAAACACCACATAGACATATAAACAACATTTAAAACTTGATTTTCACCACATGGGGACTTCAAATATTCTATTTGTATTATGTGCAGTTTCTATAAAAATCTTATTCGAAAAGACACTTTTACTTTGACTCACTTTTACCTAGAATAACTGTAGTGCAGAATATGTATTTTTGTGCTTATTAGAGATAGTATCTTAGAAACATGCTAACATTAGACTCTACTGGAATCAAGAGCAGATTCTATTGCATGCTTCACACGAAGAGCGTTATTTGTGTAACAGTTGTCAGGTCATTCAAGAATGCTGTTGAGTAGCTGTTAGGATTCTCCCGAGAACTGAATTGCCTTCATAGGCAGTAGACACTGAGTCAGCTGTCTAAGTTTTTGGGAAAGAGCTATGATATGGTTTCTCAGTTCCCTAGTTTATAAAACCTCTTTATATTGAGCACACGCATGAGAGTTGAAAATCCCATTGCACAGTGTAAATATCGTCATGGTTTAAGGTTTTTCCCAATAGATACACTCAAGTCCCTGAGGAGAAAATAAGGCTAGTGTGTGCTAATGAATCCGAGTGCGGTGTTTGACTTCAGTAGCTTCAGGTGTTCTGTGACATTCTCTCTGAGAAAATGCCTGTCAAACATTTCTCCCTCCCGCTGAGTCGTGGTTTGAATACCACACCAGCTCTGCATAAATAGCTCTGCTCGCTTGTAAACGGCTAATGCTAGTTTGGTGCTGCTAGCTTGTCGACCTTCAAAGCCATTATGATTTAGCTGGTGAAGCTGATCAACACTTGTGCTAAGCTACAGCACGCTACAAAGATATCTGTGAATGAACACCATCCTGGACGGGGGCGTTTCAGGGCTTTGAGATTCGCAGGGTAGGACTGTAGCTATTAAGCCTACTGTAGCATACTTGATACGCACATTTCTGAGGCCTCTGAATAATCAACATGATCAAAACTTTTCTGTCATCTGATTGATACTTTATACTTTTTTTAGCAAGCAATAGTAAATAATATTAAATAACTAAAAATAAAATTTGTTAGATGTCTTTTTTATGATTTTATATATTTTTTAGTAATATTTCAAGATGAACACTTACTGGACTAAAGCAACATAGGTTTACTTAATTATCCGTATATAATTTTCTGAAAAATAAAGTTGAAATTTGAGTATCAAATCAGCCCTTTGAGGAAGGTTTATTTGTTCATCTCTCAATCATCACTGTATTATCTTGCATTATATGTTTTGAAACTACAGATATTTGATCATAAAACTAAGCATTTAAGAATCATCTTACTAAGACATATTTGTAGCAATGTTTAAGATTCAGGGAAGAAGGAGGCGGGAACCGGCGGACATGTAACATTTTAATAATAAAATAAAACAAATACAAAAACAAAAGGATCCGCCAGCAGCCCCTCACTGACGACTGCTGGCCACACAAAACAGAAACAAAACACAACATAAACTCAGGCCTGTTCCTCCCTCGATCATCAGCGTCGTCGCTCCTCCTTTTATGCTTCCGCTCCTCTGTCGAGACCGGTGATTCTCACAGGTGTCGTTCATTATCACTCACGCCACCGGCCTCGCACCGTTCTCTCACGACCCTCGGCCTCATCCTGCTCGCCACAATATTATGGGCAGATATAGAGCGAGGACTGATAATTATATGCCTTTTTATGTAAGAAGACTTCTATACTGTTATAAAGATCTCATTGATTTACAATACAAGCTATAATAATTTTATCTTGAATTTTGGCCATATAAATTACACATAAAAACACATAGGCAAGTTTATTTATATAGCACATTTCATACACTATAGTAATTCAAAGTGCTTTACACAAAAAGGAATTTAAATAATCACAAAATAAAAGCAAGGAAAATTAAAACAGTTATAAAAGGAATTAAAAGAGATATGAAGATGATACAGTTATAAATGGAATATGATACATAGATAATACATACACAAACTTTTATATAAAATACATGCTCACATATTTTGTCTAAAGTGTTCCATTTTTAAACAAATATATTATTCTGACTATTATTTCAAATGTCAGGCTTTATTGGGGTTGAGCTAGTTAACAAGTTAACAAACCAACAATCCATGCATGCAAGCTACTGGTAACCATTTATGATGGTTAGTCTTTTCAAAAGTGCAGCACTAAAGAAATATCACTGCGATCGAGGTGCTGTGAAAACTGCTAATGCGAGCTGCTAATATATAATGGGGCGGTGTTCATGTATTGGCTTTGTGCCATGCGTTTCACGACCACATGCCTTCTTCTGTGTGACTGCATGCTGGTGCCATGACCTTCTCCATTAACCCCTCAATGTGTGTGTTATTTGAAGTCTAAAGATTATTGGAATGCTGTCAAAATGCTGCCATCACTGCTTAACATTTGAAGCCTGTAAATGAAATGGTAAATGTTGGTTTTTGGTCTGACGCGTCCTCTGTTTACTCGGCTATACACATGTCCCTCGGTCTTTGACTGGCCATATGGTAATGAGCACACAGACAGAGCAATTCAATCAGCATTACAGTGCAAATGCTCTGCAAGCTGGTGAATCTAAACAGAAGGACAGCTGTTTCACAGAGTAATAGTGTTGCTTAAAAGGGAAGTGTGTTGTTTCAAGGTAAAATACACTCACCTAAAGGATTATTAGGAACACCATACTAATACTGTGTTTGACCCCCTTTCGCCTTCAGAAATGTTGGCCCATACTGATAGGATAGCATCTTGCAGTTGATGGAGATTTGTGGGATGCACATCCAGGGCACGAAGCTCCCGTTCCACCACATCCCAAAGATGCTCTATTGGGTTGAGATCTGGTGACTGTGGGGGCCATTTTAGACAGTGAACTCATTGTCATGTTCAAGAAACCAATTCGAAATTATTCGAGCTTTGTGACATGGTGCACTATCCTGCTGGAAGTAGCCATCAGAGGATGGATACATGGTGGCATGCTCAGTACAATGCTCAGGTAGGCCGTGGCATTTAAATGATGCCCAAGGGACTAAGGGGCCTAAAGTGTGCCTAAACATCCCCCACACCATTATACCACCACCACCAGCCTGCACAGTGGTAACAAGGCATGGTGGATCCATGTTCTCGTTCTGTTTACACCAAATTCTGACGCTACCATCTGAATGTCTCAACAGAAATCGAGACTTATCAGACCAGGCAACATTTTTCCAGTCTTCAACTGTCCGATTTTGGTGAGCTCTTGCAAATTGTAGCCTCTTTTTCCTATTTGTAGTGGAGCTAAGTGGTACCCGGTGGGGTCTTCTGCTGTTGTAGCCCATCCGCCTCAAGGTTGTGCGTGTTGTGGCTTCACAAATGCTTTGCTGCATACCTCGGCTGTAACGAGTGGTTATTTCAGTCAAAGTTGCTCTTCTATCAGCTTGAATCAGTCGGCCCATTCTCCTCTGACCCCGAGCATCAACAAGGCATTTTTGCCCACAGGACTGCGGCATACTGGATGTTTTTCCCTTTTCACACCATTCTTTGTAAACTCTAGAAATGGTTGTGCGTGAAAATCCCAGTAACTGAGTAGATTGTTAAATACTCGGACCGGCCCGTCTGGCACCAACAACCATGCCACGCTCAAAATTGCTTAAATCACCTTTCTTTCCCATTCTGACATTCAGTTTGGAGTTCAGGAGATTGTCTTGACCAGGACCACACCCCTAAATGCATTGAAGCAACTGCCATGTTATTGGTTGATTAGATAATTCCATTAATGAGAAATTGAACAGGTGTTCCTAATAATCCTTTAGGTGAGTGTTTGTGATTTTAACTAGGCTTGCAGTAATGACTACGGTCAAAAAATGCAAAGTCAGATTTTTCCAAAAAGTTTAAACTGATTGTGTGTGCCATCAAAACATTGCTCAGTTTGTTTGAGCATCCTGTCATAGCAACACCGCCTCAGCCAATGGCATGCATTTGGGGCGGGACTGTCTGATTCACCAACCAATGGCAGACAGGGAGAGCGTGCAACAAGCAACGTTATAGTTGAAGTAACTATAACTTGGGACCAGATTTACTAAAAGCTTGAGGCAACGCAAACCCTCTTTTGGCGTTAGAAAACTACTGTCAGGATTTACTAAAGACACGCAGTGTAAAATTAGCGCTGAAAAGGCATGGACAGGGTTATTTTTGCATCTGATGTTATTGCATATGCATTTGTAGGAGTTTCCCTTTCGGACGCAACATTTATGGGAGGAGAGAATTTAAATGATTCATGCAAGGTGATTTACTAAAGTTTGCGCTCGTCAATTTTCTGGTGTTTGCACCATTATTTACCAACAAAAAAAAAAATATATGATCCGGCTACGTCTGTGTTCTTTAATGTGCGTGTCGTCAGTAGATCACACATTGAACTTTCGACTCCCACCTGTGCTTTTTTTGGGATTGAGTTCTTTGCCCTGTTTAGTAAATCTGGCCCTTGGTCTCTTTATCAGACATGTTGTAACAAGATTAATTCATTACAATGACAATCGACATAGATATTGACTGGATATTGACTACTCTCTCTAAACAAATTGATGTGATTTTATCACTTGCCAAATGACAAAAGAACAGCAAATCAGGATCGGGTGCCTTGAAAACAAAAGCTCTGTTGTTTGTTGCTCTTTGTAACTGGTAAATTTCACACTTGGTCTGAAGTTTGATTCAGCCCTTCCCACAGATTCTCTTTTCATATGGTTGCTGTTGTTTACTACTCTAGCTACTGTAGATAATGACAAGCAGAAGATGCCAGATTCAATGTTTTTCCCCATTTGTTTTCTAAAACTTCAAACACAGAGATCGCCACTCACATCTGATTCATGTATTGCACAAGATGCTAAAAACGGAAGTCAATTGGAAATGCATGCAATAGCATAAAATATACATTAACAAACCACCTCTGCAAGGAAGGACGGAAGGAAGGATTGCGTTAAGACTAATTGCTGAACATCCCAAAATACAGCTTTCACATTAACCAAACCCTGACTTGGGTCCACACCAAAATCTAAAGCACATGTGATGCACCTTAGATACAAGTGTCTTGAAGAATAGTTTAGGGATACGATCTGATGAAATGCTAAGCAAAAAAATGATGAATCAATCCAGCTCAGCAACTCAGATTGCCACAGGGGTTGGTAAAGAACTTGAGAACATAATTTCTTCAGTTCTTTTCCCTGAGGAGTTTGTCTGACTGGGTAATTCTTGGCTGACTTTTGGGCGTTTCATTTTTTTCTCTCTCTCTTTCTCTCTTTTTGGCTTGTCTGAATCAATTGAACAAACTGGCATGATATTTGATGGCCCCTGAGCTCCAATTATTACAACAATATTATGGCACGGGTAAGTCAGGGGTTTCTCAGCAGAATGCCAATATTACAGGGAGGCTATTTGTATTTGCTGCTAGTCCTTTAGGGGACCAGCAAGGGCAAACTGCTCAATAACTCAATTTCTAACAATTAGCCCCTGACACATCTCAATGTGAAACTGATACATCACTATATTGTGGATGAAATATCAGAAAAAATATACAAGAATTAGCCATTTCGGTTCTCCATGACCAAGTCTCATGTGAATGAGAACCTGTCAAGAACAAGTGGCATTTTTCAACAAAAGCAAGAGTCAGTCAATCTCTTTCAGGAGTTATAAATAATTTTGCAGTGCAACACTTTCCCCAGGATCAGCTTTTATGTGCATGCTACGTAAAGTTTACAGTAGTAATGAGGTTTGTTTACTTTTCACCTGCTTTGCGCTGGTGCAATTTCTTGTTGCCATGCAGCATAATTCAAACAGTTTGAATCAGATGATATAAAACTTTTGTTTTGGTTTTGCAACTACAGCAATACTTTACCAAAAACAGTCACATGGGTGGAAGAAAGGCCCTGATTGTTAAATCATTTCAGAAAATGTAGAGTATGCTTATCAGCTACATAATTATGGCTCATGTTCATATTTATGGCCGGACCCTTCGGCTGGGTTAATAGGCCTGTCATCACCTTACTGTTCATGGCTGAAGTGGCACAAATCCTAAAAACAGGGTGAGGCCGTGGGCCAAGACTAACCTTGCTGCATCAAAAAAGGTGAAACCCTCATGCAGAGCAGTTTCAGTCGCTATATAAATGAAGGCCAAGCACTCTGTTTTACCGCTTTTACAAGCCAGGTCAATTGAATTAACCCTTTAATCATTTGTGTATAATTAAAATTTAAATTACAATGGTCATTTGTTTGATTCATAAAAAAATTAAGTACCATGCAAACCTGTCGAAACACAAAGAACTGGTTCGCGCGCAGGCACCGGCTCCGAACCGGCTCTCAAAACGCTTTGGTGGAAAAGGGGTATTAGTGGTAAGATAAAATGTCTTGTGAATACGACCCCAGGGGAGCAAAACTCAACAGCCCTGCTCAGTTTAGTTCAAACCCCGCTTGTGTAGTCTTCAAATCAGCTTGGTGACTTGATGAGGTGTGTTTAATTAGGGTTAAAGCTGAAGTTTAAACTGCCCTGTCAATCATCTTGTCACAGTTAAAATCCTCCACATACAATTTCATTTCATTTCCTACCGTTTCGGAGAGAAATGTAGCCTAGTAGCACGTTAATCTGCCAGTCGTGGGACTTTCATGCGGAGACTCTCCTCGTGTGTTTGCAATTTGCATAATGAATTTGCATTTAAAAGTTAATCACCAAACGTATCTTTAGAAAAGTTAACAATGCTGTCGCAGATTAAATATAATGTGGATAACATTGAATACATATATTTTCATCAGGTTAGATACTGACTATTAATCACTCAAACCCCTCTATCTAAATCTCTCTACTTAACCATCGGACTTGCACATTTGTCATGTTTGTAGTTTTTTTTTACATATATTATTTGAGCTTGTAGTTCTAATCAAATCATCATCCAACATGCAATGGCTTGTGGGAAATATTAGCACACGCATCTGCACTTCGGACTCTAACTGGGAAAAGTAGACCATCCGGGTCTGTATTCAACATACTTTCTCAAATGTTTACAGAACAAGCGGGAACCCAGTGTGCCTGTATCTTTTTCTATTGCTGTTCAATTACATGATAGAAAGTCTAAGGCCTTCAAAAGCCGTACAGCAAACCCATCTAATCTGGTGCCTATTACACGACATACCAAGATTGCTGTGGGGACAAAAAGTAAGACTGTTAAGTTAACACTTTTAAACATCCGCTCACTTAAAAATAAATCACTTTTAGTCAATGACTTAATAACCACATACAACCTGGATTTTATGTTGCTAAATGAAACTTGGCTAGAAGAAAGTTGCAGTGCAACAGTCCTCAATGAAACAGCCCCTCCTAACTTTAATTTTATGAGTGTCTGCAGAGCTGTCAGAAGAGGCGGAGGTTTAGCTGCTCTTTATAAAGATGTCTATCAATGTAAGCAAATATCATTTGGGAATTACCCGTCTTTCGAATATCTGGGTATTGTGTTAAAAGGTGCTCCACGCATTTTACTTATCATTGTTTACAGGCCTCCAAAATACTCTCCAGCTTTTGCTGAGAACTTAACAGAACTGTTAAGTTCTATTTCCTCAGAGTTTGACTGCTTTGCCATTGCTGGAGATTTTAACATTCACATAGATAATGCAGAAAACAATATGGCAAAAGAAATCAAAACTGTTTTAAAAACTTTTGATCTGACTCAGCATGTACATGGAGCCACACATAATCGTGGACACACTCTAGATTTACTTATCAGTAAGGGTCTAAACATTTCATCAATTGTTATTAAGGATGTAGCACTGTCTGATCATTTTTGTATTTTCTTTGATATATTGATCTCTCCTGCCATTGAAGCTAGATCTGTGTCTGTCAAGAAGAGATGCTGAAATGAGAACACTATTGTACTATTTATGAAGGCTATATCTTTAACACCAAGCATATCTGCTGACTCTGTTGATTTTCTCCTTGATTCTTTTAACTCAAAAGTTAAGAGTGTAATTGATGATATTGCTCCTGTGAAAGTCAGGAAGAAGAGTGGCAGACAAAAAGCACCTTGGAGAAACTCAACAGCAGTGCAAAATATGAAAAGACAATGCAGAAAAGCAGAGCGCATGTGGCGGAAGACAAAACTTGTAGTCCATTATAACATCTACAAAGACAGCATCCATGCTTTCAATAAGGAACTAAGCAAAGCTAGACAGACTTTTTTCTCGAATATTATAAACAGCAATATAAACAACACGCGCACTCTTTTTGCTACTGTGGAGAGACTGACAAACCCCCCAAGCCAGATTCCCAGTGAAATGCTCTCAGTGAGAAAGTGCAGTGAGTTTGCTTCTTTCTTCTCTGAGAAAATCAATAATATCAGAAAGGTGATCAGCTCATCCTTGAGTTGCGCTGGGGTCAGGCAGATCAAACAACAGCACGAGAAAGTAGCCACTATGTCTGATTTCGAAGAAATTGATGGCAAAATTTTGGAAGAAACCGTACAGCAACTAAAAACATCAACCTGCGCCCTTGATGCACTTCCCACATCTTTTTTCAAAAATGTGTTACACAGCTTAGAAGCAGATCTCCTAGAAGTGGTAAATGCCTCACTTCTCTCTGGGAGTTTTCCGACCTCCCTGAAAACTGCTGTTGTCAAGCCCCTCCTGAAAAAGAGCAATCTGGATAAGACCATATTAAACAACTATAGACCGATCTCAAATCTTCCTTTCATAGGCAAGATCATTGAAAAAGTTGTCTTCAATCAGCTGAACAAATTCTTAAGCTCGAATGGATACTTTGACCATTTTCAATCTGGTTTCCGACCGCACCACAGTACAGAGACCGCGCTCATAAAGATAATAAATGATATTCGCTTAAATACTGATACAGGCAAATTATCAGTGCTGGTACTACTCGACCTCAGTGCTGCATTTGACACTGTCGATCACAAAATACTTCTTGACAGGCTGGAAAACTGGGTCGGGCTTTCTGGGATAGTCCTAAAATGGTTCAGGTCATACTTAGGAGGCAGAGGTTATTATGTGAGTATAGAAGACCATAAGTCTGAGTGGACATCCATGACATGCGGAGTCCCTCAAGGCTCAATTCTTGCGCCACTCCTATTCAACCTGTACATGCTCCCAATGAGCCAAATAATGAGAAAGAACCAAATCGCTTACCATAGCTATGCAGACGACACACAGCTCTACTTAGCCCTATCGCCTAACGATTACAGCCCCATTGACTCCCTTTGCCAATGCATTGATGAAGTAAACAATTGGATGTGCCAAAACTTTCTTCAGTTAAACAAAGACAAAACTGAAGTCATTGCGTTTGGAAACAAAGATGAAGTTCTCAAGGTGAACGCATACCTTCAGTCTAGGGGTCAAACAACTAAAAATCAAGTCAGGAATCTTGGTGTGTCTCTAGAGTCAGACCTTAGTTTCAGTAGTCATGTCAAAGCAATAACTAAATCAGCATATTATCACCTGAAAAATATTGCAAGAATTAGATGCTTTGTTTCCAGTCAAGACTTAGAAAAACTTGTGCATGCTTTCATCACCAGTAGGGTGGATTATTGTAATGGACTTCTCACTGGCCTTCCCAAAAAGACCATAAGACAGTTGCAGCTCATACAGAACGCTGCTGCTAGGATTCTGAGCAGAACCAGAAAATATGAACACATCACACCAGTCCTCAGGTCTTTACACTGGCTGCCAGTTACATTTAGGATTGATTTTAAAGTATTATTACTGGTATATAAATCATTCAATGGCCTAGGACCTCAATACATTGCAGATATGCTCAGTGAATATAAACCCAACAGATCACTCAGATCATTAGGATCACATCGGCTAGAAATACCAAGGGTTCACTCTAAGCATGGCGAGTCTGCTTTTAGCTACTATGCCAGCCGCAGCTGGAACCAGCTTCCAGAAGAGATCAGATGTGCTCCTACAGTAGTCACATTCAAATCCAGACTCAAAACACATCTGTTTAGCTGTGCATTTACTGAATGAGCACTGTGCCACTGTTCGTCCGACTGTTTGCACTGTATTTTATTCTATGTTTTAATTATTCTGATTTCTGTATTTTATCTTTTATTCTAAACTGTTTTAATTATTCTGATTTCTTATGATTATTTTAATTTCTTCTATGTAAAGCACTTTGAATTACCATTGTGTATGAAATGTGCTATATAAATAAACTTGCCTTGCCTTGCCTACTACGGGACATACTATTTGGGAAACATTAATTGTAATTTCAAATACTATTTAGGGTAGATAGTGTGCGATTTGGGACGCCGCATCTGTTTTGCACCCCTGTTCTAGATCAAATCTATTTCCCCATACATGCCTGAGATCTGAATGCAAATCACGTAGCATGTGTCCATTACCAGTCATATGATGGAGATTTTCCTTCTCTATTTTTTTTATTCATAACTGGAGGTGATCGTGCAAATCCAAAGATTTTAATAGCAACCTGGCAAATTAGCTCTGGAGCCACTAAACGCTTCACGCTAACATCTATCTGGGCTGGAGCTGCCTCATTAAGTTAAATAATTAATGAATCCGTCATAATTATGAAACTGCTCACAAGCAAGACTAATTGTACTCATAGTTTAATTAGGCTAGACGCCTGCCACTCAAACGCTCCACTCCAGTTCTGTTCCATGTCGGCCAGAGACACTCTGTGTCCAAGATAACATTCCAAATGGGAGATCACTTCATATCCCAGACCCCAACATTAGCCAAATTGTGGAACGTAATTAATATTCTGAGGAAATTTCCACATCCAGATGACCAGCACTAATTGCTCAGTGTTGCACCTGTGGTCTGTAACCGCTCATGACTGGACTATGTGTTTGCAGAAGTCTGCAGATTTTGCAGATTATCCATCTTCGGATCGTCCGGCGAGCTGCGGCGCTGTGTGTATCAAGCGCGCTGAGAAGTAATGTATGCGCAAACCAAACAACCACAAGGTCACACCACAATATCATCAGATGCCTTGAGTGGCCCGACACGAGCACTTTGAATAATGAGACCTACTTCCTCCTCCTTTTTGAGACGCCACCTCATCTACACTCTGACAGAGCGAACAGAGCGCTGCCAGACCTTCAGAACAGGAGAGTGGAGAAATAAACCAGATGACATCGACATGCAGTTGGAGAAGGAGAGAAAGACATGAGAGTTCAAGGGAGGAAGAAGAACCTCTTTCAACTTGTCTACTCAACACAGACAAAGGCTAGACAGACCCAGTTCATAGGATGTGAAAAGCGAGGCAAACTGACAGCTAATATGAGATCTAGGAGAGTCATTTACATACAGTACAATCGTCTGGACTCTTTAGATTTCACTGCGACTAAATTATGCCCGAGCATCTCCAAAGAGAAAAATATTTCACAGTTTTGGAAGAATTTGTACTCACCATTATCTGTATTTCTGCACTATTGTGTTCATTTCATTTTAAGTTTGGTGCATATTTGCTTAATCTGGCCCGGAAATGTCCATTCAGACACTGTATGAAGTGGCCATCTGACACAATTCAGTTGATTGTACATGCCATTTATGGGTGGCAATAAATCATACAGGACATGATTGTTTACTTTCAACTATGAAGTCATGAACAAACCACTGTCTCAGCGGGGAATCATTTTTATGATGTGCTGAAATGTGCCTCTAAAAACTTTTCTTAGTTCCTTCAGATTTGCGATGGATGGATGGATGGATGGATGGATGGATGGATAGATAGATAATCTATAGATAGATTTGGGACAAGTAACATGGTTTTGGGTTGATGGATGGATGGATGAATGGATGGATAGATTATTTTGGGTTTGTGAACCTTTAACTCTAAATATGAGCAGTATTAATAGCAGGGATGGAGGTGATATGAACGACTGACATGTCTCTGATCATATTTCAGCCATCCTCTAATAGAAACAGGAATCCCTTCATCTGGTATTTTTATCCATCAGCTCAACAGTAAATGTGTGTCGTGCGGTGACACGGGTCTCTCCCAGACAATGGCTCATCTATTTCTGCACTGTCAGCTCACCCTTAAAGCACAGTTGTCAAACTTAATTGTATTACCTGCAGAGCCGAGAGCCCTTTTATTAATTTATTCCTGGAGGAGGGGAGAAAATAGGATGTGAGATGAGGTTATGTGGCGGTGGAGTGTGTTTATACTCTCTGAAACATGGATACAGCAAAGTAGCATTAACTTGGAATGACAAGAGTAAACGCTTTGGTGTCGTCCAGAAGAGGAGCCAGTCATTTGATTCTTCCGGCCTCATTACGCAGAATCTGAAGACAATCATCTTTGGCACAATGGCAGTTATTTGAGATATGACTTGTATTGTTAAAGAGACAGTAGTAAATTATGTTACAAAACCAACCTTGGCAGCATATTAAGACATCACATGAGAGCTTCCTTGCGAAATATATGGTATGAGCTCAAAATACTTTTACCATAGTGCAGGATTTGTAACCTATTTTGACGTTGGCATCACATAGTAAGCTCCATATGTGTGGCTTTTCTACTGTAGTAAACTTGCTTAGTAGCTCACCTGGGGCCTCATTTATAACCGTCGCGAACGCACAAAACAGGTACGCCACTTCCGACGCACAAGTTGTGATTTATAAAAAAAAACTTGACGGGAAAATGTGCGCACCTGCACGCAAACTCTGACCCATGCGTACAAATGTTTTAGAGATGGAGCAGTTTGGCGACACCGATGGTGAGCTGGAGTTACAAGTCTTTTTGGTCACTTCTAGACAGAACATCTGAAGAAATGTATTCATATACAGAAATATAATACAAATATAATTTCACTCACCAAGCCTATCACTTGAAACAAATATCCAACCCTTCTTAAATGGCCGCGCTAGCGACCGCGTTGGGCCGCTTAGTGAAACTGACGCATAGCCTATATCTAATGGCAGATGAAGTAAAACTGTAAATCTCCATTATGAGTCATAATCATAAATACAGTGCATGTTCACAATAACTGATTTGATTTGATTTATTTATTCAAAAACAAGGCAAGGATAGGCTACTACATGATTTTTATTAATGTAATGTGACAGCACATCCGTATTTCACATTTTCCTTATGTCTTGTACTGTTAAACATTATCACATGGATGAATAATCATATGCAAATGATGATATGCATAGTAAAACTAGGCGTTGTAAGCTCCATATATGGTTATTTCGGGATGAGACGCATGTGTGCACAATCTTCCACTGTCTGGGATTTATAAAGTGAATTCTGCGCAGGTTCTGGCGTACGCATGGTTTTATAAGTCTGAATATTTTTTTTGTGTTCGCAATTTTTGGCTTTTGGGCACACGTACACTTTTAGTAAGAATCCTACGCACGGTTTTATAAATGAGACCCCTGGTACACCATTGCATTTGAGAGGAGTCCCTTGAAACAAAAAATCATGATGAAATAGTCGACTCCCCATCAGTACGATGGAGCACGAAACTTTTAGCAACACTCACTGGATACTTCAGTTCCAAACAGCCGTGATACGTAAAACAACCTACATTGTCATATTCAAGTTCATCTGTTCTGGATAAAACCTAACACACTTCGAGCGCCGCTCACTGGACATTTAACTGTGAAATATGCAACAAGTAATGCAATATTATTTTGAATTTTTTTTTGCCACAGGCATGTTTTTCCAATGAGTCTGGGTTGAAGATTAGACTGGAGGTTAAAACTTTTTCTAGAATCATAAAAACAGCCTTCGTTTCCTAAGAATATCAATAGAAAGAAGCTAGTCAGAGCAGCTAGCATGTTTAGCTCTCGGCCACTGTGCTGTCGGCTATCAGGTGGCCAAAGCTCGGCTAGCCAATGGGCAGCAGGAAAACACAGCCACGATGACATTTGATCTGATGGAGAGTCCTGTGGGGGAAAGCCGTGGCGCTGAACTGTCAGGCTGATTTCTGTGAGATGTGGAAGGGATGAAAAAAATCCAAACAAACAGGGGCCTTGGCACCAGCTCCCATCACCATGCGCAGGATCTCCCGTGGGATCGCAGGAGGCAGAGATGAAACACAAAGAGATCTAACCTTTTTTATTCTCTGGGAGAACGGAGTTCTTTGGTGCTGAGAGATTAAAAGGGAATGGCAGAGTGAGACAGATTAAAACGAATCAAAGCCGCACGTTACTTATTTGCGATGGATGTCAGCTGAAGAAGAAAATATTGCATTTGTGCAGTGATGAGGTGATGTATAATTGGCAAAATTTGGTGTTGTGAGAGAGAACATTTTACATTTCAGAAGAATATTTTACTTCAAACAATCCTTCATAAAGTGTGTACGCATAGTTAAAAGACTTGTTCTTAACTACTCGTCCCATGCTGCTTTGCAAATGATGTAATTGTATTAGTTTAGAGTGGGTTTCTGTGTCTTTTTAATGTAATAACAGACGAATGCTGTATTTTATGATCTGGCGCTCTAACATCCGATAATAGCTAGCATTGCTATGAAACCTTCCTCCATTAGCATCCACAAACATTGTCTTTGTTTCATGAACATGCAAGTAATGTAGTACTTCACTGGGAATTTGTCAATTAAACATGATGCGTTAAGAAAGGAGTTGAAATATAAGTACTGTAGCTACATTTACATGCACACAAATAATCCATTAGTAATCGGAATGATTGCTCGATCCGACTGAGCTTGATCTGAATGAAATTTCGATGGGTGATGTAGACATGTGAATCCTTCCACAGATGACGTTCACCCAAATTACATTTATTCCTCATGTAAGATTCATAATAAACATATTAGGAATGGATGAAGAGGATGGTCGACTAGCGATCCAACTTTCTTAGTCTTTTTAGCTTTAGTATTTTTAGCTTTAATGCTTTTAAGAGGGATGAATTTTGCAATACAGAGAGGGTTTTAGCTTGCCGCATCACCACTAAAAATATTAAAGCCAAAAAATCCTATAAACTAGAGCTCAAACTAGTCAATTTCACTAACAGATTGGCAGCATGTCACAGTATTTGTGCACACAGCTTTACAGCCAACTTAACGGAGGCGATAATCAAACGCTTTCTCCTTAACTCCTTTCTCAAGTGTTGTGTTAGGAAGTCTGTTTCATTATAGTGGACTGCTTTATTTGGACAGTTCGTGTAAATCAAGCAGTGGGGAAAAAACGACTCGGCCATTCATTTGATTCGTTCCTGCTGAAGTTGATTCGTTCCTGTGAGGCGTTGTTCATCACTGTTTTTCGTGTTTAACTGTGTCACCCTAAATGAGATCCTCATTGTTTTTTTGCTAGAAAAATACTATTGTAAATAAAGAAGTGAATTATACAATGTGATTGCTGTATATTTGAAAAGATATTGCCCTGCTTAAATTGCTAATCTGGCTATGGATAAATGTAGTAAGATACATTGCTTATTGAATAAGGCTTCTTTAAGACCAAATAGTGATTTAACCCACCTTGAAAATATGTTAATTTCACACCCTTAATATATAGTCAAACCAAAAAATTATTCAGACACCAGATATATGTTTTGATATATTTTTTTACTACTGGATGCAGGACACTATAGTTAATTTATGTAAGAGAGGAGAGCAAAATAAAGTAAATGGTGACATATTATATCCAAAAATTCTTCATACAGTGACTAAACCTAAACATTTATAAAAATTTGGGACCAAAAATGATTCAGACACTTTGAGCTGATCATGTTTTGCTGAAGTTTGTTTCTTTAATTGCTAATGCACCTTTTTACAGCACAGACTGAACAACATGAAGCATTGCTTGGTGATTGGTTGAGCTAAACTGGTATTATCTAATTGTGTAGTTAAATTTAACAGCTGACAGATATTCAACATAATTCATGTGTGAGACAGTCTAACAGAAGGATGGACAAAACCAATAAAATTTCAACTGATTTAATATGGTCATATTGTATTACCATTTTCTAAACTATAGCAAAAAATATGTGATAATGTGCGAAATATTGGAGGTGTCTGAATAAATATTGGTTTGACTGTATATATACACACTATCATTCAAAAGTTTGGGATAGGTAAGATTTTTTATGTTTTTAAAAGAAGTCTCTTTTGCTCACCAACGCTGCATTTATTTGATTAAAAATACAAACAAATTATGACAATTAAAAATAATTGTTTTCTATTTTAATATATTTCAATATATATATATATATATATATATATGTGTGTGTGTGTGTGTGTGTGTGTGTGTGTGTGTGTGTGTGTGTGTGTGTGTGTGTGTGTGTGTGTGTGTGTGTGTGTGTGTGTGTGTGTGTGTGTGTGTGTGTGTGTGTGTGTGTGTGATCAAAGCTGAATTTTCAGCATCATTTCTCCAGTCTTAAGTGTCACATGATCCTTCAGAAATCATCATAATATGATGATTTGATGCTCAACAAGCATTCGTTATTATTTTCAATGTTGAAAACAGCTCTGGACAATTTTTCTTTTTCAGGATTCTTTGATGAATTGAAAGTTATATTTCGTTTATTTGAAATAGAATATTTTGTATCATTATAAATGTATTTTAAATGTCAAATTCTTGGTCAATTTAATATATTGATTTCTTTATGTATTTAATATATACAATTTGATAAGTATTGATTTATTTTGTACTATAGTTTTTCACTGAGAATTTGTAAATTAAACATGACGTCTTAAAAAAGGGGGTTGATATCTCAGTAGCTTTATGTTTAAAAGCACCCAAATAAATAAGCATATAAATGCTTTAATCTGGATTACCTAATAATACTCCTGGAAACCCTCCCACATTCAAATCTGTAGTGTTCCTAGATGTTCAACATACGGTGCAGTCATTATGTTCTAACAGATGAAAGGAAAAGAAAACGCATAATATTGCATACAGGCTTTAGTAGATACTAGACTTCAAAGGTTATTTTCAGGGGGCAACCAGTGCAAATGCCCAGCTCATTACTGTAGCATCACGATACACAGGGTTGCATCCCATATACAGGGCATTAGATGTGTTCCCATTATTTAGTGGATTAAAAGCTTCGGAGGTTCAAAGCCCAAGTTATGTGTTAAGCTGGAGTTCAGAGCCCCAGGGACACTTATCAAATCCCTCGCCCAGCGCTTGCTTATACGCTTGCACTAGCAGAGGCTCTTGAACTCTTGAAGATGGTGGTTTAGAGACAGGCCTTTACTCTGTTGAGTTTAAACATGAGTGATCAGCACTAAAGGTACAGGGTCGGTCTGAGTCTGTTTTAAACAGAGCTTACTGTTTCCTGTTCTGTTTCTGCCATCGGATCAGAGCGGCAATTTACATCGGAGATGCAGGAGCTTATCAACTCATATTATTCCCTGAGGGATCGGTTTATTCTAGGTTGTTCATCCTACAAAGGTCCAAACCGAGTTCATCAGTGTCCGCCCACTTTTTCTGCAGCATGGCTCCTGGAAATATTTTCCCGAATTCATTTGTTTTATAGACATTCCACACAATTCTTCAATAAAGAGGTGTGTGCCCTGAACTCAACCATCCAGCTCTGTGATGAATCACAATGGTATAACCAATTCCTATTCCCATATTTTCTTTGCTATAGTGTTTTGTATTATGGTAAAAGAAAATCACTACTGGAGATTTCTTGTTTAATTTGTTATGAATTATTGAGCCCTTACATAAAATCCATGTTCAGAATTGTGTTGTAGCCTTTCCCAAGTGAACCCACGCACTATAATGATTTATTTTCAGAGCTTGGATATGGTTTGATTTGGTGAGAAAAAGTCGAAACACAGCTGACATAAAAAGGATGCAATTTTGTTCATCCCCCAATATTGATAGAGATTAAAAAAAACACACACACACAATTCTTTTCCATTTCCCACAATAACAATAACTTTTATTTTAGCCGAAAACTGAAACCCAAACTGAGAATAAAGTTTATTTAATTCTCAATTAATTAATCAAAATTATTTTATAATCAATTCAACACTCAAATAAAATTTGTAAAAATGGCACAATAGGCAGTTTTTATGGCAACTTTAATGACAAAATGATCTTTCATTGTTATTGAAATATAAAAATTGAAATGGTTTCCGTACTTGTTTTCATGAAAGACTTTAAAAATACATTAAATATATGATAAAGACATCACAGGTTAAGAGAGAATACAAAGATTCAACAAATAATGTTTTATGATGTTTCATTCAAACATGGTATTTAAGAATTGATCTCAGTTTATCAAAATAGAGATTCATTAAAATCAAGAAATCAGTTTTGTCAACCTAGCCCTAGAGTCCACACACTGAGATGTTAGCCCGTTGTTTCTGATCTGCGTTGAGTTCGCGGAGTAGACAATGGCAGAGTCAAAACACGCCATCAGAGAAGTGCTAATGAAATGTCACTGTTTCGGTCAATGATTTCGGCCCTCCAAAACCAGTTTGGCTTGTAAATAGGTGCACTTTTTTACATTGTCCTTGATCGACTTGTTTCACCCGACCTTTTTTTAAAGTCCCCCTGTGGTGAAAACCCAGCTTTTAATGTTGTTTATATGTCTGTGTGGTGTTTTTAATATGCTTTAAGACAAACCATGTGTAAATTCATAAGTCGACAGCATTGCTGAGTATTCTCTGCTTAAAACTGCAGTGAACCAAAGACAGTCTCAAAAACACGGTTTGAAATCGCTGGTGTTTCTGACGTCACAAACTACCTTGTAACCAATCAGATCAACGTGCAGATGGGCTTTAGCATATTATTAACAGTGAACTAGCTGTGAGTGAGTGGAGGTGGGGCCAATTAGCATATTCATAGAACCGCGTATAGTAAATGACGCAAGGGTGTCGAGTTACATTCAAGCTATTTTAAGGCATGTAGAATTGTTTTTTTACAGGAAAAAAACTTTAAATATGTAATTTTGGGGATCAAAGATTAGTTTTAAGGGATACAATTATTGACTACGGGGGCACTTTAACAACCTTGGAGCACATGGTAGGGTAAATATTTCAAGATTATGTTAAGGCTAATTGTACTGTGGAGAGTTGCGCATTATGTTTTGAAGCCTGTTCTGAGCTCTATTAGAGTTGACTCATTGCATAGAATCTTGGGGAAAGTAAACGATTATTAGAAGTGAGTGTTGAGTAGTAAGAGGCAGGACTTCCTTTGGCAATGACAGCAACAATAGAGGACCACAAATTACTGCACCATTAATGTGAAGTAACTGTTTCCTGAGCAATGATTGTGTATCAGTGCAGCCTGTTAAGAAAAACTACTGTCACTTCAGCTTGATAAAGGTGAGTTTGGTCCGCAGCCTGAGAAGAGGAACGGTGTGTGTTTGTTATGCGTATGTGTGTGTGTTTCTAGCCTGCGTGAGAGGATGGAGCAGGTAGTAGTGCTTGGGAACTAATTGAAATGAGAGGCGATGTGCAAGTCTCCTCCAACATCGCCAAGCCATTCGTCAGGGTGACATCACCGTACTCACACCACATCCATCTTCCAGAGCAGGCCCAGGCTTGCACCGCTCGCCGTGATTAATATCCATACCTCCCAACTGCACACCGTCACTCCCAGCGCATTCAAACACAAGCACACTGGGAGGGAGCGGGCAGCTTCCCCTGTAATCTTCTGCAGAGCCGGACAGCTGTGGTGTGGGATCCTTTTCCATGCCTACGCCACTGAGGGCGGAAAGGGAGTTGGCAAGGAAGAGTGGCAGTGTAGCGCTCCTTTATTGCCCATCCAATAGGAGAATCCGCTGGCTCTGCTGGTGGCCGCACGCTCGACAGCCCCCTAATGAGTTGGATGATGTTTTCACCTTAGAGTGTTAGCAAAACACAAGACACAGAACAAGGAAAGCCCACAGCAACCACCTGGCATGCACATCCACATCTGTACTGATAATTAAAATAATTACATCAAGGATTTACAAAATGGACACAATTTACTTGCCTTCATTTTGTTCCAAACTTCTATGACTGCATATGACTTTCATTAACAGTGAAAGCATTTTGAAACCAGAGGCTGTCAAACTCCAAAAGGCACAACAATAATGACTTTTCACTTAAGTAGAGTGATGCAATGAATGAGATGTACTGTAAGAGCTGTAGCAGAGGGCAAGATATTCAATGAATGACAGGTGAATATTTGGCCTGTTCCTCACAGACTTTTTTATAGAGTGCAATAGTCCGCTTACAGAAGTATTCAATTCTGCATTGGAATAAAAAAAGAAGTCACGATAACTTATAAACCTTGTTAATTGATAGTATACCCTGCTGAAATCCAGTATAAACCAGCATGATCTGGTATAGTGTATCACCAACATTAAATTAATAGTTTTATATTTCACTATTGTTTTTAATTAAATGATGTCATTTGCAATGCTTCATGGGATTCTAGTTATTTCCCCTACACAGGCTATTTACAGTAACTCTGCCCACTGATGTCTGATTGGGCCAGACTAAATCACGGAAGACGCTGGATTGTCAACAGTGGCAATAGTGTAGCGCAAAGGGTCATAGCAGAACATTTTGATGCAAATCGACCCGAGTTCGAATCTGCCTTTTACCGAACTTGCTCTACTTCCTTTTCCCATCATCGGGAACACATTTATTTTCAATAAAGAAAATATTTGAAAAGTGGAAATAAAGTGTCTAACGTGTGTTTTAATAATCAAGTGTTTATCGGTTAGGGGTAGGTGTAGGGAGGGCTTTACTGCGCCAATAAGGCAGCATCGATTTAATAATTTTAACAAATGCAATCTTTTTTATATAATCATTCAAACTCTTATGTTATTATTGCATACTGCTTAATACACAACAACGGTGAGGTGCAAATAGTATCTGCCACTATTTATAAGTATAAATAGCATCTAACTTTTTACACTTATTGCAAATAAAATACTGCTTTTTTTACATAGTGTAAAAACAATCAATTGCTATTTAGACTGAAATAGCAGCTATCGCTATTTTTACTTAGTGAAAATAGTCGCTGGCATACTTTTTTTGCTTCAAAAGTTTGTAATGAATCTCATCGTAGCTCAAAATGCTTAAACAAAGACTTCCCTATGGGAAAAATACTTCTGGAAACAATGCCGTTGAAACCTAATGTACTGTATTGCATGACTCAATACCCAATTCTGGTCAGTCGTGTAACTCACTATGATCGGTGACACTGCTGTATATCGTACCACTCATCCGGGTAACTGAAACCAGTGCTACCTTTACCGCAGATTCACGCTCTCTCATTTCACAGAAAGTCACGTTTTTGGATCTTAACACCTCCTGGTCACAGACTAATTTCACTGTAAGAGCAGCTCAGAGATCCTTCATCTTTCAAATTTTTTTTTTCATCTGTGTTCTTCAAAATTCGTACAAGTTTGGAACAACATCAGCATGAATAAACGTTAATTTTCAGTTCATTTCCAACTGAACTTTTCCTTTGAGAATAAGCTGGAACTGTAGGATGACATAAGAAAAAAAGATGGTCTTATCAAAGCAGGCTGTCAAACTACATTTGGAGTTTTGCGTTGTTTTCCTTTAACACCCCCCCCCCATAAAAAAAGGCTCTCATTATGAAGAGATGCAGCTCCCACCTGCGATCGGGGGCGAGCAGCACTTTGAAGATGCTCTGAAATGTGACCACGTACGCCCGCTCCCTTAGACTGATTAGCTTTGATAGCCCCCCCGTCTGATGTACGCAACGGTTTCATACTCTTGTAGCTCTCAGGCTGAAGCTTACACTTAGCGTAAAAGCCTTTTGCTGTCTTTGAGATGCAGAGTGAGTCGCCCCCACCCTGACACACACACTTCCATTCAGTGCCGTTCAAAGCTGGATGTGATTGATTGGGAAGTGCTCCATGAGAGCAGGGCCGTTCAATGCACACCACACTTTTGTCATTCACAGGGTTCCTGCCTGCCCAGAGAGAGCATGTCATGTAATCAGATTAAGAGAAGTGCTGTCACAAGACAGGATGGCTAACAGCTGGCCCATAAGCACCCTGATTTACTTTACGCTGCTTACTGCTTACTCCTAAAGGCATTGGACTTTAGTGGAAGCAATCTGTTTTATCAGTCCCAAATTTCCCGGGTCGTTTATCCTTGCCTATCAACGTTATGGGTTTTGGTTTGTAGCGTTCCACAACGGCACGTAAATATGACAGGTTTTTGTGTCTTTGAGGTGAATGTGCTTAATACCTTAGAAATTGAATGTCCGTTGAAATCTCTTCAACTGCTCATTTTCAGCAGAAATGAAAATCAAAATACCAAGAATGCACCGGTTGTTTCATCTGATAGTGAAGAGTTCGGGCTGAGATTCTTGGCGTCAAGAGCTCTTAATGTTATTAAGAGCTCAAAGATGGAAAGGCGGTCTTGTCAGATCTCATCTAAATCCAGGTATGACATTCCTCTAATGCTGTCCCATCATATATCTGCAGTCATTAATTCAACGTCAGTCACTCCATCATAACCCTCTCCTTGATAAATGATGGAATTATATGATTTATCGGTCAATGATTCAGTGTTCGTTTTATTTGTCTGGATGTAGTCATTTATTCAGAAATGCATCACAATGCAGTACATAGTGACTTGAATATGCCTATTCTGTGATGAATATGTTAACAAGTGCAAAATGTCATGGTGGTATAACTCGGGCATATTAATAACAAGATGCAGCTTCTGCACATACGTCAATCGCCATCTTGAAATGGTCAACTAGATCTGTTTACTGTAAATAGATGTCGAAGATGCCTCAGTGATATAGTAATATGTATATCTATGTAGATTACATATATAAATGTAGACATAATAATATATACTAAAATGCTATGCAAATCTTTACTATCCAACGCATGCTTAAGATCACCAGATTCAATGGTGTTTTACCAATACTTACCATCCAAAATATGCAGAATTGTCTAATGTGTATTACCAATTAAATCATGCAAAAATTGGCTAGAAATATTGCAGACCAGATTCGAATGTACTTTGCTTGTTTTTTGTTATTTGTTGGCCAAAATAAGTGTGGTGGAACTAACATAAAAGATGCAATTAGTAACACTTTATTTTACAGTGTCTTTGTTACATTACTGTAGTAATAACAATAATTATGCATAATTACATGCCACTAACCCCAAACCAACCCCTAATCCTAACCCTATAGTAAGTACATGTAGTTAATTATTATTACTCAGCACTTAAATGTATACTTACACTGTAACACCTTAAAATAAAGTGTAACCAAGCATTTTGGTGTCACATGACTAGAAAAAAGTGTAATAACAGATATTTTCATGTTTTTGTTACATGGTGAGATTATTCCGATTTTCCAATGGCAAATGGTGTAATATATTCAAAAATGCACATTTGAAAGATGTGTACCATTTATGTACCCGTTATACCCATTAGAATGAGTGATTTGCAAAGTTTTTTTAAAGGGCCATTGTGTAGGAATTTATCCCATCTAGTGGTGAAATTGTATTTTGCATTCAAATGAATTGTGCTCTCCAGCGCCTCGCTTTTTCAAATGCGTGTTGCATCTACGGTAGCTGTTATGTACCAAAAAGCTGTTTCTGCTGCTTTCAGTTACGTGACGCTAGCTCTGAACGACCTGAACGACGGCTCTGGCCTAGTATGTTTTGACCCTCTCTACTATTATAGTTTTACAAGATAGCGGAACGACATTGAAGCCTCCGTGGACCTACCCGTCACATGTATATAAAGATAATAAATTCTTCGTTTACGAGGATAAGTCATATAATTGGCAGAGGTATTTGTACACCATTGAGGACATATTAAAATAAAAATATTGATTTAGATAATAAAATACCTAAAAAAATTACACATTGTCCCGTTAATGAAATTCTGACAAAGTGGACTTGAGTATGTGTGTATGTAAACCATCCCAGTAATTCGGAGAAAAACAAGCCTCGCCCCATACTTTCCTGGATGCCATTCATTGCATGCTGGAAGCGTATATTCGCAGAGAAACCTCTCGTTGTGGCCTCTTCTTTTCCACCCCTCCATCAGAAAGCGAGCAGAAATTAGATGTGAATGGGCCCCAGTGTTCAGAGGGCCGTAAAAACAGCTCTCTTGTTCTAGCCTTCCCCCCCCCCGACTTCCCAGACACATCATTGAATCGGCCAGTGAGTGTCTTTGAAGAGAGGATTGTACAGTGATACAAATGGCAGTCCCGCTCTTTCGGGGATGTGCTCTCCGCCTCTGCCTAGCCCTTTTCCCTTTCAAATCCCATATTTTCTGGAATTCAATGGCCTGACAAGGACCGGCATATGGGGGAGGTTGAGGTCTGGGAAGAAGAAATTGTTTCCCTGGAGTGAGAGGGGTGAGGAAATCGAGAATCCCTGAGGAAAACAGGAACACATTGCCTCTTTATGTTTTTTGAGGGTGGCCTTCCCTTTCCTTCGTCATCCTCACCCCAGAGCCCCTCTATTCAGCCCTGGGGAGAGAATGGAGGGGGGTTATGAGACTGTCAAGGCAGTGATTGTGTAGCTGAGGTTGGGCAGGCGGGGTTGGGAGACTGGCAGATACTTCAGACACACAGACAGCCTTGTTAGCTGGCATCCACAGTGAAGGGAAGAGAGGAAGACAGACTGGCTGATGTCAAAAGCTACTACTCCATTGCATCATCCTCTTCCTTCCTTCATTATTGTCTTCCTCCATTAGTAACAAAGATTCTGTCTAAAGCTAAGTAACGAGTATCACATATTCTCCCTTCTTTTTGCCTCAGCTTCTGAAAGATTAGAGGGATTTTCCACCCCAAAATGAATATTCTATCATAATTCACTCACTCTCAAGACTTTTGTTGATTTTGTTGAAAAAATGAAGAGATTTTTAATATTCTCTCAATATTTTGTCTGTCCATCCTTTAAAAAGTAAACCACTAATAATGCCAGTCTCCCAACCTCAGCAACATTTACAAGCTTCTAAAAGTACATAAAGACATTGTAAAAGAAATCTATGTGAATCAGGCATATGGATTATATGATGAAAAGATTTAATTTAGGTATTTATTCACATAAACATTGATCAGTGCACACTGGTTCTCATGTCAACCAAGATTGTTTGAGCAGCAGTTTACCATATTTGATGATGAAAGATTTTATTTTTTTGCGGCTGCAATGCACAATGAACTTCCCACTGCATTATAGAGATACTCACTAAGTTTTTAGGTGTGTTCCATTACAAAGGCGGTAAGTACCCTACAAAGAGAATATCACAGGGTATACCAACATCTGTCCCAGCCCTAATTTTTTATATGAAGGCCACTGCAAACAGCGTAGGGAATAGGGAAAGATCGATACTTCACTTCAAAGGAAGTGGAGAGAGATATTTACCCACCAGTCAGCTCCCACAGTAAAAAAATATATTGAGTTTAAAAAAGTACCATCACCATCTCGTTTACGCTAAAACCTTTTGAACTGTAAGGCCTAGAAACACAATCCCTGATTCCTCATGCCGAGTCGAATGTGAACCTTGCTTTCAATTAAAATTACATTTCCTGCCATTTTGAATTCTCGGAAAACCCTAGTTTATTGAACTTGCCCTAGACAGTTCATCTGATCTTCAACAAAACTGGCTCAGATCAGCAGTTGCTGAGATATGGTTATTGAGATATGGTACTACTTGGTAGCTGTCAACACATTCTTGTACAGGAACAGCGCAACCTTGGCTTAAACTTCTAAATGGTTTGGCCTAAAGTCATGAGACCGGTTTCTTTAGTTATCAGTCGCAGCATACCAAGTCGAACGATACCATTGTTTACCATGTCAACCATTTTGTGTCAGCCATTTAGAATTTTTACAGTAAGATGTTATTATTTATGAACATAGTAATGTATTGTAAAACATAGTATGTGTTGTTGCCACCATAAGAAGCCTGATAACTGTGGGGCAAGTGGCAAAAAATAGAAATGTATGCTTCAATTTTTTTTAAAAACTAATTTTCTTGTGAATAATTTTCTTGCACTGGGTCTGGGACATGCCGAGTACAACAATACCAAACATGCATGTTCTATAGCTTGTCCAACATTTTGATTTATCACATAAATGACTACAGCAAATTGGTTCTGGGTTGTTCGCTTGATTGGAATAAATGAAATATGAAACTAGGTGGTCGACTCCAAGTTGAAATTTCGATTCTACTTGCCAAAGGAACCCTGTCAAAGAATCATTTCTATATAAATTGATCTAATTTTTAAATGGAATGAGATATCAAAATATGACACATTTGTGTAAGGCCTCAGTCTGAGAACACACTAAATAAAAGTAGCAGGACAGGGACACTTATTGACGGTATAATACAACAAAACATGAAACTTACTTCAACTGCACAACCGTTGGTTCAATTGACCCCAATTGTATTTTTTTGAGCTGCCATCATTGTCCGTGTCTTGTATCTTGAGAAACATGGCCGCCGTTCTGATGGCAACATGTCATAAAGGATCTAATGGCTGATTCTCTGCAGTGCTTTTCCGTATTGAGATAAAACCTTTAAATGTACCATTGTAACCTCCCCCTGACAGTGTCATATCAGTTCCATCACCAGAAGGATACAGTATGTTCAACCAACATTTTTGCTGATAGTTTGCTTGGCCCCGATAGTTGCTACTTGCAGCTATATGCTGTATTTATTTAGTTTCACAAGTGTTAATCATTCAAGACAAGACAATCGTACATTTGCAATGTCTGCAGTGACATCCTAATATACAGTACATGACTCTAAAAATGATAAGCATGTGATGTACGAGGCGTTTGGGAATGCATGAAATGCAGAAGTGACTGGAAATGTTTTGATATTCAAAGCATGCTCAGAGCGAGGCTGTCTGATGAGCTGTCCAGGTGAAAGTGTAGATGAACATAGGGCAAGGCATTGGATGGACAGCAGAGAGCAATCCGCCCGACTGCTTTAGTGATGAAAGAAGGTGAGGAAATCTCCAGTGGGTTTGCTGTATATTTAATGTGGTCATATTCCAGCGTCAGCTCCAGCCCAACTCCCACCAGCTCAATGTCATGTCATTGTTGCCGCATTGATCGATATCTGTGTGTGCGATTGAGCCAAAAATGTTTTACAATGATGGAATTTGAACATGCAGGATTGGCCTGAGACAGAGCTTTCACCTTCTTTCCGTCTGCATTGTGAACAAGAGCTATTGTTAAAAGCACTGATATTGTAAGTCACCTTATGAGCTTTTTTTCTGCCCGTGGAAAGCATTCTATTCCCCTAAGGGATAATAATATTGTAATGTATTGCATTATCATCGAATTAACTAGTACCATCACCTCTAGAGCCCATTTGATGCTGATTACGGACTACAAATACAGCACTGCTATGCTTTTTTTCTTTTTTTTCTAGGTGAATGTAAATTCTGGGATGGTCCTACACAACATAAACATATTGAACTTGACTAGACGTTTTCCCAGTTGTATTGGGTAAATACAGTTATGGCCTTAGTGAACATAAACAGCTTGATGAAATCCGGATATGTGTCAGTATATTAGGCCCTGATTACACCTGGTACTGAGATGTGTTTTGGTCGAGCAGATCACAAGTGGACGATGCTAAATACAGGTGTAAACGGGGATCCGCCCCGTTCCGTATTACACCATGAGAGATCTGGTCACCCTATGTAACAGGCAATAACAGGTTGAAGCAAATGCTAATATAACCTCAGTTTGACCCCAGTGCTTTATAAATTCTACAACAGCCCTGCATATAAAACAGTGATGTGTAAAAACATCTTTAAAAAATCTTAATTAGTTTCCAAAGAAAACATTTGCTTCCACATTTCCAATTAAAATACATCCACAAACCACAGAGAATATATTTTTTAAATGTAGCCTGTGGGTTGGCTTTGTTGTCTTCTATAATAGTTATGGAACTTGTTTTCAAATTAGATCATATATAATCATTTTCAGTCCAAGCCATTCCTGCTTGTGTCGTTGTGGGTTTTTTTTAATGTAAAATGTAAAGAACACAATACTAATAATAATAACAAAAAAATATATATAAAAATGATTAAATTGAATTACCATTTACCATTACAATCACTGTAGTGGGTTAAAGTAAAATTTAGTTTGCTATTTTACACCCCTAGTTGTGTGTTAGGGTGATCTCTGACTGCCGGTGAATAATGTCATGTTTGTGCTCATTAACGAGTATTTGAAAAGACAAATCCAGCAGTGTATTTTCATGAATATAAGTGATTTAACTCTCATTTGATTCGCCGTGCGGCTCTACGTCAATATAAAGTGACATAATGAAGTGCAGAATGTCTGCCAATGCCCTTGAGATCTTCAGGAAAGCTGCTCTCTATAAACCTATTTCCTATCTTTACACGCTCCTCTGTACAGGAAGCAGCGTTTCAAAAAAAACATGCTTTATTTGATATGCTAATATATTACATGCTGTTTAATTGATTTGTTCCTGATGAAAGCACAATAAAAAATGCATTTGGGGAACAAGATGGTGAGCCTTCTTTTCTGTCCATAGAGGAACAGCGCTCCCTTTGCATTACAATAATTTACTGTCATAAAGACATGTTTATTCGCTGTCTATTTCACATAAGTTAAGCTGTGTCCAGTCAGCTTTGTTTTTATGTAAAGATTCCTCCCAAGAAAAGTCAAGCATATATTATGTGAGTCCAACACTTACGTCTAAGAGGAAATGGAATCAGATCGTATTCATTACTTTACTTCGTTCAGCCACTTCATACACCTACAAATTGTTAACTTGCTTGCTAAATGATTCACTTATTAAGCTATTTCAACCTGATTTAATCCATAAAAATTAGTTGTGTTGAAACAAATGTATTTAGTTTGATTTAATAATCAGTTTAACTTGATTAAAACCAGTTAACGTAGATGCTACAATTTTTGTTAGTTTAATGCTCACTTAAGTGCCTTGGATCGCGTAGCTTTGTTTGATGCGTTGACGTAATTTCCACTGAAACAGGAAGGCGGGACATTTTGAGTGGCTCCTCCCCCTTTTCAAATAGCCAATAGCGTTTAGTTTCCCTCACAGACTGACAGCACCATGGAAGCGAATCCGAGCGCTGATGATACATTGGATTCAATAGTAGAGGTGAGAATTCTAGTCATTCTAGTCATTTCATTCTTAACCAACAGTTGGAAAACGGAATAAAAGCGATTGAGCAACCGAACACACTTCTCCAACACATATTTCTCTGTGACATGTCAACGCTCGCTTTGGCCAGGGGGTGTTTATAGCAGAGGGGGCGGAGCTTTAGATTCTAGAGAGCATTTGATTGGACAGAAGATCTGATGAGAAACTGAAGCCCGCGGTGATGTCATACAAATCCGCGATCCATTCTAGCGGAAGTGTGGGACAGTACGTTTTGAATGCTTATATCTTCTAAATGCAAATCTGCCGTGCAAAGGTAAAAGACCGTGACTTCGTTTTTGGTCAAAAATGAGTTATTGATATTTTTGGCACATTCAAGACCTCATTTATCATGTGAATAAGTATCTTGAGTCAACTCTGTTGTTTTTTCGAGAGAATAATTGGTTGTCTTAACAGTAACTTCCAAAAGCCCATGAGAAACGTCTCGGTTACGTATGTAACCCTAGTTCCCTGATAGGGAACGAGACGCTGCGTCAAACGCTGCGGGAACGCCCCTGCGTTGTGCGTCATGAAGCACGTATGGAATCAGCCCAATGGAGAGATGAAACGTCATAGGCGGGTGACGTCATCGACCAGGAAACTATAAAGCACCCCAAAAACACAAGCGCATTAGCTTCTGATAGGCTTGAAGGAAGCGCTAACGGGAGTGCCGGGAGTATGGCGGAGCGACGCAGCGTCTCGTTCCCTATCAGGGAACTAGGGTTACATACGTAACCGAGACGTTCCCTTTCAAGGGAACTTCGAGCTGCGTCAAACGCTGCGGGAACGCGAATACCCACGTCGCCATAGGACCAAATGACCGTCATGTGAGACTAGCGCACAGAGGACGAGAGCACCTGTGCCCCAGGGGTAGAGCTTAAGTCTAGGTCATAGAACTTAATAAAAGTATGCGGTGAAGACCATCCAGCCGCATCACAAACATCACTCAGGGAAACCCCCGACAAAAGAGCTTTAGAAGCAGCCATACTCCTGGTAGAGTGAGCTCGGACAACCAAAGGTGAAGGCTGGCCAGCCGACTCATAAGCAAGTGAGATAGCCTCAACCACCCACTTGCTCATTCTCTGTTTAGACGCCGGACACCCTTTCCTGGGTGGCCCGAAACATACAAAAAGTTGTTCTGATTTCCTCCACAGGGCAGCTCTGTGGACATAAGCGTCTAATGCCCTAACAGGGCAGAGTGAATTAAGTTTCTCCTGGTCCGATGACATAAATGGAGGAGGACAGAAAGCCTGCAGAACCGTAGGTCTAACAATATTAGTAGGAACCTTAGGAACGTAACCTGGTCTAGGATGCAGAAAAGCTTTAACCATGCCAGGTGCAAATTCCAGGCACGAGGGTGAAACCGACAGAGCCTGCAAATCTCCGATTCTTTTTAGTGAAGAGATAGCAAACAAAAAGATAGTCTTAAAAGTGAGAAACTTCTCGGGAACTTCTTCGATAGGTTCAAAAGGAGCTAGGGAAAGACCTTCTAATACAGTGGCCAGATCCCAAGTCGGCACCCTCGTACGAACTGCTGGCCTCAGCCTCAAAGTGCCACGGAGGAAACGAGTTATAAGCGGGTGTCTCCCAAGAGAAACTCCACTGAAAGGGACGTGGTAAGCAGCTAGTGCCGCCACATACACCTTTAGTGTGGAGGGGGATAACCCTGTGGAGAAGCGCTCCTGCAGGAATTCCAGCACTGCACCCACTGGGCAGTTAACTGGGTCCTGCAGGTGTTCTCCACACCAAGAAGTGAAAAGTTTCCACTTCAAGGCATAAAGCTTCCTCGTGGATGGAGCTCTGGAGTTAAGAATGGTCTCAACAACCTCGGTTGAGAGACCGGAGTCTATGAGCTGGGCCCCCTCAGAGGCCAAGCCCACAGTTTCCACAATTCTGGGCGGGGGTGAAGTATCGTGCCCCCCGCCTGGGAGAGTAGATCCCTCCTGACCGGGAGCTCCAAAGGAGAACCGTCCAGGAGAGAAATCAGGTCCGCAAACCATACTCGGGCCGGCCAGAACGGGGCTACTAGTAGTAGACTGACCCCGTCCCGGCGGACCCTCTCCAGAACTCCTGGTAACAGAGCAATCGGGGGAAAGGCGTACAGACGTGACCTCGGCCACGGCTGCACCATAGCATCCAACCCCAGGGGGGCTGGAAGAGTGATGGAGAACCACCGATGACAATGAGTGGTCTCCTTGGAAGCGAATAGGTCCACCTCGGCGCGACCGAAACTCAACCAAAGGAGCTCCACCACCTCGGGGTGGAGTCTCCATTCCCCTGGCCTCGGCCCCTGCCTCGACAGGGAGTCTGCTACCACATTCAAATACCCAGGGAGATACATTGCTCTCAGAGATAGTAGCTTCCCTTGGGACCACAGGAGGATCTGACGGGCCAACTTGTAAAGCCGGCCCCCCCTGATGATTTATATAAGAGACCACCGACGTGTTGTCTGATTGAACTAACACATGATGGCCTCTCAGGTCTGTTAGGAAGTGTTTCAGAGCCTGAAACACAGCCAACATCTCTAGACAATTTATGTGCCACGAAAGATGATGATCCTGCCACAGACCTTGGGCTGGGCGACCACTCATGACCGCCCCCCACCCTGTGAGGGAAGCATCCGTCGTTAGCGTTATGCGACGACAAAGAGCCCCCAGCACAGGACCTTTGGATAGGAACCAAGTTTCTCTCCACATGACCAGAGCACGAAGGCAGCGCCGCGTGACTTTGAACGTGCGGAGCGGATTTCCCCTCGGGGAGAATCCCTTGGTCCTGAGCCACCACTGTAGCGGTCTCATGTACAACAGGCCGCAAGGTATAACGTTGGACGCTGCTGCCATCAGACCCAACAGTCTCTGAAACTGCTTGACAGTGAGTAGCTGGCCTAGCTTCACTTGTTTCACAGCTGAGAGAATCGAAGCGATGCGGGTCGGAGAGAGTCGCGCCCGCATCGATACCGAATCCCAAACGACACCCAGAAAAGTGGTCTTCTGGGAAGGAGATAATACACTTTTCTTTGCGTTCAGCCTCAACCCCAACTTTCTGATATGAGCGAGGACGACATCTCGATGCCGAACCGCCATCTGCTCGGTCTGAGCTAAAATCAACCAATCGTCGATGTAATTGAGAATACGAATGCCCTGAAGCCTCAGAGGCACTAGTGCTGCATCCATGCATTTCGTGAAAGTGCGGGGAGATAAAGCTAGGCCAAACGGAAGAACCCTGTACTGGTACGCCTCGCCCCCGAAGGCGAACCTCAGGAACTTCCTGTGTTGTGGAAGGATGGACACATGGAAGTATGCGTCCTTCAGATCTATCGTGACAAACCAGTCCTCGGACCTGATTTGAGACACGATCTGCTTGATAGTGAGCATCTTGAATTTTAGCTTCCCTACCGAGCGATTCAATATGCGCAGGTCTAAAATTGGACGCAACCCCCCATCCTTCTTTGGAACGATGAAATATCGGCTGTAATAACCTGACTCCAAACTGGGAGGAGGAACCCGTTCTATAGCCTCTTTTTGAAGGAGCGTTTTCACCTCTTGTTCCAATACCAGAGCCTGCTCGGGGCCCACCACTGTGTGCAGAACCCCTCTGAATTTTGGTGGACGACACCTGAACTGGATAGCATAACCCTTTTCTACTGTCTGCAGGACCCAATGAGATATTTTTGGAAGGCTTTTCCACTCTGCCAGAAATTCTACTAAGGGTACCAGCCTCTCGAGACTGGCCTCTGGTGTAACTTGAGCAGCAGACGCAGCGCCCTGTAACGGCGCACCGGCAGGGAACAACTGGTCTGACCGCTCTGAGACCCTCCTCAGAGGGAGCGAGCGTCCCTCGGGAAAGCGCTCGCTGGGATCGTCTGTGCCCCGGCATAAAGGCGGGGTTGGCAGAACGAGCCCCTGAGGGCACCGAGGAGGAATGGGCACCGTAAAAAGAGGTGAACACCTTTCCGCCTCGGTGGGGACCACCCTCAGCATCCTGAACGGCTTGGCGTCAGGACTTCTTCTTAGCCGAAGCCTTCTTAGCCAATATAACTGTCCTCAGATCAGTTCTACTGGGAGAAGGCTTCGGCTGAGAGTGTCGCGGCTGAGCCCACTGTCCAGCAGGGGGAGCACGAGACGCGACACTCTGCCTCTGCTGCGCTCTATGTGATGAGCTCGAAGACGGCCGGGGCTGCTCCCGCCCAGCAGCCCCAGGGACATGAACTTTAAGGGGAAGAAACTTTTTAAAAGCTGCAGTTTGTTTCTTTTCTTCTTGGAATTTATCGATAACTGAATTCACAGCATCACCAAACAACCCCATGGGAGAAAGAGGAGCATCTAAAAGAAAAGCTTTTTCTCTCTCTTTAATATTAGTCTGATTTAACCGCAAATGTCTTTCTGCGGCCACCAGAGCTGCCATAGAACGACCCATTAATTTGGCCGATTCTCTGGTGGCACGCAGGGATAAATCAGCAGCCTGACGCAGTTCGCGAACTACGTCAGTACTGACCTCCTCACTCTCACTCATGTCCCTTAGCAGATCAGCCTGGTATGCCTGCAAGATTGACATAGTATGCAGACATGACGCAGCCTGACCTGCTGCCGAATATGCTTTACCCACCAAAGCCGAAGTGTTTCTTAAAGGCTTGGTGGGTAATGCCGGTGCCTTAAAAGATGATGCTGCTTCGGGGGAGAGATGGCTCGCAAGCGTCTCTTCCACACGAGGCAACGCACCATAACCATGAGCCTTGGCTCCCATAATATTAGCGTATGTTGAAGTCTGGGGACTAAACACTCTATATGACACCGGTTTTCTCCATGATTTCGACACCTCGGTGTGGAGATCATGGAAAAACGGCAGGCACCGGCGTGGAGGCTGCACACGTGACGGCAAAAATCTCTCATCCAACTTTGATTTAGAAACAGACTCCTGTCTAGTCACTGGCCATTCAATATTAAGTTTTTCAACAGCTCTTGTTAACACCTCCATAAGCTCATCACTCTCAGGAGTGTGGGGTGGCGAATCCTCCACATCTCCCTCAACACTAACAACATCAAGTTCCTCAGAACTGGATAGCATTGGTGCCTCAGCCCGAGCGGAAGAAACCGCAGCGCGTGCTTCCGAACCCGGGACTGAGGCACTGGATCTCACAGGTGAAGGGAGAGATAAGGCAGAGCCCGTCTCAAACCCCGCTGTGAGATCCATCTGCGATCCCCACGATAAGCGCCGCCGCTCTGCCTCGGCAGAAGCGGGACCCGAACCGCGGGGAGCGCGCACCGAACCGCTCTCCTCAAAGAGCGACCGGCGGGAGCGGAGCGTCCTTAACGGCAAACGCTCGCAATGCTCACAGTCTGCTCCCTCGAGAGCAAACTGGGCATGCTGAACTCCCAAACAAACAACACAAAGATCATGTGTATCCCCGCTCGTTAAATAACGCGAGCAGGGAGGAACACACTTTCTAAACTGCTGTTCGTCCGCCATAATCTCTCAATATATATATATATAGGGATAAATTGTTTGTGTGGTGCAGGGTATGTAAGACAGACAATATCACACAGGGACAGATTCACATGTAGCGCGACTGAAAGCACAGAAGCTAATGCGCTTGTGTTTTTGGGGTGCTTTATAGTTTCCTGGTCGATGACGTCACCCGCCTATGACGTTTCATCTCTCCATTGGGCTGATTCCATACGTGCTTCATGACGCACAACGCAGGGGCGTTCCCGCAGCGTTTGACGCAGCTCGAAGTTCCCTTGAAAGGGAACCAAAGCAGGAAACCGTAACACCAGCTACTGCTCTTTGGCTTTGTTTTGGAACGCTCAAATTGAGTTACGGTACTATTATTAATAATAACCGAGCGCACAACTGATACTGGCGCGCGCGGTAAATGACTTTCACGAGAGAATAGCAGATCTATACACGAGGAAACGGGAACTCGCGAGCTCATTCAAACCCTGCGCGCGCTCATGACATCTCCTCTGCACGCAATATAAGCCCTCGCGCGCGCATGATCATTCCACACACTCTCGCGCTTGATCTGCTCTCGTCTGCTGCTTTTGCTCACTCGAACAATTTTGTTTTTGACAGTCGAGGGCCGGGACTTCCTGTTTTAATAACCTCAAATGTCATTGGTTACTTCCCATTTTCCAGAAGTCAGTTGTGATTGGACGCCTGTCCAATGACTCGTAATTCAATTCACTTGAGACATCACTTAATTTGTTTTTTTATTGTGGTTTATTAATGTGTAATGTGATTTGATGCATTGTTAATATAGAATATATTCTTACCAGATACTTTATTAACAGAAAGTCTTACTAGTGAATGCATTGTGTTGTTAAGAGATATTTACAGACTGTAACGACGCATTTCCATGGTTATTAGCATTGTAAATCTACCAAAATGCTTATGCATCTTTACATTTTATATTTATAACACTGTTATTTGTGTTATTGTCATTAAAATATCTAAAAGAAATTGGAGAAAAATGTAAATGCAAAGTCATATATGCTGTAGTTCACCACTACATTACCACTATACCCCCATTTACCACTATTTACGTTTATCCAACAAAAATTAAATAGGATCTGAGAACCTCAGAATGTAAAAAGTGTCCATTACATAGTTGTAAATATAACAAGGGCTTTGAATGAAAGATAAATTACTTGTTTATATCAATAAGCCAGAGTTGTTGTGTAAGCTTTTTGTTTTCATCCTGTGTATTACTATTATGTTATTTTTGAGTGGTTTATTATATTTTCTATTAAATGTAAAAGGGGTTCTGGCAGCATGAATGCCTTTTATTTTTTAAGATAGGCAATGTTATGTTCAGATGGGGTGTTATCATTTATGCTGTGTGCTTGCCTCATACTTTCTCTTATTAAGTTGTTCTCACAACACATGCAAACAAAACGGCACTGTTTTTGAAATTTTGAAGATGTCTTTATCACATTTCTGTCTTTATCACATGCTTGAACCTTACTAACTGAACAAATTTTACTGCATGAAGTGTATAAAAAAAATACTGTTTTACACAAAACTCTTAGTCACTTCAAGCACATGAAAACACCCAAAACTCTTAGTGACTTGCATGCAGACACCCAACTTTACACATTCATTTATAGATTTAACCCTCAGCCCTGACCCTGGAGGATCATGTTCTGCAGAGTAAAGCTTGTTCTCATACACAGATATGACCTATTTATGAATGAAATTCATGCATTTATTTGTCATTTAAACTGATGCAAACAGGGAGAGAGAGTAGAAAAGACTTATCCTGTCGCCCCCTCTAGTGGACAGCGTTAAGTATCACGGCCTTCATTGCTCAGATTACGCAAATCAATGGGATTTTTTGGGAAAGTAAGTCTGACCAGTTAGAAAAGATACAGGCGAGTCTGACCAGTCTGAAGGTCTGAGCCGAGTTTGGTGAAGCATTAAATGGATAGTTCACCCAAAAATGAAAATTCTGTCAGTATTTACTCACCCTCATGTTGTTCCAACCCCGTAAGACCTTCGTTCATCATCGGAACACGAATTAAGATATTTTTGATGAAATTTGAGAGCTGGATCATTCCTCCATACTAGTCCATAGGCTTCTTGAGGGATTGAACTTGCCGGCCTCGAAAAGTTATTAAAGACATCGTTAAAATAGTCCAAGTGACTACAGTGGCTCAAACTTAAAGGGTAACTAAACCCCTGGTCAAAGCCTGACTCCACCCACTGGCAATATTTGAAAAATGCTGGAAAAGTGGGCAGAGCCCAGCGGAGATAGAGGCGATGAACCGAGGGCGGGGCTGAGCGGGGGGGCGTGCACCTCAGACCCGCAGTGACAGCTGCTGTCAAACTAGCTAAAATGGAGTGACGCAAGTAGCTTTGCAACCGAGCGGTCATTTGAAGTCGAGAACTTTTCTCCCCCACCTTCACCGGAAGTGGAGGAGGGTGGATTGTCTGTGGACACCAGCTCAAACTGCGGTCTTGACTCCCGCATCGCGATCGGCATCCGATTATTCCTATATTCAGTCATTTTGAGATATTATTTTCCAGGATTATTATTACTATTACGTTCAATAAATTTTGCTGCTATGTGAAAAAAATAATCAGCAAATCGCGCCGGCGCGTTTGTCGACACCAGAGGATTAACTTTAGCCTAATAAGAAGGAACATAAATTGTGATTAAAAATATATGCTCACTCACATCAATCCCACGTAAAATGCAGGTTGCACACTGGAGCGATAGGCGAGATTAACTACCTATGCTACATGAAATAATCTAAATAACTATATAAATGCTATGCTAACTAGATGCTAATATATACAGTATCTATCCTGATCGTTTTCAATACTTGTAATTCCAACTCCTGACTCGCTACAGTAGTTTTGACGGAACCAGATGCTTTTATACCAGGGACTGCCAAGGGCGTGGTGAGCTCGCACCAAGGGCGTGACAGAGTGACGTCAGAGAGTATTCTACGTCAGAGAGTAGCCCTACTGCGGGAGCTTTCCGTTTAACCTGAAGAGGGCAGCACTCAGACGTTTTTACACCATATATTTGAAAATTAAAACACTTTATACCCAAATGTCAAAAAATGTACTCGAATCAATGAACAGCATTTCTGAAGCTCCATTCTTAAAGATAATTAACTAAAAAAAGTTGTTTTAGTGTTTAGTTACCCTTTAAGTTTATCAAACGACTAGAACACTTTTTGTGCGCAACAAAAACAAAAATAGCGACTTTATTTCAACTATTAATTTCCTTCTCTGTGGGCCTCGAGTCAGGTTACTAGTTTAACAGCGTATGATCTGTTTTTGTACGTCACACGCATCACCCACATGACCAGCGTAGGCCAATAGTGAGCCTACGTGTGACGTAGCTCTACGCAATTACACTAGTTTAACTGACTAGAGGAAAATGGGAAGTAACCAATGACATTTGAGGTTATTAAAACAGGAAGTCCCGGCCCTCGACTGTCAAAAATTAAATTGTTCGAGCGAGCAAATGCAGCAGGCGAGAGCAGATCAAGCGCGAGAGCGTGTGGAATGATTAAGCGCGTGCGAGGGCTTGTATTGCGTGCAGAGTAGATGTCATGAGTATGAATGAGCTCGCGAGTTCCCGTTTCTTCGCGTGTAGATCTGTTATTCTCTCGCGAAAGTCATTTACCGTGCGCGCTAGTATCAGTTGTGCGTTCGGTTATTTTGGCCATTGTTTTGCCGCCATATTATACTATGCCCCTAGTTACCGTGCCGGTGTTCTATCAAATAATGCTACCTATCAGATTGTATGGTGTTCTGCCTTTGTTTAACTGTCCATTAAAATTTAAATTACTGTGTACTTTGTAGAGCTGCCATCAGTCCCTGTAACTTCTGATGTCCTCAGAGCTTTGTCCTGCACAAACGTTGTCAGGACATAGTATCTGAACCCGCTCCATCGACAAACGTGCGATATCGATCGCGAAGGATATATGCAGAGTTGACAGAAAAATGTTACACATGCCATAGCTAGCAGATGACCATTTCGGGTACCGGACCTGGTTGAAACACTCATGTATCTAGCTGGCAGAGTGCCAAAACATCGCCGGCGCCTTCGAGTAACCGTACGTTCACACCGCCGCCGACTTGAGCGACAAAGAAAGTCTGGCCGCCCTGCCAAGGACGCTTGTCAAAATACGGGGAAGCTTGTTGACGCTTTGGCCGCTCTGGCCGCTCTGATGTAGCAGGAAGAAGAGAAGTGTCACAACATTAAATGTAATAAACAGAAAAACAAGCAATATATTGAAGAAACCTTTTATAATGACAGCATTTTTATAACCGTTTTCGTCACATTTGATCGGGGGTAAAAAGAATAATTAGCCATTATTATTTGCATTAGTGCAATTGGTCAAATCGATGTTACCGTGAGCAAATGAATTGAATTCCCGCTTGAAGCGAGCGTTCGTAAATATTTCAAATAAAAGTTGTGCTCATTCTCAAATGTGTATCACTGGATCATTGATAATCGCAAAGTTGTTGTGTTTGGTGCTGCTGTATTGTATTTGCGGAGAAGACGTCGGACTCGGAGATTTTGAGTTCATGACACCCTCTAGGACCCTTATCTATATGCAAACAACGTGATATGGTGATATCATAAATGATAGGAAACTCAGCAACAGTGATGATTAGCTTCTCCTCCATTTTCTCGGAACTAATGTTTTGGTAGGAACGAAAGTTTACATGGTATGTTTCTCCGGAATCAGCCAGCGCGGAGGACGTCTATATTCCGATTGGTTACTGGCTTTTGCCGATGCTTGCCGCTGAGCCGCGTCATGATGGATTTGACGCTCCTTGCAGCTAAGAGAAGCCATCTTCCATTGAAAATGAATGACTTCCGGTAGCTTTGGAAGCTCAAGTCGGCGGCGGTGTGAACGTACAGTAACCCCAGAGTGCAGTCTGGACAATTAAGGCGGGGCGACACGTGTCGCTCCAGCCGCACCCCATTTTATTGGTTTATAATACAGCAATGTTATTGGTGAAGACTTGAGGCATGAAGCATGAAGCACATTCCTTTATGTATGAGTTTATGAATTATCTACGCTGTTTGGCCGTACTACAGAAATATTAAGTGATAACCATGGTGATTTCAGTAACAATCAATTGGATAATGTTTTGATTAAATTACACAAATCAAGTTAGATTAAGTTACTCTCAAAATGTATTTGTAAATTGCTCATTTCACATCTTTCAAAGCAGCTTTTACAAAGAGTCGTATAAGCTTTAATAATGAGCAGTTTTAGGGCTGGGTGATATCACAAAATATGTTGCTGATATAAATGATACACTGTTTGATATTTAGCCTAGCTATATTATATTTAATAATTTACCCTACAGATAAGTCAGTGCCGTTTTTGGTGGGCAATGAGCATGACTGCATGAAATTACTGGCATTGCAAAGGAGAGATATTTTATAGGCTGATATAGACAATATTTCCCGCATGTCATGCAGGGCTCCGTAATTTTATCATTCATTTATGCTTAATTTTTTTTCCATTAGGGTCAGTGAATAAACACAAACTCAGGATTTTACACAAATGATGATAATTCACTGTATTTCAGTATGTTATGTCGATCTATATAGCAAATATTATTATGTATCACTTCTCTGCTGGGTATTTTATTAATTGTATTATATTATAATTGCTCAGATTAACAGCAGGTTATTTTATGGTTATGCAGCTAGGCCTAAATGTGAGTGTCAATATTTGAAACTATTTTTATCAGAATCAGAATCAGAATCAGAATCAGAAAGAGCTTTATTGCCAAGTGTGCTTGCACACACAAGGAATTTGTTTTGGTACTGAGGCTTCCAGTGGACATATACAAATACAACATGAAACATAATACTACAAATTATAAGAATAAAAAATAAAAATATAAATATATGAGAATAAAACTATCACAGTTGGGTTTAGTCAGAATAGACATTTTCAGATTTACAGATTATGAACCTATTTACAGTGTTTTGAATATTATAAATAAATAAATCTACATATAAGTATCACCTGAGTTGTGGGATATTGCACTAAACAGTGGGAGTATTGCACTTACAGGCATATGCCTTGGGAGGAGTGTTAACTGTTCAGGAGGGAAATGGCCTGTGGGAAGAAACTGTTCCTGTGCCGAGATGTTCTTGTGGCCAGTGATCTGAGTCTCCGTCTTGACGGTAACAGTTCAAACAGGTGGTGTCCAGGGTGAGTGGAGTCTGTGATGATTTTACCTGCTCTCTTCCTCACTCTGGAAGAGTACAGGTCCTGGAGGTTTGGCAGGGGGGCACCAATAATCCTCTCCGCAGTCCGGACTTTATCCCGCACATACGCAATTAAGACATGAACGCATTGTGGGGGTGGATACATATATAAATGGATTTACCTGATGTCACAGTCACAGAGTCTTTAACCGGTTCAAGTCGTTGTTAACCGGTTGACACTTATTAGAAAACTGGAATCTTTAAAAACTATAACTAAGGGCTTTACAGTACCATATAGGCCCTCATATTTTATTATGATAAACAACAAGGAAACATGAGTTTGCCATTTAACATTTTATTTGCAGTTTGTACCAAATAATGCAAGCATTGGACAACAAATCTCGTTAAAAAGAATCAACAACAAAAAACGGTCGTGCTTTAGAATTTAAAATCAGCTGCATGCGTTCGGGTTTGTCCGATGTCTTACTTTAATTGAATTGTCATAATTTGTGTAAAATCCCGTGTTTGTTCTGACATACCGATCTTGATGGAAATTTGAAGAAGCCAAGTGAATGACGGCTGTATAAACTCGAAGTAGGCTACGCTGAGGTGCAGTCACCAAGCGTTCCTTTTTAAACAATAACTTCATCTATTCTGTGTCTTAAGTACAATAGAACATTAGTCAATATATCTTTACTAAAATTACCATGGTAAACCTATAATAAGATACGATTAAAGTTAGCATTTAATATTTCTTTAATACGGCCTAATCATTCACAAAACTTACATAACAGAATGCGCATGCTCAGACCTGAATCGTCTACAACCAATGAGATTGCTGTATTCAGTGGTTAAAGTGGGATTCGGTAGGTGGGGGAACCCTCAAATTTTGTGTAGGTGCAACAGGGAAAAATGACTCACCGTGGGACAACATATTGAGTATCGTGGTATAGCAATACTTTTTCGGACAAGAGTGTCACTGTGGCACCACATATCACAATACTTATATACTTGATATTTTAATGGTTTTATTTTGGTCCATCAACACTGATATGATGACGATACTATGTAAAGATTGCTGAACACTGGGCCAAAAATTGAGCCCTGGCATTGTAGCCACATCAGCCCACATTACTCCCCACCCCCCACAGGCATATGCATTTAAATGTGAGGTAGTTAGGGAGGTTCGGGGGCATGCTCCCCCTAGAAAATTTTGATTTCTCTGACCTACATATGTGCAATTTAAGACTTTTGAAGGTAAAAAAAATGGATAATAAATAGCTTTAAAACCATGTCAGTGTGCATTAGATTATTTGTCAATACCTGCTCTCTCATCTTAATCTTTTTTTTTCTCTCAGTCTCCTTATCCTGCCGTATTTCTTCCCCTCATAAAGCTGAACTTTGACTGATAGCCTTTTCATTCCCGTCTGTGTTAGTGAAGAAAGTAAACATAGGCTCAACTGTGAGTTTTATGAATCATTTTCTTAGATACGTTAATTTACTCAAGGCTACCAGATCAGCATTGCCAATAGGAACCTTCTACAAGCTTTGGAATTTGAAAAGTAATTTTAAATAATACAAATTATAGGCTACGTTTAACGCAGTTAGTGGAATTGGCAGACGTTCACTTAGGCATGCGTTGTGGAAACGCGTCAAAGCATTCTCAGGTATAAATATGCAGCATTAATGCACAGTGATTTTGAACGAATATTTAATGTCGATAATGGTTACATAATGTTAAAACTAATCCTGCTATTGATATCTTTGTAAGACTGCCGACCCTATAGAACAGTGGCAAGGGAACATTAAACTAACTTTACCGCGCTCAACCACCTTAAGTGCATTTCACGCATTTATAATCACTCGCGTTCAGCGAGGAGGAAGGGAGGTTGGTCGGCCAGTCGGCCCATCTCGGGACCAGCGAGATTCGTTGAGATTAATGAATCTATTTAATAATTTATCTGAGGTGTCGGAACGCAGTTCTGGACTGTTCCGGCCCACTTTAACCCCTGTCTGTATTATAAACAAATTAAATTGGGGTTGGGCGGGGCGACACGTCAATTTAATTGGTTTATAATACAGCAATCTCATTGGTTGTAGACATGTCGCCAGACTGCACTCTACGCGCCTTCAGCACCGCCCTGAACACGGTCGAGCCGACACGGGACTAATATATCCCAGGGAGTGTTAATGAATAATGAAGCAACATGGGTATATTGGTGAATACAACATAATGAAGCAACAAGTGTACTGGTGCATGCAACATCAGCTGTTACAAGCGGGTTATACCTACAATCACAGCGTCCGGAATAAATCCACGGGAAGACTGAAGTGCACAAGCACAATAATAGGGCAGACAGCTGAAACCACCATATAGTGAAAAGACGCAGAACACAGAAGTTTGTGCTATAAATGCATTAGTCGTCTAGGTAGTCCAGAACGCGCTCCCTACTGAGTCTCAAAGGGGAAAGCACTGTGTCAACTTCGTACTTTTCATGAACGTACGAGGAGTGCGACAACTTCGAACACGAATTTGGGGAAGCGCCTGTGAGGGGCTATCTGAATGTGAACGTATATGCGTCTTTCAGATCCACCGATATAAACCAGTCCCCGGGTCCAATGTGCGCGAGGATCTGTTTTATCGTGATCATTTTGAATGTGCGCAGAAATATTGTCATTGTTTTGGAACACACCAGCTTTCATAACACATTCATAACCTTAAAGGTGCTCTAAGCGATGTCACACGTTTTTTAGGCCAAAACTTTTTTTGTCACATACAGCAAACATCTCCTCACCAGTGCTGGAAAGAGTACTAAAAAAACATACTCAAGTAAAAGTACCATTACATTCCAAAAAATGTAGTGTGAGTAGAGTAAAAAGTACTTGTCCAAAAAAGTACTTGAGTAAGAGTAAAAAAGTAGCTTATTTAAAAGTACTCATGAGTCGTGAGTAGTGAGTACTGAGCTGCGGATTCTACCCCTTATAATAAACACTGTGCACTACAATTTATAAATTTAAAAAAATGTGAATAATGTAATTCACATTATATTTTGTTCTTTGTCAGAAAGATTGAAGAATATCTATCATCCATCTTTTTAAAATGCATCAAATCAGTACACTCATCACCATTTAAATCATATTATTTGGGGAAAAAAGCTTTTAAAATTAGGCGAAAAGCCACTGGGCCTGAGCATGCTATTGTTGCACATAAAATATCAATATTCATAACTGTGCAAAGAATTCAAAAACCTTTAGAAACTCATATGATAGTTCAGCATCACACACCATGAGATGGGTTAAATAGAGAGATTAAAAAAATACCCAATTTCTCTCCAAAACGGTACCAATGTTAATGTTTTGATAAATGAGAATCACTAATATTGTCAGATTACCTCACATAATGCACTGAAAAAGGCTAAGATAGTGAGCTAACACTAATTACACACTTTAATTCCATGCCATTAAATATGTTACAATTTAAACGTAAATGCACATTGTTCTAGAAGGGTGGCATCATCCCTTACATCCCTTACACGGCTACATTTACTAACATTGTAATACTGATAATATAATTTGTAAGGAAAATTGTGCATTAAATTGGGAAGTTATATCCAGGAAACCTTTACAAAAGAAACACACACACACACACACAAATCAAATGCATGTCTCTTTGTAGTCTCTGCGAAGCTGTTTTATCAGCAGCATCCAGCAGCATCCACACACAAAAAAACAAAAGTTGAACATGAAAAATGTTTTTGCGCGAGTGCACCTGCCAAATGAAGACGGATTGTATAATGGATCAATCAAAAAACGTTGTTTATTAACGAGCTGTAGTCACGCACTGACAGAAATGCAGTTCAAGTTAACGCCATGGTTCATAGAGTGCACTGAATCTGGCGGCATGGCGAGCGCGAGACGCGGCAGGGCACAGATCGTGACGCGCGTCTCTCTATTATGTGATTGTGAAGTAAATGGGAGCGGGAATTTACCGCATTATGAACTCGTCATGCAATACCCCCAACCTCAGATCAAATGTTTGGCCCTGTAGACAGGCCAGCCTATAAAAATATCATATTAAGCAGAAATGTGAATGTAGGCTACCTTAGCATATTAGAGGAAGACGCTGATATCTGGATTGAATTGATGCGTGAAGAATGCACTTCCACAGCAGTCACGAGTAACAGCAGGAATAGGCGGTTAAAGTTTTCTATGCTTAATTTGATTTGATGACAGTCACGAGACCGATTACTCAATCCAATCAGGTTGATGGATAAAAATAAAATAAAATTAAAACAAGCATGTAACGAGTAACGACCACAAACAGAAGGAAAATAGCGGAGAAAAAGTACCGATACATCACTTAAAATGTACTCAAGTAAAAGTTAAATAACACAATTTTTTAACTACTCAAAAAAGTACAATTTCTGAAAGAAACTACTTAATTACAGTAACGTGAGTATTTGTCATTTGTTACTTCACACCCCTGCTCCTCACTATCCGCTAGCTGCCTGCCAGTGTGTTTTACACACTGTAAAAAAACGCTGTCTCTGCAGACACCCCAGGCTCCACAAACGACAATAAAAACAAACTGGGCTAACTCGCACCACGAAACATAACAAACTGTTCCAGCAAATAACCGTCAAGAAGGATTTGGGGGCGGGGTTTGGTGGGTTAGTGCGCGGATGAGGAGGAGGAAGCGTCTAGGTAGCCTCCATTTTGTTTGACAATACTTTGAAGAAGTGACGTCACCCAACATCGCTTAGAGCACCTTTAAGGCTGACATATCCATACTAAAAGCTAAAAAACTTAAATTTTGATTTCAGGGGTCATTTAAGATGGGTTTTTTATTTTTTCCACTAACCACTGACTTGCACGCACAGGATTGTGGGATGTGCCTTCAAAAACCGACCAGATGAAGGCAGCTCAGCAGACATGAGGTTATGCAAATATTGGATTTGGACGTGTACTGTAGCTTTCAGACACAGCTATCAAATTGAGATTTCATGCAGTTTTTCTGTGAATATGAATGATATTACCCATCATTCATTGGCTCCTTAATTAGAGTACAAACACACTCTCTGGAGGGAAATTGCCTTAGATTGTAATGCTCTTATGCATTATTTGATCACCATGTTGATCATCTGCCATGTTCAGTGCAGCACATTCTATAAAATATGGCTTCATTGTTTTTAAATACACATGGTGTGGCACTATTAGTGCACATTTTCTGCCTGCTTCAAATGAATTGCAGGTGGTTAGTAGTGAATAAGACCCAGGCGTTTGCACCGAAATGCTACATGCTAATGTCGCACGGCTGTTTAGTGAATCCCCTCTTATCTCTCTCGCCCACTCTCCCCTTCTCTATTTCAGTCTCTGGTTTTCTCTCGCATTCGCACGAACACGCAGTGGCACACATGTTAACACCAGCCCTGCAGTTTGAGGCTTTCCCTCTAGAGATGTCAGGTTGTCAAATCTAACCATCCACTGTCGGAGTGAAGACAGGAAGCAATCCAGATAAAACATTTAGCCTCTGTGTATCAGAAAATTCATTTCCCAGTCATCAGCTCTAATAATAGCTCTTCTGGGAGGCAACATGTAGATTAACATTGTTTCAGTGTTGTTGCTCTATTCCACGCTAGGAAATCTCTGTCTTGTGTGTACATTTGTAAATAATTTCTCATAGATATGCACTGATACAAAATTTCTAAACTGAGGCGCTACAGTTATGTACAGTTATGTCACATTTAAAATGCCATTTATTGTTTGATTTTCTTGATAAAAATGGACTGAATTTTAAAGCTGAGACTTTGTTTTTCATCAGAAGTAAAGCTCAATGCTCTTTGCGATTGGATAGGAGGCAATACAAATTATATTTGATGTAGGGAAAAATCGCAGACCTGCAACCCTGGCTTGAACTACAGGTGATTCGTTGGGTCAAATAGAGCTTTAAAATCGCTACTAAATGTTAATATGTTATTGTCGCGTTAACTTTGACAGCCCTAAATTCAACAGAAGAGATTTTCTTCAAAGACATTGTGAATTGCAATCTGACTTTTTCCTGCCCCTTTGGGGGCAGGAAAAAAAATCATTGGCTGTTTTTAAACAGTCGAGACCGATTATTGCCGATTCATCGGTGCATCCCTAGTTTATCTACATAAATACAGGTTGAGTGCAATTATTGGTCAACATACTATCCGAACAGTATTCTACATTTGCCTTTATTAGGTATTTATAATGGTGCAAAATAATACAATAACATACAAATACAAATGAGTGGCTGTGGTTGCCAGGCAGGGCTATGCATTTTCCAAGGTTTTCAGTGTTTTGGGAAAAAATTGTGCTGTTGCTGAGGTTTTAAAATGAAAAGAGCCGATTCCTGTACGAAGTCTCTGTGATATTTTTGTTTAAAGACATGCCTTGAGTCCCTCATTCAAAGTGAGTCTATGGGATTTTTTCACTTGTTTTATCATCTACCAGGCAAAAAGTCAGATAGCCACACATTGTGAAGTATCATTCAAATCCATTGCAAAAACGGTGTGAAATAAGATCAAATCCATGCATTTGTCTGACAAGAGGCTTAAGAAGATCCCTCAGATACTGCAGGTTTCTCAATGCCATGTGTGCTCACTGTGTTACAGGGTTCCTCAGCACAGGAGACCAGGCTGCTAAAGGGAATTATGGGATTCTGGATCAGATCCAGGCTCTGCGTTGGATAAGCGAGAACATTGGCTATTTCGGCGGCGATTCCAATCGCATCACTGTTTTTGGATCAGGAATTGGTGCCTCTTGCGTGAGCCTTCTGACCCTGTCCCATCATTCTGAAGGTAAGGGAACATTTCATTCCACAGAAGAACAAGTAAATCAAAATCCCCTTAATACTCAACTTTGCTAAATGATCTTTGCATTATAATGCAAAGGGAAAAGTAATATGGCAAGTTAAACAAGTAAACTGGATAACTGTCCATTAGCATGGAAAAGCAGGATGACTCATCACTTAGTTTGTAAAAATGAAAAAAAAAAATGCATTAACTGTAATTAATTATTAATACATTATCCCATAAAATAAATAGTTATTATTTATTGTAAATTATTATAATTTATGGGTGTTTTTGTTTTGTTTTTTTACAATAGACTATCACAATGTAATTAAAGAATAACTATGAACAACCAATATCAGCACATCATAACCATGTAAATCCAGTAAACCTGGTTGTGCACAAGGAATCCAGAAAGGGAGATAGTCGTCCACGGAATCGCCTGGGATTTACTTGGAAATAACTGTATACCCACAGAACTTACAACAGAAACCAGAAGTTACTCCACCAAAAAAAAAAATGCCTTTTTTCATTCTTTCCATTTGTCGAATGAGTAAAAATGATATATTGTAATCAGCAGCCAGTTATATTTAACTCCTATGATTGCTATTAGTGGTTCCACACAATAGACATGGACAAAATGCTGTCTTTACTTATTCATGGTTGACTAAACTGTTTAGCATGTGTCCTATAAATTCATGGTGGACAATATAAATGATAGATGTGTTGCAGATGTGCTGTTTTTCTGTTGACAGCCTGTTGCATAAAACACTAAAGTGCTTTTAATTGATGCCAGCAATACTGGACGATCATCTGACAGTAAATTGCAAACAAAGTGTGTAAATTAACATGCATAGTTATGTATTTATGCAGCCATAAAGAGGTGGCAGTTTTTCACAGGACTTACCAAGGTTACATTTATCATCTTAGCAGCTGTAGCATTTCATCGCAGCCAACCCTAGATGTAAATCTAAAACACATTCCCAAGAGGCTTTTCTGAGATGTGAGACACAATGATGGGAAAGTCAATTGACTTTGTGGGTTTCCATGACATCCAATTGACTGTTGATCTTCAAATGGTTGAATCATAAAACATGAGAACAAATGTTAACTATAAATATCAATTCCTTTGAGATAAATATGTACAAGCATCACATATATTATAGTGATAAGCCTTCTTTATTGTTTTAAGACAGTAAAATGAAGTTGAAAGGTTAGAATGGAGCTTTCTAAAATACTAGAGATATTCAAAGTCGAGATGTTGTACATTTTGTGATACTACAAGCAATTGATGTTGTATCAGGCAGTCTGTAGGAGACTATTGTAAAGATAGCCACTGCAATTCTTTCACTCGCTCTCTTTCTACTTAGGTTGAGCGAAAACTTCAATGGAAGGTTTCTTCCATTGAAGTTTTAGATAAGGTCTTTTCTTTTCTTTAGGTTGTTTCTACGCTTCACTTCCTACTATGAATAATTTTGTGTGATTGTTTGCACTCTGTAGATTGCATCAAAGCATTATTAATTGCTTTGATTTACTTTGGATTTAGATTGATTTCCTTTACCATAAATGGATTTTCTATTCACATATTCATTATTGCCAAGCTTCATGTAGCATGTTATTATATAGTCACATCAACCGCCTCCTTCCTTTCTCAGTAAATTGGATATTACTGATGCTGATGTTTCCCCTGAATAGAACTATATTCCCTACTTGGTTTGATGAGATAAAAAAGCAGTCTTGGGGGAGCTGGGTTTTACTGACAGCCTCTATAAACCTTGAAAATTGAAACAGGAAATCTGCCATTGCAAAAAGGGGTACTCGCAAGTGTTTCCAATATCAATCAGCTAGCTCTGCAATAGATCTCAAAGCTGTGATTTTAGCCATCACAGCAAGGGAAAGCAGTCTACCAAACAGTAATGGCAAGGCTTAGAGGAATGCTGTGCTAAAGTATCCATCTACTATTTTTATAAAAAAGTAAATATCACCACAACTGAGAAGTATAGTTGCCTTGGTCAAACGGTGACTACAGTTTAAACCTCTGGGTTCGGTAATTTTTTATCCAAAAATTTAACTTTTAGATTTTTTTTTTTAAAAATGACTTATCGTAATGGTACAAAACTTGGTTTTGGCCCTTTCTGTGTGAACAAAACAAAAAAAAAATCATAGACATGATTCGAAAAGGTCTTGAAAATAATATTTGACTTGTTAATGTTAGTGGTTAAAATAAACAAATTTAATCTAATGGAAGCGTTTGGTACTGCGCACAAACAAACTATTACTTAAAGCTATTCTTTTTGAGATATCAACCTCAAATTTGGAACACTTCTTGTTTAGATGTATGGCTTTGATTTTCTCATTTCGCATTTTTCATAACGATAAATGTAAAATGTATTTACTTTTTTCAAGTTCACCTTTTTAAACATTTTTTACTTCAGCAATAATATGTAAATTGTCGTTTTTAAAAGAGACCAAACTTAAGTCTGTGCTCCAAAGCATTCAAGATTTATAGCGGTTTAAGTTGGAAGTTTAATTTTCAGGTCCATGCTCAAAAAGTTAGCGTAGTAAAGTAAGTGGATTAGAACTACTGCATAAACATGATTTAGTACAATAAAATACCCTTAAAGTACAAAATATTCAATATAAAACATTAACAAACTAAAATATAGCACAATCATTTAATTCAGAAAAAAATCTCTCATTTTTGACCGACACGCGAACAGTACCAGAGGGTTAAGCATGATACTATTTGGGAAACAGGTGAAGAAACATGTTCAACAAAGTGCTTGTGTTGAATATAAATACCTTTGCAAGCTATGTGTGCAGTCTGGGAATTGATTGTTCTGCTAATTGGCAAAAAATACAGTTGCCCTTGGAGTAGAGCAATAAACATCCTCTGATGAAACAGATTTCATGCATTGTCCAGCAGCTGGACAGGACAAATCTGAGGCTGAAATCCCTCTGCAGGTGAATCCCACCCACAGTGCAAGAGCCATTCACATTTCCCCTGACCCTGATCCCCAGGAAAACACAATTACCTGAATCCCATCATCTGAAATACCAAAGGCCTGGATCAAAAAACACTTCAGCTCTATCCTCACAGTGCAGTGCAGTGTGTGAGATTGAGTGTGATGCTTGTTTGGCAAGTGTGTGTATTTGTGGTGGTGTTAATGAGGCCACTGTGACCTGTCTCCTCCTTGCAGTCTGGCTCATCATCTTATGGGGCCTGCTGCTCCCACATGGAGCTCGCCCTGTCTGGGTGTGTGGCTGGCCAGGCAAGAGGGCTTCATCTATCAACCCACTCCGCCGCAGGAGTAAGCCTGCCCGCCAAGCCCCTGCTGTGGGATGGATTGCAGATGCATCCCACTGTCCTCCTCCATCATCAAATTTAAGAGCAATCACCTGCCTCACTTCTTCGATGGAAATGGGGACCTTATGTAAAGGGAGAGGACACAGGTGGTTTCTGTGTATAGAGTTTTTGTAGAATGGGGCTTGAATGTGATCACATTAACTCACATTTCTGTATCTGTAAGCATCCCCAATTGGTGATTTACACAAGTGGGACATGTTTCGGTTTCAACATCCTTTGTTGGTCCAGGAACAACACTCCTATTGACTGTCATTTTCCTTTGATTTTCTGGTAGGTTTAGGAAATCCTGGAAGGCCACCTTTCTAAAGACTGTAGCTCCAACCTTAGTTAAACACACTTGAACCAGCTAATTAAAATCCTCAAGAGTGGCCGGTGTGTTGGAGCAGAACAGAGCTAAACTCTCTTGGAAGTTGGCTCTCCAGGAGCAGGATTGGACATTCCTGATTTAGAGTTGTTATCAAAGCCTGCAAAACTCTAATCAACCAGGCTACACCTTCTGGTTTTAAAGATAGGGAGAGATCCCGCAAAAACATTCCTATTAACCAATCATTGCTGTGCAATTTCAGGAATAGGGGTGTGGCAGGGATGTCCAATTCTGCTCATAGAAGCTCATATTTCTGCTCCAACCCCAATTACACAATCCTGAACCAGCTAATCAAAATTTTGAGGACTTACGTTGAAGTTGGAGACGATTGGAGCTAAACTCTGTATGAGGCCTCTCTGTAGGAAGTTGGCTCTCCAGGAGCAGGATTGGACATCCCTGGTTTAGAGTTGTTTTTAGAGCCTGCAAAACTCCAGTCAACCAGGCTACACCTTCTGGTTTTAGAGTTAGGGAGAGGTCCTACAATTACATTCCAATTAACCAGTCATTGCAGTGCAATTTCAGGGGTAGGGGTGTGGCAGCGATGTCCAATTCTGCTCCTAGAGGGCCATATTTCAGTTCCCACCCCAATTGAATAATCCTGAACCAGCTAATCAAGATTTTGAGGACTTACAGGTGCATTGGAGTTGATTGGAGCTAAACATTGTAGGAGGCCTCTCTGTAGGAAGTTGGCTTTCCAGGATCACTATTGGACATCCCTGGATTAAAATTATTGCTAGGGCCTGCAACAACACTTTCAACAAGTCTTTGCCTTCTGATTTTAGGCTTAGGGTCTGGGGAGTGGAACAACATTCTTTTCAACCAACTAGTGCCATTAAACATCAAGGGTGGGTTTGGGTCAGGGCTAGGGCAGAACTGTGAACAAACTTTTGGAGTACAAACAAAGTGTGTGTGTCCAGGAACATGTTCTACAGCATCTTGGCAAATCACATTGTTCACAAGCATCCAGTCAAGAATCCAGATGTTCTTTCCTGAGTTGTGTTCTTAATCATTCCGGGCCACTGCCTCTCCTTCAAATGCAGCTTTTCCGGTCTTTCTAGCGTCAGTGCTCGGGGAGGGAGAGCAAACAAGAGGGAAGGAGAATGATTGAGAGAATGAGGAGTTCTATATCAAGGACATTACCCAATCTCATGTGCTATTATCTATTTGGCATAAGGCTGGCTCAAATTTAACATGCAGATTTGCCTTTTTCTTTCTCTCTCCTAATAATAATTATGTCAAATGAGAAATGGCTCCACGGGCTGTTGTTGGAATATTAAACAACTAGAGCTTTTGCTGTGTGTGTGTGTGTGTGTGCGTCTGTGTGTGTGTGTATTGGAAGGATGTTGGAGACCTACCAACAGTGTTACTGAAGGTCATTTGGAGTCCTTTTTTTCTATTCCTGTAACTAATCAGCCTAAAAGCTCTGCTCACGAGGACATGCTCCCCTTTTAATGGAACGTCTCATACATTAAAGGGGACTCGCGAGGGGCTACATTGGAGGATTCCTTCTACCCATGTCAGCTCTCATTTTTTATGAAGACTTTTGGATTATTGAGGACCATAAATATGCACACTTAAATTGTGTTAGTTTTATTAGAGGGATGGTATTCATGGAGGTATAGCTTCATGATGTGATGCACGACTTTCAAGTGTTAACACTTCGAGCTGCAAAACTGTGCATGAATAAGAGGCACTTGAGTCTAATGAACTAAATTAGATGACGGTTTAAACAAAGTCTGCGATGAACAGATATGCCTGAATTAGAGACACAACATCTTACGAAATGAAGAGATATTTGCTGTGACATTACAGTTAAAAAAAAATGCACAGATAAGTCCTAGCCAGTCCACACATCGAGTCATTGCTTTTCTTTATGACTGAATATGGTCTAGTTTTAATTGAAGTCATAATGTGGCTGTAATTAAAGTGACAATGTCTTATACAGTGAATAAGAGCTCTGAACATTAATCAATCTACTTTATGACTTTAATATCACACACATTCAAGTTAAGCAAGTCCATTTGCTTTTAGTGTACTGAGAGCACATAGTTTAACTGAACATTATTCTCTGGCTGTCCTCATTCACTCCACATAATGTTTTTACACATCACAACAGTTATTCACACCTACGCTCTTCTGCCTAACTTAAACAATTACACTTTTCTTTCAGATAACTGTGTTGATGTGACTAATTGCTATTCTTATATGTTTAAGTTTTTTATGAGCAGTGGAGATTTTCCTGATTTTGTACATAATAAATTGTGAATAATTGTATTTATTTTGGATAATTAATATTTCATAACTTAATAACTGATGCTCAGAGAATATTGATGCATCATAGTTTGACTTTAATCTGACTAAAGTCTTTGCAGGAGGGGATTATGAAAATACTTTATTTTGACATTCAGCTTGTACTTTCGAGTTACCAGAGTGAATAAGTGTTACTGTATTTGACAAATGTGCATCGTGTATTTCTTCTCAAATTATTCACTCAAAAACAAAGTATAAGTACATAAAGTAAAAATGTTTCATTTCACTTGAAATTGCCTTGATGTCCCTTAAAAAGTTCAAAATAATGAATAAAAAATGCTAATCTATATTATATTAAATGATATTAAAAATCTGCTCAAATGTTATTTTCATTTAAATTAGGAAAATATTCTATTTTTCTTACATCCACAAATGTTCTGTTGGAAATTGGCTGTATTTTTACAGCAATTTTTAACAGTCTACAAAAAATGGTTTCTCTCAAAACCACGAACCAGCATTATATAATGGGTTTTTTTTCTGTGGAGGATATTTTAAACACAATATTGTCTTCGAATACTCATTTCATCTAAAATAACCTAGTTAAATGTTGCTATTTGAATTAAACTTACCCATATTCCAGTGTTAATAATAAAAATTAATGCATGTGCAAGATAAATAAAAGGAAGGAACGTCACTTTTGCAATAGTCAGTCAATACATTACAGCATTAAGCTAAAAAAAAAACTTTTTGTATTGTTGTTTGAAAGCAGAGGCTCTGTTCTTTATTTTGATATATTGCATGTTCAGATATTCAAAATATTCTGGGGGCCATGAAAGTTTTGATAAAATTATCAAAAATGCTGACGGTGGCTGGCAACTTAAAAAAAAAAAAAAAAAGTAAAAATGGGGAAACTGTCAAATATGTTACCTGTCAACTAAGTACTGTACCCTGTAAAGCCATTTCTTGGATAACATAGTCGTCATGACTCTACTGTGTGATTATTTCCAATGATTATAATGATTGGTTGCCATAGAACTAGTGCTGGGCAGAAGGGGTTTCATCCGGTGTGAACAGGTGTCAATATTGGGTACAATATTGTATGTTTTCTTTTTTTCAAATACCTCCATACCGGTGCATGGCTTAAACAATTGCTGCATCTATTGTGTGTGGAGAGGGGACCACTATATCATTCTTATTAATGGTTATAACTTAATAACACAACAATAAATAACCAACACAACTAACCCTCCTTAACAGGGCAAATAGCATGTAGACCCCTATGATTCCTACAATGCGGAAACGCGGACAGAAACACGGAATTCAGTCACAAATGGAACTTACTGTATAAAGAAGAATTTGGCCACAAATAAATCAAAAGTGGGGATGTACAATGAATCTATTGGCGATATGGACTAGTGTCTGTGAATATTAAAGCTAAATAATACTGCTATTGAAGTCTGAAGTCTGAATGTTCTGCATGTCTCTGTGAATGAGCGCTGGAGTTTTGTCTATACACACATACTGATACATGTGTGACGCTTGTGAACTTTATCTGCAGAGTCTCTTCAGAAGCATTTCACCATTTCATTTTAGAAAACTATCATCAGATTCACACACAAACTCAAAGGTCTTCACGACAACCCGTCAAAATAAAGGTTTTAGACTTGAAGAAACTTGAAGAAATTATAACAGAAATACATTACTATTGCACAGTAGAGTGTACTTCAAGTAATAATAATAATAAATACAGTTTATTAAAACTGTATTTATTATTAAAAAGGTCTTCATTACAACACACCATAATAAAAGTTAAATCTAACTTGAAGAAATTATAAGAAAATACATATGTATTACTATTGTACAGTATAATGAACTTCTTAAAGTACTAATAATAATAATACAATTTATTAACATTGTTTTTAAGGGACTATCACACTAGTTTTTACATGTTTTAATTTAAACAGTAAACTTGCCAAACATAAAAGGGATTATTTAATTTTTATCTGATTAGACTTTAAAAGATTAACTAAATTGTTAGTTTTATAAACTTATTTGATTACAACCCTTTGTAAAAATTATACAATGTTTTTATATTCCATGTATCCTTGACAGTAAAATAAGCCACTATAAATCTACATAAAGGTGCAATCAAAAGAAAAGTACTGTGATATTACCAAAATGAAACTAGGCAGATTTAGGATAAAAAAAAATATTTAAAAAACCCCACTGTACTTCTGTCACGGTCTGGTGTGGTAAGGAGAGTGCACGATGAAGGAGAATGTCTTGTAACAAATATTTAATGATCACTTGGAGAAATCACAGAGAACAACACAACTCAGACCAAATACAAATGAGAAGTGACCAAGACAGAGGGAGATCACAGGGAATATATACAGGTGACAGGGAGGAACTGATTAAACTAATTAACAAGATAATTGAAGACACACAGCTGAACCAAAATAACTAATGATGATGGTGACCATGGAAACAAAGGAATGGCGGGAAATAGCACACAACGAACACAGAAGGAAGTATAAAAACAAACTGACATGTAACAACTTACTTAATACTTAGAATATAGTGAAACCAATAGTATTTGTAATGAGAATTTTTACTTTTTTTCCTTAAGGTTAAATATATCCCCAGTTACAGAATAAACCTGTTGTTCAGATATTAATAGCAGTAATAGTCTCTGAACATTATTCAACAAATTCGTATTAAACCCTGCCGGTGTCATAAAGGTCACTGGCAATGAGGTGCATTTTTAATTTAACCAAGCTAAGTGGCTCGCTAAAACCTGACTTATTTTTAAGTTCATTTTTATTTGAATGTGTTTGAATTCGGCATGGGTAATTTGATAAATTTGTAATTATTCTGTCTTTTGACACCATTTTGACTCACTGAGGCCGAATGCAAACATGAAAGGTGAGCCTTATCACATTGACAGGATAACCAAGCAATCACAGTTGTGTTGACATTCTGGCTTTCACCCATATTAACCTGTTCCTCTTTCACATTCAAAACATGCTACAGGATCTCAATGAGGAAAAACTTGATCCTTTGGGCTTGCTGTTAGATGTGTGTGTGTTTTTTTACTAATATTTGATCTAATATTTTGTTTTGTTTAAACTAAATTCATCATCTATTTTGTTTGCACTGCCTCTCTCTCTCTGTAAGACTACATTGGCTTTTAGGTGTGAAAGTGAAACATGTCTTCAGGCTTGAAATACATTTGAACTCATATATAAACAGACATGCACACTGGTGTGATGTTCCTTACACAGTGGTCAAGCTCATTTTGAAGAAGGAATGGTTTTTCTGTTTACTGTGTTTGCGTGACCCCATTTCAAGTAGCTGGTGAGCGCAACCCCATTCTGCAAAATGTCAGAAAAACAGGCTAAAACATGTGCATCAAGAGCCTCTCTGTAAATTCACTGATCACATTTGACCTTTAGAAATGACAGAAACCTGGCAGTATCCGTTGTGTTGCGTTCCCTCTGAAATCAAACCTACAGAGCCAGTTTTATAGACTGCAGTAGCAGATATGTTATTGTTGAATGTGTAAGATCATAACAGCCTCCGGTCGCTGGCCAGCACCGGCAGGTACATGTCAGACCTGAGATCAGAGAATGTAAATGTGACTCTTTAACAGCATCACTGATTTCTGTGAAGAAAGAGCCACTGCCGATTGGGGATGTAGTTTTCACAGAGAATGGCCGAAGAAGACGATCTGACATCTGAATAGAGCTCTTTCATAAGCTTTTAAAGCTGCGCTGTCTTTGTCTCTCTTCAAAGTATCCAGTGATATTTTTCATCAATGCTTTATCCCAAGCATTTCATCATCTGATCACAGGACGTGCTAAAAACCCTGAGGAACTCCATCTGGGTGTGACGTCTTCTTGCTGCAACAGACAGTTTTCTCTCCGGTTAAACCTCGCACAAAAGACAGCTAAACTACTTCCTTAAACACAATACAGATGTCATATATAAAATGACATCACACACTCCGCCCCCTGCGGCGCAGGTATAAATACAGAAGTGGATGCATGCACTAGTTGTCTTTCGCTTCGGAGCCGATCGTTTTGATGTCTCTGAAGAGTGCTGTTGTTATACAATGAGCGAGTGTGTCGGTGTTCTTCTGGAAAGACTCTCCTGGTGCTGGTGGTTCTACAGTGCAGTGCAGCGGTGATCGCAAGCTTTGAAGCTCTCAACTGCTGTTTTTACAGCAAGCAGATTTCTGTGTTTGTGTGTGTTGACGGCTGGTTGAGGGCGGAAAAGTGAGTGCTTCACTATTTCAGTTCGCTGATTTAGTGTTGCCGCGGTCATTCCCTGTGTGCTCCGGCACTGGTGACGGGTCCCATTTGTAGAAGGGCAACACGGGTGAGTTCTTCTACCTTACCAGAAGAAGCCTGGAGTGCCGTCTGAGCTGGGTGACCTGAGGATTACAGTGACAGGTAATCCGCCCGGCAAAGCCCCGTGGATCCCTCACTCCTCTTTCACACCGCAGCCGAGTAGCTCCTCCCCCCTCACTACCCTTGATGGGGGAGCGGTGAAGGGTTATGATGCTATCCCTCCAGTGGAGCAGTCTGTTGCGATGCAACTGTGTCCAGCGACCGCTACCTTGTTGAAGGGGGATCCTCGTTTCCCCACTAAGGCCTGTAGGTTTTTGTCCGTTCTGACAGGCAAGGCTTACAAAGCCTTGAGTGCTTCACTATTTCAGTTAGTGAAGCACTCAAGGTTGCAGCTTGCGCAATCGGTCTGGCGATGTCCACCCTGGTGGTCCAGTAGCGCCATCTCTGGCTCAACCTGGCTGACATGAGAGTTCGAGGTTCGAGGTTGACACCGAGGTTCGGTTCCTGGACTCTCCCATTTCACAGGTTGGATTTCGGCGACGCGGTAGTGAGCTCTGCCCAACAGTTTTCTGCATCCCAGAAGCAGACGGAGGCCATCCGGCACATCCTGCCCCGGCGGCCTGCTGCTGCCTCCACCCGTATGCTGGTGGCAGATCCTCCGCCTGCAGCCGCCTCCGCTCCTGCTGGACCGTCACAGCAGCCTCCACTCAGGTCTCAACGTGGAGCCGCCTGCAGAAGGGGCGCTTCAGGCCGCTTCAGGCATTGCCAAGCCAGGTGGCAAGCAACAGCGAAAGTGTTCCTGAGCGGGCCACCCAGGGATGGAGGAATGCTCTTAGGAGATGGTTGCCGATCCACTCCCTTCACTTGGTGGCGGGTCGGGTGAAGTTTTTGTTTTATATGTGTGTCTGTTTCGCTGCTGGCTCCCAAAAAAGCGGAGCTAGCGTTACCCACATATTCAAAGAAAGAGCAATTTCTACATTCCTGGGCCCCAAGAGGGCTAGTCTGGCAGTGTGTGACCCTGCAAAGCCTTGCATCCTTCAGCCTCCTCTTATTCGCCAGCCGGCAGCCAGGTGCGGTTCGAGTTCCCAGTCTTCCGCCTTCTCACGCATCCCCTGCTGCTCAGTGGAGTCAGGTAAGTGTTGCACTGGACACTTAGACACCGCTTCAGGCCGCCCTCGGGCCTCTCGAGCTGCGTCCCTGTTCTCCACCTCGCTGCCCCAACTCAGGTACATCTGTGGTTCCCTGGCCTCTGGCCCGGTTGTGGAAGCCTAAAATGCTTTTCAACCGGTCCAGCTAGCCCCAAACTGTACCATCAGACTCTGCTTGCAACTTTTTTTCGCTCTGCTTCCATATTCCATCATATTCATCATACCTAGGTTTTGAGCAGATATGCTCCTAATAAATGCTCCTAATAAATTAGTGATATTATCACACCTAGCTGTTGAGCAATGCTCCTGTCTTGTGTGCACACATCGCAGTCTACTGGCAAAGAAAGCGTTGCAGCCGCTCCCTCCAGCCGATATGAAGACTGCTTCTTTAAGCAAGTAACTTCGTTGTACACTAGAGAGGTTAGTCGCAACCACCTTGGTCCTCTGTTAATTGAGACGGGCCCTTTTTCGAAAGCCTCCGTTCAATTTGTTACACAAATTCACAAGCCTTCTTGTGTTCTTGCGTTTGAAAGGTGTGAAAAATCACCTTGCGCCCCTCTTTACCCTCTTGGGACTTATCTCTGTTGCTACTGCACTGCAGATACCTCCCTTGAGCCCTGCTGGCAGTGAGTTAAAAATCCTGTTTTTAGAGAAAAAGTTCTCCTGTTTGCTTTGTCTCTATCTAGAGGGTAGGGACTTGCACGCATTTTTGGTCAACGAATCGTGCCTGGAATTCGGGACAGCTAACTCTCAAGATATTTGAGACCCCGTCCTGGATATGTGCTCAATGTTCCTACGTCTCCTACGGGACCAGGTGGTGAACCTGCAAGTGTTTCCCCGGAGGAGGCAGACCCAGCCCTGGCTTTTCTCTGTCCGTCCACTCTATTGCGGTTATACGTGCTCAGAATGCAAAGTCTGGACCTTTGTTACGGAGACCAGCAAAGGGAAGGCTGTTACCAAGCAGGGGTTGGCCCACTACATGTGGTTGCCTTCATCTTGGTGATTCCCCATGGTGTATGTGCCCACCTGGGTGGTGAGCTCCTCCCAAGTGAGTGTATTGCTGCCTCCTAGGCGTTGACACAGAATGCCTTGCTGAACAGATGATAAATAGAGTTGGGGGCTGGGCGACTCCTATAACATTCGCTAGAGAAATAGCCTATGTGTCAACCTCTGCTTCCCGTGGGCTCCCTTCACATGAAGCCCTTTACACTTTAAGCCCCATCCACACCTATGGACTGGATACGCGTGCAATTCTTGCTCCAGTGAGTTCCCCTTATTAGCCAAACCCTGTTGAGTTTCTCCATACCCTTCGGCAACGGACGTGGCGGAACGTTCGAAGCTAGGCCTATCACTCGTATGCACTGATGGAACCTGTGTTAGACTGGGTCCATATGTTGTGATCCCTACGGCGATCCCATATGTGTATTTTTCCACGGTACGGCTTCTTCACTACGGCAAACCCGTGTCTTCCCTCGGTCACTGTTCAGTTGAGTCTCCCCCCTGTCATAGGCTAGAGCCACACCAGTTACATTCCATGTGTTTTACTGCCCGGTCATCCGCCCAGTCCATATTCTCCACATGTTTCCTCCCTTCGGGCAGGATGTGGCTTCCGCAGCGTATTCCTTTCCAACGAAAGAGAATTTGCTTTCCCAGTAGTCTTGTGGAACAGCAGTGACTTCCCTGGCCTAAGCCCTGTCCCTTCTCCACCTCAAATAATGCGTTGGGGATAAGAAGTATTTTGTCTAGGCACTGGAAGGTAGCAGCACTAGTGGCGTTTTAATTGGAATCCCGATTAGTCGACACGTCGACTACGTCGAACGTGAGCTACTGAAATGGAACGTCTCGGTTACGTATGTATCCCTCCCTGAAGGAGGGAACGAAGACGTAGTTCCGTCGCCACAATTGCTGGACCACCGCTGACTCTGAGCTACGGTCAGCTCCTCAGCGAGAGGATCCACTTCCGTATTTATATCTGTGCCGCGGGGGCAGAGTGTGTGATGTATTTCACGCACGCCAATGTGCACTGGCTCGTTTTAACAGTACTCGAAGATGACAGGCTCCCTGGCATGATCCCAATCAGTCCACACGTCGACTAGGTCTCCGTTCCCTCCTTTGACTCAACCGATTCATTCAAAATGCTGAATCATTCAAAACACGATTGAGTGTTGTTGTGAGACGTGCTATGCTGTGATCTTTGTTTGGATTGGAACTATTTTCGCTGCTAAAATAGAACAAAAACAGTCTTCATCTAAAATGTAAGTGACTTAATAATAATTACTTGTTTATTGAACTGTCACATGAAATCAGTGTCACATTTTTTATCGTGATGGTATTCAGACTCTTGGGCGTGTGCTGTTGCTGAATTGTATCATATTATAAATATTAACTCCACATTTAGAATTTTTCCCGCTGTATGTTAACTGAGGTTCTTGTGTGAGTTTCGCTCATAGAGTTTTATAAATCTGAGCTCATTTGTTTCGATTTCTCCTTGAGAGGCTGAACGAGCCTCAACAGCGCAACCTTGTTAAGGTCCTTGCACACTGAGTCTGAAACTCGGGGTTGTATTTATTTTTTAACGTGCAGAAATTTTGGAAGAGAATTTCAGACTCAGTGTGCAAGGAACTTTAGCATCAGTACATTAGACATTATATATTATTTTGCACTATCGATAGAATGATGTTTATTATGCAATGAGGTTGATCAAAATTATGCCCCCCTGAAAAAAAATTAATGCCTGTCCATGGATTTGTGTCTGGCGCCGGGTCTGGATCCAACGCATGACGTACTGACAAACGCGGAAGCGCAGAGCATTGAGCAAAACAAAACACCGCTAACGTTAGAAGACTAAAAGGAGAATTTTTAAATAGAAATGTGAGAGGAGCTTGAGTTTTGTTTGAACCGCGAGAGGCGTTGACTCTCACCTGAGCTTACGCTAGTCCTACGTCCTATGTCAGTGGTTCTCAACTGGTTTGGCCATGAAACCCACATTTTCCCATGGTCATCAAGCTTCGACCCAATTTTTTAGGATATATATTATGATAAAATTGTTTTAAAAAATAAAGCAAATTTATTTCACAATTATTGTTGATAAACTAGTCCCAAACTAGTTGTTTGTTAATACAATTAAGTTGGTATCAGCCACCACAGTCATTAAAAATATACAAAATAACACAAAGAAAAAAATAAAGTGGCATTTTGGGGTTATGGAAACAACAGTTACCATAGTGAATAATACACAATACCAACATAAACTGTTAATGAAACATGGAAACTGCTCCTGAATAGAATTAAGATTATACATGCAAGCAAATCCTTCCCAGCTAACACACGACGTACCGTTTATGTGATTTATTGGTACTTTGGTTTCACTTTATTTTGATGGTCCCTTTAACACATTCTGTTGTCTATAAGTAACATTGCACCTTCATGTCTACTAACTCTCATTAGAGTATTAGTAGAATATTAGTAGACTGGTAGGGTTAGGGTTAGAATAAGTTGTCATGTTCTTGCAAAGTTACTTATAGTCAGTAGAGTGTCTGTTGGAGGACCATCACAATAAAGAGTTTGCTGATATGAAGCAGATAGTCCACGAATACTCTAATGAGAGTTAGTTGACACGTAGTTGCAAAATTACTTATAGTTAGCCGAATGTTCAAAAGGGACCATCAAAATAAAGTGTTACCGGTTCTTTACTTTTATTTCTTGACTTTCTAATTGACAGCGTAACGACGCCGACACAGCATGCTTATAGTTTCTTTTTCTCAGGCACTCTGACAAGTGTCACAGCTTTCACGCACGTCTTTCAACATATAAGTCTCCTATCAGAAAAATATTTAGAATTACTGTACGTTTTTTTGATGTTGATGTTGTTTCTTTGCACGCTCCTCGACCCACTCAGAGTTCTTTTGGGATGCAACCCACAAGTTGAGAAAAACTAAAAAATATTTAGACGTCATACGTCATACGTTAGGTCAGAGGTCACTCTGCCTCAGGAACTAGACTCGCGTTCGGCCGTTACCGGAAGCCAGTGATTATAGTTTATAAAGATATAAATATGAATATTTTTCTTACAACGCATGTCTTTGCTTCAGAAGGCCTTTATTAGAGACTTCTATTAGAGTATCGATTACTTTTATGATGTATGGGTACACTTTTTTTGGGCTTCAAAATCTCAGGGACCATTCACTCCCATTGTAAAGCTTGGAAGAGCCAGGATATTTTTTAATCTAACTCTGATTGTGTTTGGCTGAAGAAAAAAAAAATCATATACACCTAGGATGGCTTGAGGGTGAGTAAATCATGGGGTTATTTTAATTTTTGGGTGAACTAACCCTTTAACCCACCCTTGAACCTAACCATACCACCAAACCTGTCCCTAACCTTATCTGTATCCACCTCCATAGCAAAAGAAGTGTTTTACAATACAACATCAACACAATAAGTGTCACCATTCAATGTGTTTTAGTTCAGTTTTGAGATTGTTTCCCCCTGTCTTTGTGATTTTGGTTCAGTCCTGTTAGTTTTCCCGCTCTTGTCTAATTAGCTATTCCCTTCACCTGTGTTCAGTTTATCTTCCCATTAGTCCCTGTTCATTTAAGCCTTGTGTTTTCCCTCAGTGTTTGTTGGTCGTCGTCTACGTATGGTTGTGTGTCCTGATTCTGAAGTCCTGGAGTATATTCCCATGTGCCTGTATGTTTTCTTTGAAAGTGGATTTAGTAAATAAATTAACTACATTGCAGTTTCCCGTTTCCTCGTCTTCGGCCTCCTGCACTCAACCTGACAATAAGTACATTGAACCTAACTATTATTATTATTAACATCATTATCATTATTATTATTATTATTATTATTATTTACATTATTATTATTATTATTATTATTATTAGTAGTAGTAGTAGTAGTAGTAGTATTTATATAAGTACATAGTAGTTAAAGAAACCTAATATAAAGCAGGACCCAATTTTGATGACATTCTTATTAATATTAATACTAAAATCAGCTATTCTATTTAAAATTGTGTTTTGACAATTAAGTTGAATAATTGAATAACTGATGACAAACAAAGCAGAATCCCAGAGATTCATTTTAAAGGTAAATTTATTCTAATTCTTCTATACAGGCACATGAATAAATACATATTTAATTGCCCATATTTTAATTGAAAATATGTCGTAATAGCTATTCTATGAATACAAATTGAATGATTTCGCTCAATTAGCCTATGGGTTTTAATGAATAGCAAAGATGTCTGAAATGTACATCCTGAATAATAACCCCATGAATTACAATAAGTATTCAATTTGAAAATAACACCAGTTGTATTGTTTTGCCAGTCCGATGGCCTATCTTACCCCAAGGGTCTAATTATCTTTATACTTCAAAATTAAAACAATATGTTAAGTCTAAAAATATTCATCAATCCACAAATTCGTTTAACGGCCCTCAATTTTTTTTCAACTGACTTAAATATAAATGTTGATATGCAGATGGAATGAATCAAAAATTAATAAGCAAGATGAGATTTTGTGGCTTATATGATCAAGAGAAAAACTTAAGGTGTGGCATTTTAGTTAAAATTTTAGCAGCTATAAAAGGTAGTGCAGCAAAAAAAAAAAAAAAGATCATATTGAGGATGGAAAATGGTTGTGAAAAAAACTTGCAACATTTTTGAATCTCTAACATTATAAAACTATCTAGTGTTACTTTAAAGGGGTTATATTGTGCACATTAAAAAATGTTATCACTGCTTTTTAGTTTAACCACTAGACTGAAGCATTTCTATTTCAGTTCAATGAAGTTTAAAATCCCCACCCAAACCAGAGGACCCAGTGCGGACTCAGCAGAGCGTAAAGTATTCTCAGTCGCTGCAATATGTCAGACCCCCAACTACTGACCGCATGTTGAGTAACTCTGAGAAATGATCGATAGGTCTTAAAGCCGCTGCCCGTGGCCACATGTAGATGCTACTTACATCCAGCGCAGTGAAAGCAACACTGAAAGTGCAAGTAATGGATGGACGGGTAATGTATAAAGTATAAAAAATAGCCATTTGTCCCAGAGGGAGTGCATATCCAGCTCTCCTTCAAGAGAAATGGAGAAGTGACGAATTGCCGTCCATCGGAGTGTAGTTCATTCTGGGACTGGAGGCATCAGTCGGGCACCTGAAGAAGCGAAACAGGTCTATAAATTATAATGCCTGGTAATTTGAGTACTGACAAGAGAAAAACTAAAAACACGAGGAAATGTGAAAGAGTATAAAAAGTGTGTAATACATAATGCAGAGCCATCAAACTATAAACATTGGTTTTCCTCTCGGTAATTTATCTGTGCCACCAGAGAATGTCATAAACATAGATTTTATTATTCTTATTTGTTGGTAATGAGGACAAGTAAATCAACCAATGTTCAGCAGATAATGCCAATTGTATTTTGAATGCAACTTCCAAAAAAAAAAAAAGGTAAAAAGTGTTAGTCTAAAATGCATGAAAAAGCATGAGCATTTTGTATGAAATTCATTTGACTTTTCTAAAAGCATTTATTATTGAAATGCCAAAGCTGTTAAAAACAGCTAGTAGTTAAAAAGGTTTTTTATTCTCCGTTGAACACCCAAATGAGCCCCAGAGTGTTTCAGTGGATTGGCAGCCATTTTCAGGGCTTTTTCTCTGGCTGTGTTCTTTGGTTTTCTGTGCCTCTGGTCAGTGATCTTTCATTGGTCCAACATGTTGATAATATGTCCTCAAAAACATCGCAGGAGCACGAAACACAATCCGCTTCTCATACTAATGTCAAAAATTGTATTGTAGTATACCGTGTTTGACAGACAGTTAATTACAGTATACTTCATCTTGAAAGATATTAAAGCTAATACCTGTCACTTAGAAAAATGATTATGGTTATGTTTACTTTGTCCATATGCCGTAGAATGCTATTGGCCAATAAAATTTGTTAAATCTTCTGAAGTGTTGGCAACACACTTGCTCTCCATCACCTGTTCTCAACCTGCTGGAACGAAGGCAGCATCCCCGATGAATTACGTAACGCTAACATTCTGTAGTTACTTTGTACAAGAATAAAGGGGATCGCTGCGAATGCAGCAACTACCGCGGCATAGATCTGCTGTCCCAGCCTGGCAAGGTTCAATGCGGCTTTCGGCCTGGTCACTCTACCATCGACATGATTTTCTGAGTTCTCCAAATCCAAGAGAAATGAGCAAGGTCGGCCTCTTCACCATACTCCGTCAACTATCCACCCAAACTCTTGAAAATCATACAAGAATTTCATGTTCACACGAAGGCAACAGAGGGCTCTCTTTCTAAGGAATTTACAATTGTCTGTGGCGTGAAGCAAGGCTGTGTACTAGCTCCAACTCTCTTTTTATTTTTTTTTCGCTGTATTGCGCAGAGCTTTCCCTGTTCCTTCTGGAGTGCTACTTTATATACGCAGCTCTGGCAATCTCTTCAACCTGGCAAGACTACGCGCTAAAACAAAGATCAACCACGTCCACATCCGGGAACTCCTATATGCGATGATGCCGCCTTCATTGCCAACTCTGAGACTGAGCTGCAGGCTGTGCTCCTCTTTTGCTGTTGCTTGTGAGGAGTTTGGATTGAAGATCAGCCTGGGAAAAACAGTAGTCTTTGCCCAACCTGCTATGATTTCACCCACAATCACCTTCAACAACAGTGTACTCACAAACGTCAAAAAGTTTACCTATCTGGGTTCACAGTCAACACCCCCAACAGTCTAGACTGTGAATTAGACATCCGTATTGGGAAAGCATCAACAACCTTCGGAAGGCTTAGTGAGAGAGTATGGAAGAACAATTCACTGTTTCTCCACTTAAAAATCAAAGTTTACGAGGCCTGTATTCTCAGCACTCTTCTGTACGGCAGCGAAACTTGGTGCACCGACCGCAGACATGAACACCGCCTGAACACCTTTCACTTTCATTGTTTGCGCTCAATTATTGGCATAACTTGGAAGGACCATGTTCCAAATTCGGCTATCCTCTCCACGACCAAGAGTACAGACCTCTAAACTATGGTGCGCACTCGGTTGTATAACAACCGTTTAAAGAAAGCAATTATTTACGGCGAAATTGCTGACGTTACATGTTGTGAAGCGTGTCCTTCAGTTGTTCGGCTTTCCAGGCGAAACCCGGGAAAGCAGGGTGCGAACTACGGGGGAGCTAGGGGGAGCTCGGCTCCCCTTAATAAGACATGGGCTCCCCTGAAAACGTGATTCGTGAAATTTTGGGGGGTCTCAAAAAGTATTGACAATGGTTTATTATGACGTGAAATTTCAGTTTTGTATATGTGATCATCGTGGAGTATTATGTGTAAAATTGCAAAAATAGCATTCATTCATGCATGACGGTGATTTAAACCTAATTCACTTCAATAAAGATAACTATATACATGCTATTCTTGTCATGAGCATCGAGGTGTGGTGGCGCTGTGCTGCAAACTCCAATCATGTTTAGTACATGTTAACTCAAAGATAACTAAAAGAAAACGTTGGAGGCCATTGATCTGCGCGCAAAGTCCTTGAAATCCATTCTGTGTTAAGGTAAGGCATGTTATTCCCAATTATGTGTTGTGGCTGGGTTTTCATAGGTCAGCGTGACTCTCGATGTCTTAGGCCTAATTGCACGGAGGAATTATGGTATTCTTCTGTAGCCTGACGAGTAATTTAACCCTCGTTCAAGTGAACTCAAAGACAGCCTATTTATAGACTATTTGTGGATGGCTGTTTGCTGTTTGACTTATCAATTTGTGTCGATAAAGTATAATAGGGTGAATCGTGTATATAGTGCTTGCATAGTGCATACACTTGTAGCTGTTATGTATATTTGGAAGTCCTTGAAATGAATGGGTTTCAAAGCGCAGCGCTGCGCATTCCGCGTCCTGTCTGAAAGGCGCTTCAGTGCCACCCCCAACCCCACAGGAAAAATTGGGCTCCCCCAAAGGACACTGTGTAGTTTTAACACTGTGGAAAACGCTTGCCGGCGACCAAGCTCTGTGGCATTTCAAGATTTACACTTACTGAACTGAAGCAACTCAGGTTTAGTTGATTATCCAGACATATTTTTTTAGAAAAACCATGAGCATAAAGTATGATCATCAGGCTTTTGAGGAAGGTTTATTTGTTCATCTCTCAATCATCACTGTATTGCATTGCAGTATATGTTTTAAAACTACAGAGCTTTGATCATAAAACTAAGCTTTTAAATATCATCTTATTAGAGTGACGACTGATATTTATATGGATTTTATGTAAGAAGTCTGCTATACTGTTATAAAAAGCTCATTGATTTACATTACAATTACAATTTCATCTTATTACTTTTGTCTGTATAAATAGCAGCATCTGCACTAAAATGCATGTTTTTTTTTTCAGTTTGAGCCTCTGAATAAAATTGAGCTGTTTTTTTCCTCCATATTCTCACTATATCAGATTATATTAGCTATAAACAATATTCATCCGGAGCAAATTAATGGAGTGAGTGAGGAGAGGAGGGTTTGTGTGTCACTGGCTGTCGGAGAAGAGAGAGAGAGAGAAAGAGATGCTGGTCCTCGTGTATATATATTCTGCGGGAAATGAGTATTGGAAGCATTTCAGATATTTAAGTATCGATATGTATCGAACAATCTATACTTTTGACAACACTACATTGCACTTAGTTTATTATTTCAGGTACCTTTTTAAAAGACTACAATTGAAAAATGTATATAAAATTCAACCAGCAAGAGTGGCTAGTAGTAGTGACTGTAATACACTACAATGAAATACACACACTTTTGGCCTGTGTTAAACCAAGCCCTGATCTTTGCCCTCTGATTTCAGGGAGAAGTTATGGGTAGGGTTGGGTCAAGGGGTAAGGATATGGCTAAATTTTTGTACAGGAATGTTATTCCAGGATAAACAAAATATGTCAATGCAGAAACATGTCTTAGTTGGCAAAATCATGGTGACTGCTGATACTCCACATCATGCCTATAACGCTCAACCATGGTAAAATCACAGTAAACCAAAAAACACTGTGGCTTATTGCCTTATTTATTGCAACAGGATCACTTTCTCACAACACACACCACACTAGACTTTCTGCATGAACTTCCCCCTGGAGCAGCAATCCAGCTAATCAATATTTTGCAGGTTAAACCATCACCGTCATATTTGTATGGTTCTCTCCATGTCATTCCTCTCTCTTTTACTCATACTGCAAATTCACTGCTGTCTTAGTTCTGAGAGCTGCACTGCGTTGCTTTCTTTCTTCCTCTGAGGCGATACCTACGCTTTCCTCAATCATTTCGCAGCCTCCTCCCTCGCACTCCTTCGCTCTTTTTCTTGGTCCTCTGAGACCATGCCTCTCTCTGGCCCTGTGAAAAGCAGCCATTATAGTTGTGTGCATGGCCGTCTGAGTTGGCTCTCGTCGGCGCCCACCTGCACAGGAAGCCCAACACAAAGAGCGTGACAGCTGAGCGCTCAACCCCAACACACCCCCCACCGGCCTCCTCTGCTTCGGCCCTCGTGTCAACCAGCTCTTTGTCTCTGCATCAGATAACATCAAACATGATCGAAATAAACTCCTGTTTCCACATGCTGCCTGAGAATCGGGTGCCAAACAGCCTCCGAAATGACTCTCTCTCTCTCTCTCTCTCTCTCTCTCTCTCTCTCTCTCTCTCTCTCTCTCTCTCTCTTTAACAGCTCCAGGTCTTTGGTGCGAGCTTAACACCTCTCCTGCACCTTGCGAATGCTGCTCACATAATGCTTTGCTTATTTAAGACTTCATTAACAGCCGGGGTACATGCAGTTAGCAATGGAAACTCTGCAGATCCGGCCAGTTATTCAAATCACATCACCATTCAATATCTGAGAGTTTCTCTGCAGCGCTGACCATTTGCTGTTAGCGACTGCTAGGATGTGTGGTGTGCATAATATGCACAATTTCTGTATGCATGGAATACCTGGATGGCCTACTACATTTGCCAAAATGTGAAGCATACAACCAGAGCACACTGCGCTGGGCAATGTATCCCGCAATGACCCTAGTGACAAATAAATTGGAAGTTATGTCAGCCGTGATTTTTAACATCACTTCTTTTCTCTCATCAGACTACAAGAAGTCGTTTTCACACAAAGTCGATAAAAAAAGCAAAATAAGCATATTTATTTCCGAAGTGATAACTGAATACCACTCACATGCAATGCAGAGAGGTCATGTGATGACAGTGTAGTGTACTACTCTTTGAAATGTTTATTGTTGCATAAACCTACTGTTTTATTTCACTTTTTGAAATATAGTAGTCCTCCACCATATCCACCTTATGTTGCAACACAGAAAAATGTAGCAGTATTATTATAGGAAAAATTGATAGTATTCTATAGGGTGATGAAGGCTATGTCGATTAGCATTACATTATGAATATACTTTTTTTCTTATGAAAATACCTGAGATGTCAAGAAGAACACAGATAAACCTTATATTAATTGTCTTCATGTTTGGTCAGTCAAAACGTTTCTACAGTGATATCTGGATGCATTTGTCCATATAAGGGATTTCCTGGAACGTCATAAGTTTCATGACTTCTCTTAAGCCTGTTTTATGCTTCTGCGTCGAATCGACGGCGTACCCCCGCAGACCCCTCTGCGTCGCCGCGAACCCCTCCGCCGTAGCTCGACGTGCACCTCCAAAAAATTTTAACTACGCGTCGAGGCGACGCAGACCACAAGGGCTGTGATTGGTCAGATGCACCGCAATGCAACTCAACCTGACGCAGAACCATAAAACGGCAACGACGCCGTAGGAGTGACGGCGTAGCTACGCCGTGGAGTTGACGCAGAAGCATAATGAGGCCTTTAGGCCCTGTCCCAAATGGCACACTTCGGGCTTGTGGACTTCCTCAGAGTCCACACTTTGGTGATGTCATGTAGTGACATTTGTAACTGTAATGTAAATCAATGAGCTTTTTATAACAGTATAGCAGACTTCTTACATAAAATGCATACAAATATCAGTCGTCACTCTAAATGATTGTTCGTTATTGATTGTTCTAAACAAGGCATTTTTACAACATTGCATTAAAATGACAAAATAAATGTATCCATGTCTGCAATAATAGCTCAATGAATTAAATATTCACCGTTATGATGTCTGTGTGAAACTACTGTTTGAAATGTTGCAAATTGCATAGTGCTTTACATACCTTTCACAGTGTCTAAGGTTTGGTATCAATTTCAATTGCATTTCGACATACATCTGCCAAATATTCCAGATATTGGACATTCAATTTTCATATTCAAATCATGCATTTTACTCCCCGAACCACTAACATTGCTTTGCCTGAACTTTTGTAATGTGCTGAATAGTTGGACATTGGCGTCAGGTACCGAAATTTGCAGAAGATTTGTATCTTTTAAAGTTTTCCATCTGCAGTACTTTTTATAGCAATTCATTGTGTAACCCAACAATAGCCTTAATCATATTGTGTTGTAGAAATTAAATTCATGTCAGACTTGTTGTTTGGCCTGCTCTCCAACTAGTGCTGTTGAAATTACCCATCCATGTTTCTATCAGCCCATCTCACTCAAGAGCCCTTCAGGCCTCTCACCTGCATAAGAAAGACCATTGTCTGCTCTTTCTGTCATTCCCTTTGATTTCAAAATATCCGTCCGCATGATAAGCAGCTTGTTTCCCCTGAACATCTTGCAGCCTGACGAAAATAATTAGAGATGGAGAAAAGAAAAATTAGGGACGACAGAGAGTTTTTCCTTCCGCTCTAGCCAAATCAAAACCAATCCAATGTATTGAGCTGTGGGTGTGTTTGGTGCACATGGTACTCTAAATTGTGGCTCGGAGAGAAGCTCTCATATGCGATGACATGGGGAGCGTATACCATCTGGAGCATTAGGCGTTGAGGAACACTGCCACTGGAGTGCACAACGACGGACAGTTGCTTTCATAGTGTGCCGGCATCACTCAGCCTGACACGAGTGCCTTATCTGTAAAACGGGATGAGAAATGCACTGCCTGAGCATGGTTAAATCCCAAATGGGAGGAACATTCATGTTAAAGAGTGAAATCTGTAAAAAAAAAAAAAAAACGCCTACCACTCAGGTTGTTTGGGGAGAAAAAAACGGAAATCTTTAACCTTCACTCCTGCAGAGTTGCAGAGATTTTGATTTTCAGAGAACGCAAACGGTTTAATTTAAATATATGGATTGTTTCAGTGCAGTAGGCTTAGCGACAACCTTTCAGACTAAATAATGCGACAGAGACGAAAGTGGATGACATTTGCTGAAAAACTAAATTTGTTCTTTCTCTTCCATTTTGTGCTGGTGTTTTTTTTGTGGCAAACAATGTAAAATATAGGGGCATGCTTCATCACAGTTTGTCAAACCGCTTGGAGATAAATGTGCTTACATAATGTTTACCAGACTTTATTGTTCCTTGGAGTTATGTGATTGCTAGTCTCAGATCAGCATAAAAGGTCCACGTTCCACCTTATTCTGACAAAAAAAAAAACAATTTAGACAGGAATAAGCTGTCTGAATATCATGTAAATGTAAGGGAGGCCAGTCAGTAAGAGCTGGTGAAACTCACTCCTCTGGCCTCAAGAGGCAAATAGTGACTGATGTTAGATGCTGCAGTCTTTAGCGTCCTTGTTAGCGCGCCCATCTCTCATGCTAGAATCGCCCATTCCAATCCCGCTTGGAGTAGAACTGGAGGGGTTACATAAAGCAGTCACAGTTTATGTTTTTATGGGATTTTTTTTATTCATTTTTGACTGTCAAAATGCCTTTCTGAAATTCTAGATGGATGGATGGATCCAAACTGGTTCAAGGATATGGATGGATGGATGAATTAATGGATTGGATGGATCCAAACTGGTTCAAGGACATGGGTGGATGGATGGATGGATGGATGGATGGATCCAAACTGGTTCAAAGAGATGGATGGATGGATGAATTAATGGATGGATGGATCCAAACTGGTTCAAGGACATGGGTGGATGGATGGATGGATGGATGGATGGATGGATGGATGGATCCAAACTGGTTCAAAGAGATGGATGGATGGCTGGATGGATGGATGGATCCAAACTGGTTCAAGGAGATGGATGGATGGATGGATGGATCCAAACTGGTTCAAAGAGATGGATGGACGGATGGATGGATGGATGGATGGATGGATGGATGGATTGGATGGATGGATGGATGGATGGATTGGATGGATGGATGGATGGATGGATGGATGGATTGGATGGATGGATGGATGGATGGATGGATGGATGGATTGGATGGATGGATGGATGGATTGGATTGGATTGGATGGATACATGGATGGATTGGATGGATGGATGGATGGATGGAGGGATGGATGTATGGATGGATCCAAACTGGTTCAAAGAGATGGATGGATAGACTAAATATAAAGATTATTTATTGGCATTGATGGTTCCATGAAGAACCTTAAACATTCATGTAACCATTATTTTCTACAAAAGATTATTTATATTGGAAAAGGTTTTTTAGATTATTAAAATATTCTTCACACTATGACATTTTTTAAATTATTTTTAGAACTGTTCACTGAAAGTTTCTTTGGGGAATATAAATGATGCTTCGATCATCCATTACTGCCAAAACACCATTTTGGAACATTTAGTTTTAATGTTGCTCCATATATTTCGTTTTTAATGGTGCTCCTTATATTTTTATAACAAATTAAGTAGCTTCTACTTTTTTAGTGACTTGAAGCATAACTACATTTTTCATATGGGTAGCTTCACTGTAGTTTAGCTAATTTGAATTTGTTACCAAGTGCCTCAAACAAGGATTTGATGACACCAACCTAGCAAATTAGGTCCTCAAAGGAATTGCTCATGGCAACCACAAGGCTCCCAAAAACTCTCAAAAGTTGTGTAGCAGCTCTTGCCAGTTCTGCATACAATGTACATCACACGGTCAGGGAGCGGGCTCTGGGTGGTTTGTGGGCATGCCTTGTGACTTTGTGAATGTTAATACCATACTGTGCTGCTTTTGTCTGAATTTCTCCTTTTTCTGATCAGAAATTAGTGATGCAACTTACACATAAAAAGCCACAGTTTAACCTAGACATGATTGTTCTCTGGAAGGTCCCCGGACTCCAACAAACGTGTAAAGGCTTTATTAGCCGCAACCAGCTCCGGTGCAGAAAGAACATCTGTTTGCTAACTGGCAGCATAGTTACCCAGTGGTCTTTGTATGCCGTACTGCCAACACACTCCCCCATCTGCTAATAGATTCCTCATTAGACAGCAGGTTCTTGATGCGGAACAGCACAGCTATCAGTTGTTCCTCTCCCATTGGTGTCTATTAAACGGCATTTCAGAGCCACAATCCTCTCCTCGGACAGCCAAAATTATCTCACCTTGACCACGATGGGATGCAGAGGGAACATCCTATTGACCTCACCTCTGAGAGTTTTGTCATCTTTCCTCTACATGCCCCACTATCGATTGCCTTCTTTTATGTATTAGGTCACTCACTTGCTCAGACCCAAAGATAATAGCCTCTGACTAGAAACAACACTTGCTCGGGCTCAGCGAGAAGGTCAAAGCTGTTGTTTTTCAGTTTAGTCCAGAGTGTGGATTCACTGAAGCGTTCAGAACGCACCTCTATAATTTGATGAGAGCCACTGCAAAGTCCATTTCTCTGTGTCAAAACCGATAAAGTCCCGATGTAAACTGAGCGAAGGGGGCACGAAACGAGGCTGCTCAGAATGCATGATCTCCGCAACACTTCATCAGCGGCATATGAAGCTGTTTAGCTGGAGACTGTGGGAAAAAAATCTGTTTGGGCAGAAATGTCACAAGGTCAAGTGGACCTCTGAAAGGCAATTAGGTTCTAGCATAATGAAGCTGATAATCAGTAACTCTGTTTCACCGCTACTCTGCGGATGGTCGGGCTGTAAGGGAATGGTGTGGCGGCAGCAGGGTTTTTTTCTTCCATCAGCCTCATGGGAAGTTGGATGTTTGGATTTTCATCGAGGAAGCACACCTGCCCACACCTTCATGTTGCCCAGCCGCGGATGTGTTAGATGTAATGACACACCAATTCAGTCTTCTCTGTGTGGACGGACAGACAGACAGATGGTTATTACAGAATATTTGGTTGTTATGGGCTTGTGAATGGTGAGCCATTAAACAGATTTTACACAACAAAGGCAGCACCGCCATCAGAAAGAAACTCTATTATTTTGCTGCTACGCAAGCAAGCACTGATATCTGCTTTAATGTGGATGCAAACTGTGAACGGATTCGTCACTCCCTCTCCCTCGATTCCTGCTTTGATAATGGTACCGTTGTTTTTTATCAATTTCCCAACATGTTCCTGAAGTCCTCCTGACAACCTGAAGTTTTACTGCAATTACCCTGCAGAGATCAAACATACAAAAACAAAACGCATTGAATTCCCAGAATCAGAGAGTTGCATTGAAAGGTTTTTTTTTTTTTTTTTTTTTTTTTTTGGCCAGTTGCTACAGCTGTGGCCCGAACACACAGACTGCATAACACTCCAAATGTGACATAATATCCGGAGGTAGCAAAGCTGTCACAGTAAATTTGCTTTCTGGTGCAAAATAAATAAATAAAAATGAGCATTTGACAAGCAGTCGGCACACTAGATTCCTCTGCAGACTAACTCTCTAAGTCTGTAATCTGTAATTTAGGGCTCTTTAAACATCAGTATAGTCCATGATTACCATCACTCTAATTGCGTCCAAATACTTTGACGGATCTTGAAGTACGTGTCATCAGAAAACATGCTTGATTGATGACATCTATTGAATTTGTTTTAATTACAGATGCATTCAGCATGGCAGTTCACACTTAAGACATTCACTCATGCCATTTGATTTGATAAAAAGCATACCTTTCTATTCTAGATGGACAGATCAGCCAAAAGGAAATACTCTGAGAGACCACTGAGTGCCCTATCATGGAAATCAGATGAGCTAATGGCCTGAGAGACCTTTGCACGCATTATTAGTCCATGAGCTTCATGTATATAATGTGTAAAAGCATTTCCGCTGGAGGACATTTGGTCCTTGTTACATGTTTGATTTATAGCCTTATTTTATTCAGACAGTCAGTGTATTACATATAGAAGCCCAGGCGCTATAGTGGCTCTCTGCGAGCCCTGAATCTGGAGAAGTTATTTCTGGTGCCGGCTTGGCTGCTAAAACTGCTGCAAAATGTAAGAGTTTGACATGTGAACACTTCAGGGGAGTGAAACTGGATTTTACAGCTGAATATTCCTCTTGTTTCTCTTGCTCAGTGGATATGCAAGAATACCTTGATGTTTTTAAAAAAATGAAAAATAATGCATACACTTTTAGATTGGAGAGGAAACACATTAACACAACGCATTTACAGATTTAGTTCTTCATACCCGGAGTTAGGTATTTGAACATTTTCATGATTATGCCATGGAAATTAAAGGACATTACAAATATGAATCCATTTTTTGGTAGACGCCAAAGCGTCTTACATTGCATTCCAAGGTACATATTTTTACAAAAGATCATGATCATTTGATTGTTTCTCACCATGTGGATGATATAACAGACGTTAAAATTCCATAGACTTGCATTAAAGAAAGGACCTGAAACTATAGAGACCAGATTATTGGTCTGGCTTAAAAATAGGCTATTTTTATTTGGTGTCCCAAATTAAGTAACAACGTAGCAAACTTTAAGCAATAACCCCAAACTATAGCAATCACATATCAGTGTGCTAAAAACGCCTAAGCAACTGCGTATCAAAAGCCTCACAAACACCCTAGCATTTCTGCAGCGAGTGACAAGCACCAATAACATTTTCTTCATAATATGTAAAAACTCTTGACATTAAAATTGCTTAATTCTGGTCGACTTGATTTTTAAACACTCAGTGAAATAATTAGGACCTTTACAAGAACTCCATCACAGCTGTGCACACACTGTTTATCAGTAAATGACAGAGAAAGACTTTAATTATGGTTCATTTATTTATTATCCAGATGGGAGTTTTAATACTAAGTGAAATCTGTTGCACTTTTGTATGGTGGAATTTAATTAAGGATTTTAAAGCTCAACAACTAAAAACTACTGTGGCACTGGCATCATAAAACACATAAAACATCTTTGAGACATACAGTATTATTTTGCATGAATATATATATATATATATATATATGTGTGTGTGTGTGTGTGTGTGTGTGTGTGTGTGTGTGTGTGTGTGTGTGTGTGTGTGTGTGTGTGTGTGTGTGTGTGTGTGTGTGTGTGTGTGTGTGTGTGTGTGTGTGTGTGTGTGTGTGTGTATAGCACTGGGCTAAAAGTCAAATTTGACTTCATTCACTTTTAAACCACAAGCACAATTCTTAACAAGCTCTTTTCAAGATGCCCGTGGAAATTCGGCTGATCCTTGACACGATCGCAGGCTGCAGCGCAAAGTTGATCTAATAGTTTATGTTTTAAAATGTTGTAGATTTATGTAGATAATGAGAATCAATGCATTATTGAATATATTTTGAGACAAAGGTCTTGTCAGTAATAATGTAATTAAAATGATTTAATGAAATGAACGCACACACCCAACCCCAGACCTACAGAGGTCATCTTGCATTTCATACAGTGATTTGTGACGAACATGAAGCAGGGCAACAACTAAAAACTCTATAATCTGGGAGAAAAAAATAATAATAATTAAATGAATAGCCTTTTTTTTTTCTTTTGCTGTTTTGCCTACTATTTTTTGTTTGTTTTTGACTTGAGTATTTTCTAAAATATCTCTATTATCTCTAAAACAAATAATTCTGCTTTTCAGTGAAAATTACAAGACAAGCGCTTAGACATATGGTCCAAAATAGCAGCAATATTGTCTCAGCCCTCTTTTGACCGTTCTCTGATTGCGTTGTCTTTCTGATGCATGGGGGTCTGGCTCCGAGGCACCGGGGCCAAGTTTCCACTCTCTGCTGGACGCGCATGCTACAAGTCAGGGGGTCAGAGTTCCTCAGAGGCCCTTCATATTTGTGTCCCTGTGCCATATGCCTTGCAGAAAGACTACATATGGCTCTGTTTGTCGGGGCCTGAGGCGTGTGCGCACCACAGGAGCTTTACATCAGTGATGACAGGTAATATTAATAATAATTGGTAAAACGGTGACTGTAGTTACTAAAGCAATTTTTGACTATACCGCCACACAGTATCTGTGGCATTTTTCAAGAATAATGCCATTCGTGTATTTCATCAAAGGCAGACAATCTGTAGCAATAACTGGAACAAGTACAAAACAACTTTGGTTATGGCCTGGAGTTGCTTAGAATGAAATGCCGTGACTCACCAAAGACATTGAGATGCTCGAGTGTGTGCGCTGAGAGGAATGCAAAATCAATTTTGGCATTTGGGGCATTTTTTTTCCAGCCCACAAGCAGCCTTGGCCTGTCAAGAGCTGGCTCACAGGACTGTGACTCGCCGGAAAGAATTCAAATAGCATTTCCTTCAGTGAACTGCCACAGTCCCTGGCAAAGAAAAATAATTGTATTGCACTCCATTTTATATTTCTAACATAGACTGCGCTAGTAGAGTAAAATGGATGGGAATAGTATATTCATGTGATCTGAACTGTGACTTCTTGTCAGGAGTTCTAACACTGTTTTTACTCATTTATCGACAATAGAAATGCAATTATGTGACATTAGTTTGCTATTATTCTCTCTCGCTCACTAATGTCTTGGTTTACAAATAAGCATGGCTGTGTTCAGAATGGAGTGTCTGTCCACTGCATACTGTGCATATACAGTATGATACAATTTTTTTAATAGCATGCGAAAAAGTATTTTGCATTTTGTATAACAGAAAACATTTTTCAAGCAATGGTCTGCTACCATGTGGTCTGTAATGCTTAGTGGGCATTATCTGTACGCATTCTTATTTTTTTATTTATTATTATTTATGTACTTTATTATATAGATGAATTACAAATTAACATTTGGCAGTCCAATCTAATATGCTATGCTTTTGCATACTCTTTTATTGAAAAATGTATAGTAGATCTTCCAAATATTCTATTCATACAGAGATTCATTTTGCTGTGCACAATACAGGTATACATATAACACACATTGTACACGTAGAATGTATGCTATTTCCAACATAGCTGATTTATTTTCGGGATCTTTTGGCCTAATTACAGTTTATAAATCATTAGTGATGCACTGAAATAATTTTTTTACCAAAACACTGAAACCAACTAATTATTAAATTACTACAATAACAAACATGCATATATAAAAACATACAATAACACCCAAAAAACAGATTTTCATATAAAAATTTAAACTGTAGCCTGACATTAGGCAGTTTTTATATTATATTTTAAATGATGTTTCTACATAAATAATGATATTTAAAGACTGCCTGTAACAGATTATATAATGAATATGTAATATAGTGAATATATTTAAGAAAATTCCCCTCTCTAAAGTTAGTGTCATTTTTAATGTTTCTAGTGTGAGCTATGGTGTGAATAAAGGTTTTTGTAACTTTTTTGGACTGGAAGAAGTGGATCTTTTTTCTAAAAATATATATTTTATTCTTGTTTATTTGGTGCTGTATATAGTAGTAAAGCAGAAGAGATGATCAGTAGAACTGAGGCGCTGCAGCTATCTGTCGCGCCACATTAAATAGCATCAACAATTTGATTTAAAATTGACAGAATTTAAAAGCTGAGACTTTGTTTCATATTTTTAGAAACAAAGCACAGAGCTTGTTGTGTTTATTGGATGGGAGGAGCGCTGCAAATAATGTTTGGTGAAGTTTTGTCCACAGATCAACTGAAAACAAAATGGACAGAATGATTTTGGGTCGTCAGAACGAAAGAGCAGCTAGCTTCCACACGGCTGACGTGTTCACCTGTTGTAGCTTATCCATGCTGAGGCACGAAATTGACACTGACACACTCAAAACACGCCATCAGAGAAGCGCTAATGAACCTTCGCCATTTTTCAGTTACCTGAAATTATCTATCACTATAATCAATTGCACTAAACATAGTGTTGGTGAATATTGCTTCATAATGATCTAAAGTGCTAAATCAGTGTGAACCGAGAGCGACCGCATCGCGAAAGGGTGGCGAGGAGATTTCAGTGGCGATCTGACAGACACACACACACACACACACACACACACACACACACACACACACACACACACACACACACACACACACACACACACACACACACACACACACACACACATCTCTTCTTACAGCAGGTAATCTCTCTGAGAGAGGAGCAGAGATGGAGGTACCAATCCCATCTTTGCGGTTCACTTTCAATCTTTAATGTGTGTGAATGAGTGAAAACAGAGGGGCTATTTTCAGTTGCGTGTTTACCGAGAGTGTCTGCTCGCATTAGCCAGAGCATGTGCACTGTCCTCCTGCAGGGCTTGTTATCTCAGGAGCCGGGGTCCGGTAAGTGGGCTGGGATGGATCCGTTTGTGCCCCAGATGGACGCCATGGTAACAGCGACTCATAAGGGGGGGATGTTTGCGCCCTCAAGTCAAACATTTACCTGGCACTGCCTGTCCAGACATCACTGTGAAGTGAAGTGAGGCTTTTTCTATTTTTAGCCTGTGCTTCAAGTGGGAGTTTGACAGCTGTTTTGCATGACGTTCAGGGGATGTTTGAGCGTCTGTTATTTCCTAGAAACACAGAAACATGTTGCGTTTCTCAGTAGCGACGGAGGGAATGTTACGCATGCTGCATGCTCTGCATGTGGCGCCTAATGAGGAAGAACAGTCAGAGAAGAGGAGGATTTGCGAGGAGGAAGATCGAGGGCGAGAGAGAGTGAGAGAGCAGCGAGAGAGGGCACATATCACAGTAATTGCCCAAAGGTATTTCATTGCATTTGCACAGCGCGTAAGTGGGCGATCAGCCTGAAGAAGTGTTTGACATGAGATGTGAGTGTTTGTGTGTAAGTGTGAATTTGAGCTATTTTTCAAATATCTGCATTGTGTGGGATAGACCTGCAAACTCTACAGAGTCTTTATATAAATATATAGAAAATATGTAAATAATAATATTTTTAAAAATATTATAAACTAAGTAAATTATAATAAGCTAAGTGCAATGTTGTCAAAAATATAGATTTTTCAATACATATTGATAGTGAAACATCTAAATGCTTCCAATACTCATTTCCCGCAGAATATATACAGGATACCAGCGTCCCTCTCTCTCTCTCTCTCTCTCTCTCTCTCTCTCTCTCTCTCTCTCTCTCTCTCTCTCTCTCTCTCTCTCTCTCTCTCTCTCCCCCCCCCCCCCTCTCTCTCTCTCTCTCTCTCTCTCTCTCTCTCTCTCTCTCTCTCTCTCTCTCTCTCCCTCTCTCGAGTTTCACTGTTTATTGAACTATTGAATGTTAAAACAACGGTCTTGGTGAGTATTCACTAATTATTATTATTATACTTATTATTATTGCGCATAATTTTACTCATTCACGCACATAAAGTCGCCTCTCAGTACTAAATTGAGTTCTTCTTTTGCTGCTTATTGCGCTTAAACAGTCAAATACACACAAAATAATATCAAAATGTCAACAATATCTTGGCCGCGTGTGTAACAGTATAATGGATCCGTGCATCAGGTCTTAAAGTAACAGCAGGTATATATATATATATATTAGATTTTTTCTATCGCATCGACGTGGCCAGTGAAAATGCTGAGCGACAAGTTAATGTCAAGCCCTATGTATGTATATATATATATATATATATATATATATATAGTTATTGAAATTCCTTATTGTCCAAAATGTAATTTTAGTCAATTCATTGGTATTTCACAAATTTGACTCTTTTGCAGCAAAACCAGCTGAGTCCATGTGTGTTTTTTTCAAAAACACCTCTAAGTCCACCTCTTTGGACAAGACATACTAAACAGTTGCAAAATCACTAAAGATTGCAAATGATGAAAGCAGAAATCCACGTGTAACACTGAAGAAATTGATCCACACAGAGGGGGAGTTAAGATGCGAGTAACTTCCACATGCATTTCTGAGTTTTACAGCAGCACAAGGAACACTTGTGTTTACTTGCTACTCGCAAAATCCTGTCATTGCCACTAACGATAGACAAAACTTGATAAAAACTTGCTGCTCGGCAGTTGAAAGCCGGCTCATACGCACGCCGTCATTCATCTTGAAATTAAATGATTCGATTTGCATCTTCCGATTGGTTCTTCTGTAGACTTAGAGGCTTTTGCTGACAATGGGAAGTGGCGTTTTGCGGTTTGCCAACGAATCTGTATTTCTGAATGGGCTGACGCTGGGATTTAGCGGATTTGAAGTGAAAGTATTTGATGAACGTATGAAATGCGGAGAGCATTCACTCATTACTGACGGAGGTGACGTTTAGCATCTTTTGCATCTGAACTGTTCATATGTTTATACTGTATAATCCCGTTCCGAGCGGGATTCGAACCGGGTTCTCCAGTGTGAAAAAAAATGTAAGATGTTGGTAAATAACAATTTCTTCTCTATTAACCAAATGCATTTTAGTCTTCGCTATTGCTTCAGTGCAAATAAACAAGTGCGCTGTTATTTCTTGCGAGTGACAGGCATGTTCAAGTAAGCCATACCCTGTATTTAATATATCATGATGACTCACGAGTTGAGTATTTGCGCTAAATCTGTGCAGATTTGGCTAACACGAACTTCCCCAGCAAAGTGAGTAAACATAATAAGTAGCACGCCAAATTGGCTTGTGATTTGACAGTGTTTGACAACCACAATTGATTTTTACCCGCATTTGGCGGGTTGGCGGGTGTTAATTTCAAACCCTGTTTACAAATATTTTAGTAGTTTGAGACCATAGGGAGTCGTTCCCGGTGCTTCATGGTAGTGGGCGGAAACTAAAGAGCTCTTTTGGAATAATTTATCCATCAGGGGCCTAATTATGTACAGTATGATTTCATTTCATTTTTATTGTTTTTATTTTAAGTCCATTTACAATGTTATTCAAGGTTTATTGCACCAACAATTGCCATATTTTATTATAATATGATCTTTTTTCAACCAAGGGCTCAAGGTTTTTGTGGATTTTAATTGTCATTTTAATGAAGTTCACACACACACACATCATATCACATTTGCTGGTGTAAATGCCAATGCGTTCGGCACGAGTGTTCCGCTTGCAACACCTATAACTATGTAAGCAATACAGGGCTTGTGCAACAGATAAGCATTATAACTTTGACCAATTTTCTAACGTTGTAATTAGAGAGCTGGTCACATGATTTAATGTACAATATCATGTTAATTATTCCACCACTTCTCTTGTTTCTCTGTCTGAATCCTTCCTCACATCTCTCCTTTCTCCCTTTTCCATCACCTCTTATCATCAGCAGCATTCTTTACAGAGGGAATGTTTCCAGAGGAACACAATAGACTAGATACCTTGTTTTTATCTGGCGAAATAATGGAAATCATCTATCAGTGCCTTTATAATTTGTTAAATGACAATACGTTTTTGCTTAATGCATTCTTTCTGATGTAATATATTGCATTTTCCATGTTAGGTGAACACAAACAGAACCCAGATACAATCCAGATATGTGTGTTTAATATCAGGTGTGTCTGCTGTGTTCGGGGTGGATTGTGTCTGTATACCTCCATTCATTTGTCTGTCACAGCTTTAACTGCTCCATACGCCTGAGCTCTCCATAGTTTAAACTGAGAGTCTGTCGCCCCATCTGTCTAAGAGTCACGCTTCAGCACGGGCTTGAGCTATCCAATCCTTTCCTGCTTCACAGTTGAATGCCCTTATTTGTTTGCAACTTGCAATTCCCTCTTGCGCTAGTTACATTAAAAATATGATTCATGCTTTGCGTACTACACCACAGTCCCACGGACGTTTCCTCATCCTTGAGTCTGACCTGCAAGAATTGCACATCTATTTTGAGGCTTCGTACAATTCACCCAGAATACACAGGGGTCCTCGTTGGTTGTATGGTGTAGATGTACATTATGCAATGCATTGATATTCCTCAAACATTTTGGTGAGGGTTTGTTCTAAACCCCTGACCCTTCTGTGATTCATTTGGACAAAATGCATAAGATACTGTTTTTTATACATATAATGTACTGTATGGATATTTATTTTCACAATTTACATATTTTTTTTAATCAAACATCTAGTTGTCTACTACTTACCAACAGTGATGCTTCCATTATAATATCTGCATACTACATTTTAATTGGTCTTCTTTTCAAAAGGGGTTGTGATTCTTGCATCTAATTAACCATCTATAGAAACACAATTTTTTTTTTGTTTCAAACAGATTGTCCCATGATTCTGAACAGACAACTATACAAAATAACATGTAATTTACTAGAGGTTCTGACAAAACGTAAATTACTGCTGTCTATTTAAAATGTTTAACTAATCTGAATGACAAAAAATGAAATTTTTAATGAAATGAATGAAATAAAAACTTTTGAATAAATGATTCAATGACTCACTCATAAAGACTTCACTTGTTTAATTACTTTAGGAATCAGCCTCTTTGAACAAATCTCTTGAATGAATGATTCAAAAACATATACATTATTTAACAGTCACTTGTTGCCACCTACTGGTGTAACAATATAATCGATATAATCGGTATTTGAAGCGCCAAGTTACTTTGTAAAGGTGATTTGTTCTATTTTGATCGCTACAGTGGACATCACTGTTTATATCCAAACTATAAACTTTTATCACAGTACTTCTGTGATAATCTGAATGATTGTAGGATAGAAATAACTAAACTGTTTGGTTGAAAAAGATTGTTTGTGAAGCTTTTTGATACTTATACATGACAACTGCTCTCTCTGGATCAGCAGCAGTGTCGACACAGATTTGATTGTTGGCTGTGATCAAACGTTTAATAGTCACAGGAGAATCGGTGTCATTTAGGAATGAGATCACATGAGTGTTTGAATCGAGATCGTGATCTTTTAGCGATTAATCGTGCAGCTTTAATCTATAACCACATTTACACCACAAAGATGTTGTGTTGATTCTCATACACAGTTGACAGAAAACAAGACGATGCTCTTTTGCAGTATTTCATTTACACAGAAACCGATAAAACCTAAACTTATATAAACCTTTAACAGTATTTTATTGCTGCCCTTAAACACTGCAATTTCTTTACGAAAATGCAAATGTATTTATTTCGTCCTCGACTAAGACTTGTTTTTCTATTAAAATATCAAGTGATGAAATTATTCCAAATATTTATGTTAGTTTTCTTTTGAATATTGAAATGGGATTGCATACATATTTAAGCATTTAACAAATTTCAAAAACGTTTTTCACTGGAAATTTCCTTGAGAAAAAAAGGAAATAAACTAATACATTTCAAATGCAAAGTTTTTTGGGGAAAAATGTAATCGAATAAAAATAAAATTCCCCATGTAATTTGTTTACACTAATACTGGAGTGAATTTATTGATCTATAAAGTGTTCATCAAATGAAACTTGCACACCACTCACACGTGTTTTAATGAGATAAGAAGAAGAAACGTGCATAGATATGTCACTGAGATAAACAGTCATAACCCAATAATAATTAATGAGCCCGATCATTAGCAGAAGCTGTAACAGTGAGGCTGTGCGGGGCTGGTCTGTCATTACAGCAGCGCTGGACTGAAACAGAGAAGTGCTGCACACTGGAGTCTATTAGCACCTTATGAAAGCCAGTACAAAAGCAGAGAGAGAGAGAGCGAAAGGTGAGCGAAAGAGAAATGCATCAGAAAAGGGGTGTGAGAAAGAGATCTTTTGATGGAGGACAGGAAGCAGAGTGAGAACAGATGGAAAATGAGTGAAGGGGAAGAAATGAGATTAACAGGACTGGTGATTAAAACAATGCTGCGTGTGAATAAGAAGAGGTCTCGGTGGGCGGCAGAGGAGGCCACACTATTGACTGCCGATGTCACACCGTGATTAGTGGGAGGTATCAGCTGCAACAGGCAATACACATCGATCCCATGAGCCAGACCCCGTCGATCGGGTCATTCTTAGCCAGACCTTTCTCACTTTCATGAATTACTCCTTATCTGGACACAGCGCGCTCTCTTCCCTCGGCCCCAGGACTGTTGCTCCACTTTCCCGCTCTCTCTCTCTCTCTGGGCCTGAGCACACAGAACCTCTCTCACCGACTCTCACAGCTGTGGCTGGAAAGCACAAGCAAACGTGCAGTAACTTCAAATGGCCCCTGCGTGCACTACCCTGAAAGCAATTAAAACCCAGGTCTATTTTAAGATGAACCGCAGAGGAATCGTGGGGAGTGCACTGCACTCATCATCTCCAAAGCGTATTTGAATTATAAAAGAAAACACGCAGTTCACTCTGTATGGGAATATGTGCTGTGACTGTTGTTTATGCCTACATTAACAAAGTTGTGTATGCATTTGTGTAATTTTACATTTTTTGTAAGCTTTTGCTCTGCTTCTGTTGTGATGATATATTCTGTTTGCATGTTTGGTAATTATTGCACAAAAAGCCTAAGGCCAAAATCAATGGCAAAAGCAGAGCCTCTAACACAAGGTTTGCCAAACCACAGGGGGTTCGTGAGTTGATGAAAAGCTGATAATTAAATTGAATTTAACATTAAAATAAACAAATGGGGCTGCATGATTAATAAAATTAACACTGAAATGGCAATATCAAATAGTGAATAAATTAAAGAAGCATATAGTGTAGTCTGTTGTGCTGCTTGTTTCAGAGTGACTTGTTGCCTTCACTACCTTTCCAGGCAATGACTTTGCAGGCAGCGTTTGCACACGAATGTAATTCACAAAACTGATTTCAGACAGACTTCTGACACGGCAAAAAGGGTTATGATCTACAACAATATAGAGCTAGCTTTGGAGATAACAAGCAAATGTTGTATTACTACAATAGTAATTTCTCTCTGGAAATGACATCAAAAAAGAAAAATGTACATTCATAGGCAAACTGACCACCAACCACAACTTTTCAGACGCCATCTTTATTTTATTATATCGAACGCAGCGAATGCATACATCAACGCTGCCTTCAGAAATCGATCAGATGAAGGTATCTCAGTAAAAAGGAGGTGAAGCTAACACTGGATTCGGACGCGCATTGATGCCTTCCTACCTTGCAATTCATCCTGTGAAGGCAGTGTTTTCAAGCTTTCGGACTCCACTGTGTTAATGTACACACAGGCAACTCGTGATAGCATGTTTTCAGAGAGGCTCAGTTCACAGTAAATGCTGCTTCTCATGAACTCCATCTCTGCAGGCGCTAGGAGCCTTTGGGAACGCATCGTGTATTAGGTTCACTTCATTTATATTCACATTCACATAGTTTCCATCATTCTTGTGGACTAAAGTTGATAGCATTTCTGCTAGAATGAAAGGATTTGAATATTTTGTAAGATTTAAATAATGTATGATTTAAATATTTGTATTGTACCTTCCCAGCAAACAATAGCCGCCATTTCACCCTTTTGCGTTAAAGGGTTAGTTCACCCAAAAATGAAAATTATGTCATTAATGACTCACCCTCATGTCGTTCCAAGCCCGTAAGACCTCCGTTCGGTATACTGTCCTTGTCCAGAAAGGAAATAAAGACATCATCAAAGTAGTCCATGTGACATCAGTGGGTTAGTTAGAATTTTTTGAACAATCGAAAATACATTTTGTTCCAAAAATAACAAAAACGATGACTTTATTCAGCATTGTATTCTCTTCCGGTTCTGTTGTCAATCCGCGTTCACGAGTCCGCAGTGACGCTGCTGACGTAAGACGCTGCTGACGTGTTATCTGGTGCGTCCGTGTATTCGGGTTCAAATAAATATGTCTGGTTAAAAAAAAATGCAAGTCTTCCCCTGTGTCGCAATCCTTAGACATGTTTGTGAAGATTGTTTTGTTTCCAGCGTGCGTCTCCCTCAGACTGTAAACGAAGCTCGGGCGCACCAGACACACGTCAGCTCGTCTTACGTCAGCAGCGTCACTGAACGCGGATCCCCAACAGAACCGGAAGACAATACAATGCTGAATAAAGTCATCGTTTTTGTTATTTTTGGAACAAAATGTATTTCCGATGCTTCAAAACATTCTAACCAACCCACTGAAGTCACGTGGACTACTTTGATGATGTCTTTATTTTCTTTCTGGACAAGGACAGTATACCATACATACATTTTCAATGGAGGGACAGAAAACTCTCGGACTAAATCTAAAATATCTTAAACTGTGTTCTGAAGATGAACGGAGGTCTTACGGGCTTGGAACGACATGAGGGTGAGTCATTAATGACATCATTTTCATTTTTGGGTGAACTATCCCTTTAACTATAAACCCGTTGTAGTCTGGCTATGAGTAACCCACTTCTCACCAAAATAACTTGCAATATGTATAATATTCCATCATTTAAGCAATGTCAACAGTGATTACAAGGTGTTTGGTCTCATTTTTTTGACATGTTCTATGTGTTGCCTGTGCGTCTATTCTTGGGCTATGGTTAGATTCTGGTTTATTACATTTTCACCGACACTGTTTGGACGGCTAAAATTGCTTGCTGTGTTGTAGAGTTAGTGAACTCAAGTCTGAACACCCTTAAACGTAACTATTCCCATTAACAGAAGAGTCTGCTCTTTTTTTCTGCATGTCTCAGCAGCAGCAATGAGCCATTTTTTTTTTAATGCTAAAAAAAAGATTCAGTATCACTTTATCTCTAATGTCTACTTTAGACATTATATTAACTATAAGTAACTTGTCAGCTACATGTCAACTAGCAGTCATCTGAGTATTAGTAGACTGTCTGCCAAATATCTGCTAACACTTTACTGTGATGCTCCCCAACAGACATTCGACTATTCTACAAGTAATAACACAAGAATACACTAAAAGAGAATAACACTAAAAAGTAATAACACTAGAATACAAATGTTTTTGTGAATAAAAAGCCTAGCCTGGCTCCGCCCTCCTATGTACTTCCGCTCAATTTTAATTTTCCTTCAGTACTAGGTCTGGGATTGTGGTGTAGTCTTTAGTTTTCTCCGATCCATTTTTTCCCGGGCCAATCAGCGAACAGAGGGAGTGGCTGAGAGTGATGATGTTTATGTTGTGCGTTATTTTGAGCTGAAGTTCAGTAATGGCAGCGGAGAAAGATGCGAGCGAAGTCATTCGGTCTGTCGTGGCAACGCTGCCGAATATCAAGAAGTTAAAGCCGGAGCAAGAACAATCTTTGTTTAGTTTTGTTGGTGACAATGATGTTGTATGAGCATTGTATGCGCATGACATATGTCACGACCAAACGTTAGCGATTGGTTATGGCAGATCCAGAGTGACTCTGAGCAGATCCAATAGTTTTAGACTTCAATAGAGTACCTGCCTACAAGGAAGTTAATGCTTGTCAATGGAGCGGTGCCAGACTCTATGTACAAATGAAATGTACGAGAGTCTGGTGGGACCAGGCTAGGGTAAGCCAGTCTCCTACTGAATTTCACATTAGAGCTTTTGGTGAAGAGCTGAGTCCTCCTGGCGTCAGAGTTCGCTTCGTTTGTTTGCTGTGAAAGCTGTTTTCCAAAACTCAAGCGTGCATTAGCAAACCACCCCGACTTGGAGCTGTGCTCTGGGGTACAGGTCATGTGGACATGATTCGCAAATAAAGTGAAGCAGTCTAAATAACTTGTGGATGGGAAGGTCGGTCTGGTGACACATCATGTGTAGTGTAATGCATTTATCAATGCTGCTTGTCCATGCTGATGGTGCTTTTGGTGTGAAGCTCGCTCTTGCGATGTATTTGCAAGTGCCAATTTGTGTCCTAGCATATTTCAATAATGGCTTCATATCATATCTAACTCACTTTGAACGATATTGCTTTATTTGTAGCAGAAATAAACTGCTGCAGAATAAGTTAGGTGCTATGAAAAATGTAACGAGTAATTGCATCACTCATCACAGATGTGTATGAGTAAAGCGTACATATACTTATTAAAAAATTTAATCAAGTAGAGACTAAAAGTTGCTAATATCTTTGATACTAAAACTATAAAGTAGCTAAAAGGATTTACTTAAGTACTTAAGTACAGTAACTAATTACATTTACTCAAATAGGTTACACCACTGTTAAAGATATCTAATATAAAGTGTGATCTTTAAATATTCTAAATTGCAAATTAATCTAACAAATGTGTAATTACAAATATATTTAAATAAATGACATACAACATACAAGTTTCAATAGATGATTATTAGACTTTTACTTTCGTTTTTTGATTTTGGCTTCCAACGATTATGCGTTCCGTTAATTTAAAGGGCTACGCTGTCGCCCTTCCTACGAAACATTCAAATCAGTCAAATCATGTTATGTGACGGTCATAATATGCAGTCTTCTGCCGGACGTGCTCGATACAAAAACGTTAAAAGCGTATTGAGCTGCGGAGGCGGCTTTCTGTGTGAGCGCTCCGAGACGGAGTGAAACACGGACAAGTGTTGGCTACTTTGGGCTTTGGCATGTGCTTAAATGCACACATACACACAAAGATATGTCAGAATGTCTGCCTTGGGGAGTTTTCACCTAAATGCATTCAGTTATGTTTTTAGTGAACATAAACAGTTCGGAAAGTAATCGCATGCTTTCAATGTTTAAGAATCCATGTATTTGGTCTTAAAGTGACAGCAGCCTCCTAAATCTGCAGCCGTCTGTCATTAATGTTAATCAAACAAAAGACAAAGAGAAAATCACTCATTGCTCCTGGCTGAATAACTTTAGTATCTTTAATAAGAATAAATGTTTATTTAATTCATACTGTAAAGACCATGCAGTGTTCTATTTTTACATTTGATTACTTCATTAAATTTCTGTGTAGAATGCTATTATTAGTAGTAGGCTAAATTGTTTATTTCATTTGTATATTTTTTCTATTACATTTGTCCTATTGTTTGTAATTTTTCAACTCACTGTTGTTTATTGACAGGGAAACTGCTCTGAAAGAACAGATCATGGAGTTGTGGGTAATTTTGGGTTTTTTAATGAACCCAGTGACCAGGGGCCCCTTAAGTTTTGTTTAGGGCCCGCAGAAGTCTAGAACCAGCACTAGGTTTAAGTCAATTAAATGGGTCAAATTAAGAACTCTAAATTATTTAATATGTATTTAAACAATAATCCACTTTTATTTAATTGCAATTACCAAGAAGGAAAGTGTCTGAAAACATTCACACTCAAGTATATTCTTTTATAGTATACTATTCCTATAATAGTTTTTCTTTTTAAAGGTATGCTTTTTTAAAAGGGATCACACTGAGACACAAAATCAATATTAGAGAATCAATATGAGCCAAAACATTTCTCATTAAAATGATCTCAGCTACATTCATTTAGTGAATCTCAGTACAGAAGTGCATGTTTATGTAGACACCCTTATGCATATAACAGGTTACAGAATTCATGGTGCTGCGTAACAGAAGCGCAGAAGCTGGTCAGTTTTTGCCAAGCATTGCACTGAATCCAGGCGTCTAACAGCTGTTCAGTTCAGAGATAAACTTTGGGCTTTGGGTTTCATTCCATGTAGATTAATTAACATTTGGATGTAAATGTGATTGCCCTCTTATATGTATATCAAGTTTTTATTTATATTAAAAAAAAAACCTTAAACTCTTGATCATTTAAAATTGTATAATTTTTGGATCTTATTAAAAATACTTACATATTATTATTCATAATTACAAAAAAAATTAAAAATAATTTATTAACACAGAAATCCTTTGCATCAAGCTTGTTACGCACTCTCAGTGTGAAAGTGTGAATCTGTGAGCTGTTACACTATAGCTTCACTTAGGCATGTTTTGAAAAACAAATAAATCTTACTGTACATCTTTAAGTGTTTCACTGTGTTTATTTCTATTTAGCCTACGGTATCTTTCCTCTGGGTTTGCAGATGTTTTCTCTAATTAAATTTGGTGGAAGACGCATGGGCCAGTCTGTGTTGGTATTATTTTGACTCTCTGATCTCGCTGATGTGTAACAGGTACTATGCGATGAGCAAATGTCTCTGGCACGTGTGAGTTGATCCAGCAGTAGCGTGTGTTTAGCGACCCGTTTGAAGCATCTGATGTCATGTTCAATTGTTTATGATAGAGTCTGGTGATAGCACGCGGCATCAGACGCTACATAATCCCCCAGCTCATTTCACACGCACACTGCAGCCCAGATCCCAGATGAGATTGTAATATTCTATAGCCCTGCCAATGTAAAAAAAACAAAAAAAAACAACAACAGTAAAATGCTATTTGGCCCTTGTGATTGCAATGGAATTGATTTGCAGCCAGCCAGCTCTCCTAATCTATACAATGTCTTGCTATCGTGAGGGAAACAAGGGCATTATGGTATTTCAGAAATCGGCCTGACCCTGGAGGCAATTTGTTGCATTATAGGCATCACTTGGCTGCCTCAGAAAATGAACTCCACAAACCTCAGCTGCTAACTTCCACACGTTGCTGTCCCATGTGTTGTAGCTATGGCTACAGACGTTTCTGAGTCAGAGAAATGAGCGGGAATAAAGAGGGATTGTAACTTTTAGGACTGGCCGCATCTCTCGCGTGTGGCGTGGTGACAGTAAACTGTGTTGATGAGTACGACTCTGCTCTTGCGGTCTGTTATGTAAAATCCATCTGAGCGCTGGAGTGGCACGGCAAGAAAAGAAGAGAAGGGTAGGCGGTAGTGACATGCTGGGCATAACCAGAGGCTGTCCCGCGGAGGGATCCCACTTTACAGAGGCTATAGAGAGACGAGAGGGATTTGATGGTTGGGAGGGATTTTTAGCTGTGCTGGAGAGACGGCTCAGGAGAATGAGCCCAGAGCACAGACGGGCTAAAACACATAATCAGTGTGTGTGTGTGTGTAACAGCCAATGGATATGAAAGTGGATCTTATGATGAGAGTCCCTGCAGTTCTGAGAAAGAGCAATAGTCCCGGATGGATGGATGGATGGATGGGTGGGTGGATGGATGGATGGATGGATGGATGGATGGATGGATGGATGGATGGATTGATTTGATGATTGGATGGATGGATGGATGGATGGATGGATGGATGGATGGATGGATTGGATGGATGGATTGGATGGATGGATGATGGATTGGATGGATGGATGGATGGATGGATGGATGGATGGATGGATGGATGGATGGATGGATTGATTTGATGATTGGATGGATGGATGGATGGATGGATGGATGGATGGATTGGATGGATGGATTGGATGGATGGATGATGGATTGGATGGATGGATGGATGGATGGATGGATGGATTGGATGGTTGGTTGATTGGATGAATGGATGGATGGATGGATAGATGAAGGGATGGATGGATGGATTGGATAGATGGATGAATGGATGGATGGATGGATTGGATAGATGGATAGATGGATTGGATGGATGGATGGATGGATGGATGGATGGATTGGATGGATGGATGGATGGATGGATGGATGGATGGATGGATTGGATGGATGGATGGATGGATTGGATGGATGGATGGATTGATTGGATGGATGGATTGGATGAGTGGATGGATTGGATGGATGGATGGATTTATTGGATGAATTTGATGGATTTGATGGATTGGATGGATGGATGGATGGATGGATGGATTGGATGGATGGATGGATGGATGGATTGGATGAGTGGATGGATTGGATGGATGGATGGATTGGATGGATGGATGGATGGATTTATTGGATGCATTTGATGGATTGGATGGATGGATGAATGGATTGGATGGGTGGATTGGATGAATGGATAGATTGAATGGATGGGCAGATTGAATCGAATCATCTTTGTCTGGCCAATAAGAGATGGGAGGAAAAATAACAAGTCAATACTTTTGCATTATCTCTTAAAAGTTTTACATTTCCCGAGAAACTTTGCGTTCACTCGCAAATCTTTTGAGTTATTTGCCAGCGAAAGCAACATTTCTGGATAGAACACAAATCTTTTGCAAGAGAACGCAAAAAGCATGGAAAATATTTTTCCCTTCCATCTCATATTTTTTCCCCATCACCATGTCACTTTAGGGGCTTCGTAAGGCAAGGTTAGCTAAAGTTGTAAAATATAATTTTAATGCATCTCAAAAACTTTTATGAATTCATTTATGACGTTTATGAATTCATGTTTTACATTGAGCATTTTCGAAAATAATGATTAATATGCGGATAGATCTGCATCTGTTCAATATACAGTATATTAAAAACCAATGTGAACCAAAAAAGAGTACCAGGCTATTGTGTATAAAGCTCTTTTTTCCTTTTCTTAATTGTGGACACTTATTTTGTCATTGACCCTTACACTGTAATGATAATTCAAATTTAGTAGAATTGAGCAAATCTAAAATCAGCATACTGTTACCCTAAAGGATCAACAGTTTTACACCATGACCTTGACAGAAGCAATGCGATGTTTGCCGCAATGAAAATGAAAATGTCGTACAATCACAGCCATTTAGAACATATGTGATGTCATATACAACGCTACAACCGGATTGGGGTTTCAAGCTAAAAAACGTCACAGAAATAGGAACCATTAATTGCATTACGTCTGGTTAGGTCACGTCGTACTGAACTGTGTAAAATAAAGATTCCCCTCAACCTTTCTTTGCTTATGAATTGGAAGTAGTCCATGCTAGAAATGTATTGAATTCTGAGTGACCTGTCTCATAAGTGCAGTTATGATTCTTTGAGGGTTGGTTGTTATCGATGACACTAAAAAACATTGGAAGAGTCAGGCGCTCGTCATTCCGCAAGGTCAGTGGTCACGGGTTTGTACCTGAAGTGAATAATCCCCAGCAGCCCAAGCATGTTCTGTGCTGCCGTTTCAGCGGTGTCTTGAGAACGATGGCAGCTGAGGTCGAAAGCACAGCAAAGCAGCGTGTTTTAGCGAGGCCAAATGAGTGATTACCTCCAACTCCTGTCATAATTCACCATGACCTCAATCTGCCACCGGAGCCTCTCCCTGACTGATCGTAGTTCAGGTGCTCTGCTCTGGTGTTAAGTGTAGTTAGACAGAATTGCCTTTATCCGTCGCCTGTACAGGGCTAACACAAATATGATGTGCAATGCTAACGGTTCAGGTCTGAGCTAGGGAGACCTAATTATGCCTAAATTCTGTACTAAATTGATCTGCACGATCTGCACTAAATTGTGTACTTGTTGGAATAGGATAAATTCCACATCTATGACAGTAAAAACATTATGTCTAAGTTTAAAATGTAAGCACAAAATGATTAGCACAATTAGCTTTTTTGGCAGTATAGGCAAGAACCCAATCTTTTTGTCTGCACAAGAACCTAGAACCCAGGTGACCTTCACCTGAAATAATTTCTTGAATCCAGCATATGCATCACCGTGTTGACCCTTCTGCTGATCTAGGATCAGCCACCGAGACAGAATTATACTGCATATTTATTAGCACTCTGACAGTATTTGTGGTTTAGATTGCATCGCTAACAATTGTAATACATACTCATGTTATTCATGTGTCTCTCCTCGCCCTGGAACAAATGCAGCATGTCAGCAGTACAATCAAACGTCGGATATTGTTTGGTGTTTTTAGTCTTCCATCATCTTGCTGATCAGAGGATGTGCTAAAGGAGAGGTGATATAAAGTTCAGTGATTGTGCAACAACAACAAAAAACAAGATCTGTGTGTTGTGCATGAACGCTAGTCATCCAACGAACTAGCTTTCCTCCATGTTGAGATGCTGTGGTGTTTCTGTGATGGCTGGTAAGGTCTGAAACTTAATGAAAGAAAAGTTGCGCTAGACTTTTCTTCGCTATCGTGCCGTTTAGCCAAGTGAATTATTATATTAATAATATTATTAAAATTGGTGGATCATCAGAAAAGAGAAGAGATGCTGCAAGATGGAGGGGAAGTTATTCTGATTCAAGATCAGATGACTAAGAAAAATCATGACGTGCACTGTTAAATCATTTATAATAAACACTGAAATATGCATATTCCATAAAAAAAACAAGAATTGTCCATTTTGATTTCATGGTGATTGTGATTATTATGAAGAATATGGAGTATATACATGTATTTACGCAGCAAGAAGAAAATATCTTGCTATATCAGTGCAAGTCAAAGTGAAATATGGTTGTGAAATATGATAATATATATATATATATATATATATATATATATATATATATTATCTGTATATGTGTGTATATATATATATATATATATATATATATATATATATATATAGAGAGAGAGAGAGAGAGAGAGAGAGAGAGATTTGAACATGTGAGCTTACATGTAGTCATTTTAAAGCTTTTTCTATTGATTCTAAATCATATATATTACATGTTATCTGAATGTATTTATATACATTTAAACTAAATACTTAATTGTCCAACTAAAATTGTTCAGTTGTAATGTCCAATATATTAGTCATTAGCATAGTAATTATATAAATAATATATAAATTACATAAAATAATTATAATAAATAATCATTGCTAAAAGCCAGACGATTTTGTCTCTAAAAATCTGTTAATATGTAGTGTTTGTTAATATTTGGAGGCAGAGAAATAGGGGGAGTGACTTTATTTAGAGATGTGGGGTTTTGCTCACAGTTACTTTGGCACTGAACACCGCTAAAAGCCAAACCACTATCTAAACCTCAGGATAGGAACAAATTAAACATACCTGACTTACCACCTACACCGGCTTCATGATATAGTCCGCAGGTTTGGCACAGACATTTGAAGGAAACTCTATCGCCCCCTTGTGTGCTGAAGGTTGTCATCACCACAGTAACACAAGCACACATTAAAAGGACAGTTCACCCAAAAGTCATCATTTGCTCACCCTAATGCCATTCCAGACTGTGTATGACTTTCTTTCATATAAAAAAAGAAGAAAAAATTCCATATAATGAAAGTCAGTGTGGTCCAGTGTGGTTTGGACAAATACATTCTTCTTACAAATCTCTTCTGTTGCACACTTAAGCATCAGCATATGTTTACAATATTCATATGTTGATGGCCTAATAATGCACTGCGTGTTGACAGCTCAGAAAAGCTAACCATTTGGGACGAGTGGAAGTGCACAGAGACAGTCTTGGCTTCCCGAGCCCCAGGTGGCCATCTTTCATCCCACAGCAACACTGTGAATGCTGTGAAGAGAGAGAGAAAGAGAGAGAGACGATATCCTTGACATCTGCTCCCTCGCCCTGGGAGTCTGGCCACTGTCCTGTCCTGAGCTCTGCTATTCACAGCCACACACACAAATACACATGTGTCAGGTGTTAACAATATACGAGCACTGCATCTGACAGCACACCACCAGCACATTTCCCCAACCTCTTCAACTGAAGAGCAATTGCAGAAAAATTAAAGGTTACGCAGGTTAGTTGGGTTGGAAATATCACAGCCTGCCCATCAGCAAGGTGCAAGTCCTGGCTATTTGAACTGCCTTGGACTCTCTTCACCACTTGGCCTCCAGAACGTTATCTTTGGGGAAATGAGGAAACCTAAGTAGTGGGTAAATTTCCTTAGTGTGCAGTGGGCCAACGAAGAAAAGCCTCGCTGCGAATCAATTTGTGTAGTCAGGTAAAAAAGGTGCCCGGAGGAGGGTGATGCAGGAAGTTTAAAGAGAAGCAAACCTGGTACGAGCACAAAGGAGAAAAAGTACTAGCGTGGATATATCTCGTGATCATTTTTTAAGCCATTCATGATCATTGAACAGTAGTATGTACATACTAGCTCACTTGAGTCTCTAGCTGTGGTGAGTTTCACTGCAGAGGGGTGGTAATAGTAATATTGAGCGGTCATTAAGGTGGGAGTGAGGCCAAAAGCGTTCTCGCTGCGGGGATGTGTGGTACGTTATGCTACCTACGCACTGCTGAGTCCGGGCTTCTTTGTTGTTGATAAAGAAGGAGTAGGAGTGTAAGTGTAGTTGAGGAATTAGATCCCGTTAGCATGTGCTTATCGCTGATCTAAGCTTTAGAGAGTAAAGGATTCGTTGAAAGGTTCGGGTATTGACTTGTTCGGTTACACAGTGAGGTGTGGATCTCAGCACATTCAGATACACATCTAGACACAAATGTGGGCGTAGATTATAGCTGTGAACGTTTCAGCGGAGTGGATGAAATTGTGTTGCATTCCTCGGCCCATGGCCATCTGTGCCCATGTTTGTGTAATGATTAGTTTTAATCATATTCTGCATTCTGAGTTGCTTTGGCAGACGTGATTTTCTGAGATCAATGCAAACAAACTCTGGGAAAATATTTAGACCTTTACGCTGGTTATTAAAGTATTTTAATTAAAGGGTCACATTCTCCAGTTGTTCACCATCTCCAGATAATAACACAAGGCTTCTCATCTTTTTTAAATGTGACTTTATAATAAGGTTGTCAATCGATTACATTATATTGATTTACATACATGGAATACTGGTTAAATAATCAAAATGTCAAAATGTAATTTGCTGCAGTCAATTTGAAATGTTTAAGTAATCTGAATTATTTCAAAAACTTGGTTTGAATTAATGATTCAATGACTCACTCATAAAGACTTCACTTGTTTCATTACTGGATGAAATAGAATTTTTGAACAAATCTCTTGAATGATTCAAGAAATACATTTTAACAGTCACTTGTCGCCACCTACTGGTATAACAATGTCATTGATACAATTGTTATTTGAAATGCCAAGTTACTTTCTCAAGGCGATTTACTCTTTTGATCTCTACCATAGACATCAGTTTTTATCAGAACTATAATCTTTTATCCTAGTACTTCTGTAATAATGTGAATAATTGCATCAAAAATAATGAAACTGTGTGAAAGGGATGTTTTTAAAGCTGTTTAGCACCGACACATGACAACTGCTCTCTCTGGATCAGCGGCAGCGCAAACACAGGTCTGAATGTTCCGGTGTGATTGTGTTAAAGGTTTCATAGACTATTAGGAATTAGGTCGTGTGGGTGTTTGAATCGAGATAGGGATCTTTTTACGATTTATCATGCAACTCTATAGTGGTAACTTGTTGTGGCAGTACTTTACCTTGTTACACCCTGTTTGTTGTAACCTGCTTTCTTTTCGGACAGGAGGTGATTTTACTGTTTTACTGGTACATCTTAATATTACTGACTGAAAAAAAAGCTGGTTGGCTGGTCTAGGCTGGTCTCCAAGTCTGGTCAGGTTGGACAGTTTGGCTGCTTTTAGTGGGGTTTGGGGCATTTTTACAAGTTACTATAAGACCAGCCAACCAGCTTAGACTGATTTTCAGCAAGGTAATCAGTTAGCACTAAGCTAGCAGGGAAGCTTAGTGTTAGCTAACACAAAAAAGGGATGTGTTATTTTGCCTTCTGTAGTCTTTTTCAGATTGTTTGGTTTATTTTTAAGACATTAATGTACATATTTCCATGATAACACTATTCTGTCCTTGATTCGAAGTTAGTGTGATTTAGAGTACCCATAAAAAGTTGTTTCCCTTCTTTCTAATCATTGATTCCTGATGTATAACCTTGTCTAAAATACATTACTTTGTCTCCTCTTCCTGCAGGACTGTTTCATCGTGCCATAATCCAGAGTGGCTCAGCGTTGTCCAGCTGGGCCGTCAACTACCAGCCGGTTAAGTACACAAGGCTGCTGGCAGAGAAAGTGGGCTGTAATGTGTTGGACACTTTGGACATGGTAGATTGCTTGAGAAAGAAGACAGCTCGTGAACTGGTGGAACAAGACATCCAGCCGGCGAGATACCACGTAGCCTTCGGCCCGGTCATCGACGGCGATGTCATTCCCGATGACCCTGAGATCCTGATGGAGCAGGGCGAGTTTCTCAACTATGACATCATGCTGGGTGTCAACCAGGGTGAGGGTCTGCGCTTTGTGGAGAACGTTGTGGACTCTGAAGACGGTGTCTCGGGCAATGATTTCGACTTTTCTGTCTCAGACTTTGTGGACAGTCTGTATGGTTACCCAGAGGGAAAGGATACTCTCCGAGAAACCATTAAGTTCATGTACACGGACTGGGCGGACAGAGACAACCCTGAGACGCGGCGCAAGACTCTGGTGGCGCTTTTCACTGATCATCAGTGGGTGGAGCCCTCAGTGGTGACGGCAGATCTTCACGCCCGGTACGGGTCACCCACCTACTTCTACGCCTTCTACCATCACTGTCAGAGCCTGATGAAGCCTGCCTGGTCCGACGCGGCCCACGGAGACGAGGTGCCCTACGTCTTCGGTATACCCATGATTGGCCCAACCGACCTCTTCCCCTGCAACTTCTCCAAAAATGATGTCATGCTCAGTGCTGTTGTCATGACCTACTGGACAAACTTTGCCAAAACTGGGTAAGTGCGTACCGTGCAACATGCACAGTCTGGGTAAACTCTAGAACCCATATTATGCTCATATACAAGTTCATACTTTTTTTTTTTTTTTTGATGGGTTCTAGAATACATTTACATGATTTAAAGTTTAAAACATTCTTTTTCTCACACTGTAGATTTCTGCAGCAGGTCTTTCACTCTCTGCATTATTTCCTGTCTCTTTAAAGCCCCGCCTTTCAGAAAAGCCCAGTCTGCTCTGATTGGTCAGAAGGCTCAGTCTGTTGTGATTGGTCAACTGCTTAGAGCGTGTGTTTAAAATGTAAAAGCCCTCACCATAATCATGTGTTCAGCTCCCAAGGCTTCATGAGCAGCTGTAAACTTTATTATATGTATGGCAACTATGGTGTCATTATTGGAAGTCCATACAATATTGTTTGTTATTGCAGCAAAAAAAACAGCATCCTCTCGACATAGGAAAATGACTTAGCCAGCTTTTTATGAGGGTGGGTCAAAGTAGCCAGTAGGCGGGCATTATACAAATGTGTTACATGGTGAAATAGCAAAGTCACAGTAATAACGGCAATACAACAAACTAGCCATTTCAGGCAGGTGTTTTAAGACCATGATAATACCAGAATGCCAATAATTGGCTGTTAAATCAGAATGAAAATGTTTTATATTTATATACCACTAATGTGCAATTGAAAGAACATACATTGTAGGTACCACTCATTAAGTACAGTGGTGCTTGAAAGTTTGTGAACCCCTTGCAGAATCTGTGAAAATAGGAATAATTTTAACAAAATAAGAGGGATCATACAAGATGCATGTTCTTTTTTATTTAGCACTGTCCTTTGTTTTTTTTGTTTTTTTTGTGATGGTTGTTCTTGAATTATATATTAAAATGGTTCAAACATTCGCTGATGCTTCAGAAGGAAACACGATGCATTAAGAGAAAAAAATAATAATTTAGTACTGCCCTTCGGAAGTAACAGAATATACTTACATGTTTCCCTGAAGACAAATTAAGTACAATATACATTGATCTTCAAAATGTTTCCCTTAATACATTGTGTAATGGAGCATCAGTGAATGTATGAACCTTTTTTACTAGTTGTGTTTGAGTCCCTCAATTGTCCTCAGTGTGAAAAGTTGGATCTCAAAATCATACAGTCACTTGCTGGAAAGGGTTTAAATATGCAAAATATGCTGGAAAAATGAAGAATTTGCGGGACCTGTAGGATTTTCCTGAAGAACATTGGGCAGTTTAACTGATCAGGTCAAACAAAGGACTCAAGAACAGCCATCTCAACGACAACAAAAAAGTTGTGGATCATCCAGTTAACGACACACAGTACTAAGAATCAAGGGTACGTAAACTTTAGAACGGGTTCATTTTTATAAATGTGGCTTTTTTGTCTTATGGACTATATGCAAACATCTTTTATGTAAAATATTTTATTCAGGTCAAATAAAAAATAACATGCATCTCTTACTGAGTAGCATTGTTTACAGCATACTGTATGAATGGGGCTTGAGACCCCGTGCAGAGAGAATTATCAGTGGAACTTAACGCATTTCTGCCCTTCAGCAACATCGATCAAAACCCCTCTCTTGAGTTGATCACTGCCGCCCCAGGTGAGCGCTTCCCCAACAACGCTCCCTCGTTCCCCCTCTCCATCCTGCTCAATCCTGCCCGGAGCACAAAGCATTATAGATCTGTATGAGGAGTGCTTGTAATCAGCTCTAACAACACAAATCTAATTTGACAACTGCTGTTACTGAGAAAAATTGATTGGTCATGCTGCTGCTTCTCCACTTTTACCAGTCACAATAAAAATGACACCCCTTCGCGTTTATAAATCTTTCTTTAACTGTTAAGTGCACACTAGGTGTAGCCAAAAATAACATACACAAAGTAGAAATGCTAATGGATGGCGGAGAACCGCAGGGTTTTTTTTTTTGTTTTGTTTTTTGCTCAAGTCAACATTCTGCAAGCATATCAGAGAACATTTCAGAACAACATCTGTCCAGAAAATGTCAAATTAGCTCAAGGGCATGGGACATTTGTACGCAAAACTCTGGTTTTCTCCCCATAGGGTAATATCTTTCTCAGTTAGACTGCCAGATTTTCTCTGTTTTCTCAGTAAAAACGGAAAGAACTGAAATTATTTGACTAGTGCTATTTGTTGTTTCTGTGTTGATGTATTTCCTATTAGTGCTGGGTGGATTTGAATTGATGCTAATTTTAAATCAATAGTGTTCCTTAAATTCCAAAATGTATCTTTTAGTCTATGCCGTTTAAAGTTAATGCATGAACAAAACACGTCATCCAAAAATTGCAATAAGCTTTGTGCTTTGTTACATTCGATATGAAGCAGTCTTAGCTTTCAAATTCTCAATTTTATCATAAAATTCAAACGTTGTAAATGTGGTTTTGGTGCTCTTCAATGTGTGCTGACAGATTGCTGTAGCACGTGAATTGATCATCTCTTCATCTTTACAACTAGTTAAGACACCAAATAAACATGAAAGAACATCAAGAAGGTATTTCGAAACATACAGTACAACTTACTGAAACTAACCATGTCTTGTGTAACCATGTCAATAAAACAGCTTGTAAACAATTTTACATAATGTTACATTTACCTTAAGAAAAGCCATTCAATGTCCAAACTCCAAAGCTTGTTGGTTAAGTAACTCTATATTGGAGCACTTTGCTAAATATAGTACACATTATTTATGTTTTACTGTTAGTCATGTATTAATCTGTCATGAAAACAAACAAGTTTATAAATGTTAAAAAAAACGGCCTTATGTGCAATTTAATTTAGTTTGATGTGTTGATTATTATATCTAAAAATAAATAGCAAGTGGACTTAATAGTTTGGGCTTTAGTTGAACTACAGCTTTAGTTGAGAGATTTTGTTTCCTCTGGCATGCATTACCTGATATATCGGTATCGAATCGAATTGTGAAATCTGTGCAAAACCCAGCATTATGTCCTATACTAAAACAGGAGAAAGTCTTGTTTCTTTTTAAAATAGCCAAGAGTTAATGCCTGGCCCAATCAAATCACTCTTGACTTGTGCCATGGATGAAAATAATAAAGAAACATCCAAATCAAACTTCTTTTGCAACCACTTGATGGTTGGAAAAGGAAATAGAGCACAACTAAAGACAGACCAAACACCACTAGCTACTTCCTACTGATTTTGGAAAACAGATGGTGTTTTCAATTTAGGGGACGAGAACATTCTCATCTAGAGAACATTTTATTGGATGAAAACAAAACAAAAAACACAAGCCTGCAAGATGAGTCATCACTATTTTGGTCTGTTTTGTCATAAGAGTGAAAATTTGAAATGTGTTCATGTGCAGTATTAGTGTACATTGTCCATTTTAATCCATTATTATATTGACGATCTCAAAGATAATTTCATGTACACAATGCACACAATTTCCAGATTTCAATTTTACAATGTCTTGAACATATTTTAACGTGAAGACAAAACCTATCAAGCCTTAAAAACTCACTGTCCGTAAATAATCACTCCCAGTAGAAAAGCCAGCCCATTTTAAAAGCATCCTCTCAGAAAAACTATTATGTAAAGATTATTTATTACATGACAAATAGTGTATCCTCTTGCAGTCATTCATCTAATGGCTCTCAATAGGACTGGCATTATAGAATCAGTTTCAGGCCGTACTGATGTGTTGAGTTTCTGATATTACAGCCCATAGAGTTGCTCCATTTCTGTGGCGGATTATATAGGATGCTGCTTAGCAGAAAAAAGGATTAGATGCAAGGATAATAAACCTCTCAATCACATGAAATATACACAAATCATTACTTCCATCTTAACTAGCAAACTCTCTGGTTTAGATCTGAGGACACAGCCACAAATGTGCACTACAGCGTGTGAAGTGTGCTTACAGCTTCTCCATGTGATGACCTAGATAGCGTCTCACGAAATTGGACACTTGTACCAGCGCCCGATACATACGTGAATATGGAACCTCGAGTGGACTGGGTGAACATTACATTAAGCTTGTGCTGTTAAATGTCAACCGTTGTATCATTCCCCAAAGCTAAATTCTTCTTTCTGCTTCATGGTGCTTACAAGCAGTGTTTTCCCCATGCAGTTGGAATACAACATAAAAATAACTGTGGCATCTGGGTAGGAAGGCATGTTTGACAGAAGACTAAGGTAAGGGAAGTGACAAAGTAACATGTTTCTTTGTTGAATGTCATGCCTGAGTATGAGCCCCTCATTTACTTCATAAATATGTGTTTGGGTCAATCTGCATGCTCAAATCTATTAGCTAATAGAAAAAAATACAAATTTAAAATATTAATAACATTTCAGCAGAGGCTGAAAAAACATGCATGTCCACAGCCACACTTTTTATATTTGATGACATAATTTCAAATTTCACCAGAAAGAAAATGTATTATCCTGAATTTTATGAATAGTATTTGTTCAGGAATTTAATGTCTCTTAAAAATAGGTTCCAAAGGAATTTTCGTAGCGTTTCCATGGAACCTTCTAGTGAAAAGTTCTATAAAAGAACTCTTTTGGATGAACATTTTAAAAGTCTAAAGAAACTGTTTCCAATATAAAGAACATTTTGTAGAAAGGAATTGTTCCATGGATGTTAAAGGTTCTTCATAGAAACCAATAGATGCCAATAAAGGACCTTTATTCTTAAGACTGTGAGTCTGAGAGCTCTACATATTTCATATTTCAACAAGTCTTTTTTGAAGAAAAGTCCACATAGACATTTTATCTGTCTTTGGAACAATTGTTAAAAATCATTAGGCTCTGAAATAAATGGAAGAATAACGGTAAAATGCTTCCAAACGTAGTACCATTAAATTGAATTCGAATCTCCAAGGCTTTTGAGACATTTTCTCAGCTGGTTTTTAACAGTAAATTAGCACCCTAATTCATTTCTCAAGTGTTAACCAGTGGCCATCGGTCCTGCAGAAGAACAAAAGCATCCGAGAACCTTCTACACACTTGATAAGTGAATTGTTTGCACATACCGCTTTTGTTCAGGCTACAAATGGACCTCAAATGCTGCTGTCTGCATTTCTTTAGAGATTGTAGCGTTAGCATTTGATGGACAGGGACTGTTTCCTTGGCATTCTTCTACTGTGTCATTCAGCCTCCAGTCAAACAGCCCATGCTGTGCCGGGCCACAGACGTCGCTGAGCAGAATACTGTTGTGCTTTTCCTTTTGCCCTCCTCTTTTTTCTGCATGCTTTTTGTAACAAGAACACAAGACACTCTTAGAAATGCTAAGGCCTGCTGGGATGAATCCAGATATTTCTGTTTGAAAAGCCCATGTTTTTTCATGATGCTTTCCCTCGCTGAGACATTGGCTATTCCACACCAAGAATAAAACATGACTAATCAATAATCAATAAGCCATGATTAATAAATAAGATTTAGCTGCACACATGCCAGCTCGACTGTAATCGCTCAATGATTTGACACAGCCTGCAATTCGTGTTTTATCGACGTATTTATATTGACATCTGTCTTATTGAAATTCTGTTGCCTGTACCTCATCTGAATGGCGAGCAGATGCTCATTAACTCATACTGTCTTGTCCTATCTGCCTCGTGATTGTGAAAGCAAAAATAATCATTTCAATGCTGCATGTTAATGAGCAGTTTCCCCTACCGCTACACCCAGACGAAAACAGTCTTTTGAGCATCAGTTGACCCTGCTTCCAAGGCCAGGCCAATCTCTTTCTGAGGCTTTGAGATAAATTGCTTCCCGCATCCGCTTGTTTTGTCTTTTCTTAGACTTCTGCAAGTCCACTCGGGAATTAAAAGGGATTGTTTTCCGTTTGTGTAACAGTCTCACAGAGCTCTCAATTAAGCCTAGCACTTGATTCTGTAGGACAGGGGTTCTCAGCTCGGGCCCTTGAGATCCACTTTCCTCCAACCCTGATTAAACTCAGCTACCTGCAACTTTCTCTTAATCCTGAAGACCCTGATTGGCTTGTTCGGTGTGTTTGATTAGGGTTAGATCTAAACTCTGCGGGAAAGTGGACCTTGAGGGCCATAGTTGAACCCCTGCTGTATATATATTTTTTTTCCTCCAAAATTTTTCAAGGCTTGCGCCTTGGAATTCTATTTCAGGCTTTGCGTTCTCGAGCCACCAGGCACTGTTTTGAACGGATAAGCAGGCTGGAGCGCGTTGAGTGTTTTCTGTTAGAACGGTGTCGTGTTAGCGGCCCCTAAGTTAATAACTAATGATCTTTGCAACGGAAGTGAATCAATCAATCAAAACCAACTTTAGCTGGACAATAACTTTATTCTAGAGCTGCTGTAAAACCAAAACAATCTCTGTTGCTGTTATTTACGATTATCAATGTAGAGCTGCTTTGAAACAATTTATATTGTTAAAAGTGCTAAAGTTGACTTGACTTGACTGTATCTCTGAGATATGCAGATTTACTTCAGAAAAGGTAAGAAGCTGCACATGATGAAGAGGCTGTGCTGCATGTCGAATGTAATGAGCACCATCAGAGGAGAGCGAGAGATCAGTGCCGGACCGCAGTCAGGACACATGTTGACCATCACTCACCTGATCAATAGCAGTCATAATGAAGAGTGCACAGGGACAGGTGTCCTCCAGCTACCCATATCACTTCAAAAGCATTGCCTTCTTTTCGGCTTACTGCGGAAAATCTTGCTAACAGTGATGTAGAGGTGCTAATACATTTCAAGAACATTTTGTGTGTGTAATGGTACAGTATTTGAGCCTAATTAAAAAATTAAAAAATACACTTTTAAGAAGTGTTGATTGCTAGTGGTGTGGGATATTGACAAAAAATATTATCATTTGGCAAAATTGACATATTGTCAATAGGCCTATGTCACACTTCCTGCTTCCGGATCGCGGATTAGGGATACAGAACTTCCGGTCAACAGTATTTCTCAATAAGGATTTAGATTATCAGCCATAATGTCTAAACCATCCGAGGTAGACTGACCACGAGCTATGAGGTTGTGAAATGAAGGTTTTTGCTCATGTAGAAGCTGTATGAAATCAACCTTGTTTTAAGAAAAACGTGTTTTATCCGCGATCTTAAGAAAAAAAAACTACACTACCCACAATCCTAAGCGTAGCAGCAACGTCTGCTGATTTGTCCAACTCGCTGTTACCATAGAAACGTTTACCTTACTGGCGTACGGCAGGCTACACCCGCAGCTGTTGTTGTAGTGTACCGGGTTGCTCTGCATCAGGACGTAGACAGCCATACCTCAGCTTTCACGCTTTCCCACTTGAGAGTTTTCATTTACCATCCGAACCACATCGCCATATGTGACTTCAGGCAGGTTGCGGAGAGATTTGGTCCAGCGGTATCTATCGGACTCCGCCATTGTAAAAAGCTAACCAGAAGAGCCGTATCCCTACTAAAAGACCAACTTCCGGTCTTCAATTTTTTCGTGACATAGGCCTATAGCGATGATTAGATGATATTTTGCCAAATGTGTGTTATTGTATTGATAAAGGTTTAGGATTGCCGTGGACAGCTGATTCAAAAGTTTTTGATATTCTTCATATTTTGTGCGGTGGTCAGTTTGCAGCAGTGACAGAATTAAAATTATGATGAAGATTAATCAAACAATGATTTAAAAATTATTTTAAAGTAAAACGTTAATTTGACACTTTCCCAACGCATACTTTTTAAAAGCGTACTTAAGTTGTACATTCAATACAGTTAAGTGCACTTCTTTTTCACAAGAGATTATAATTGAGTCATTGAATCATTCACTCAACCGCTATATTTAAAAATTCTGATTCATTAAGAAACGAAAACCCATATATTGCTTAGAGACACTGATGTTGATTCTGCTTCGACTTTGTTTTGAAATGCTTTCATTGGCAGAGCAAAAATAGGTAATAATTTAAGTGACTGGAAATGTTAGGTCTAAAATGTTATTCCTATCTATTCACGTCCATAAACATAAGTATGAATAATTGTAGCCATATCAAATAACACTAATTATCTTTTTTCTTGTTCTGTGAGGAATTGAGAAAGTATTGTGTAATGAGTTAAACGACACCCAGCCACTGTGTATCTGAAAAATACTTTAAACAACAGCAGTTAAAATGTTTAGCCTTAACAGCAAGGTTATTTGAAAGCATTTTCTCTCTATTTCTTTCTATCTACTGACCTTGAGAACAGCAATGAAAGATAAGAAAACTCTAAATGTAACACCGCATCTTTCAAAAGCAAAGCCAGTTGTGTGTGGACCTTGAAATGTACCGTAAGATGAAAAAAACACACAGATCAGTGCACACTACCTCCTGAACTTATAAATAACTCCTAGATAGAAAACTTTAAAATTAAAAGTACATACACTACCTTAAGTTGGATTCAGCTGAAGATGGTGTTTTCATTGAAATAAGTGACCCTGACCAAAGTACTCTAAGACACTGAAGTGGAAACAGAGTCTTTTATGATGCGCCATCGGATTTGGCGTCTCTATGTCCACAATCATCCAAGCGCTGCCAATTAGACTGATGAATAACCGATGCAGCCCCATCGAATTAACTCAGACTCGTTTTCACCTCGTCATATTCATTAGATTTATTCTGCTGTGAAAAGACCTTTCTATAAAAAGACCTTTCTCTCTTCATATTTATTTATTTATGCATTTTTTCATTTATTTTGCATGTATTTTTCCAAGAGCAACACCATTTCTTTCTTTCTATATGTATGTATTCATGTATGTAAAGGTGAGTTTTTCAATTGTTTTTAGCATATGCTATGGTGGCTTACTGGCTCAAGTCGATAGGTCCTGCTATATCTCTAGTTTCTATGGCGTTCTTATGGAAGCTTGTATCCGCCACAGAATAAAACATTTTAAAAGATAATTGCGACTTTTTATCTCACAATTTCTCATATTTTCTCAGAATTGTGAGATATAAAGTCAGAATTGCGTGATATAATTTCGCAATTGTCTTTTAAAATGTTTTATACTATAAAATGTTCATGCAATTGCGAGTTTATATCTCGCAATTCTGACTTTATAACATGCAATTGCTAATTTATATCTCACAATTTCTCATATTTTGTCAGAATTGTGAGATATAAAGTCAGAATTGCGTGATATAAAGTCGCAATTGTATTTTAAAATGTTTTATACTATAAAATGTACATGCAATTGCGAGTTTATATCTCGCAATTCTGACTTTATAACACGCAATTGCTAATTTATATCTCACAATTCTCAGAATTGTGAGATATAAACTCGCAATTGCAAGTTATAAAGTCCATTTCTAAGGAAATAAAGTCTGAATTGCGAGTTTATTTCTCACAGCTGTGAGTTTATATCTCACAATTCTGACTTTATAACACGCAATTGCGACTTTATTGCGATTCTTACTTTATAACACGCAATTGTGACTTTTTACCGCACAATTGCGACTTTATATCACGCAATTCTGACTTTATAACTTGCAGTTGCGACTTTATATTCCGCAATTCTGACTTCTTAACTTGCAATTGCGAGATAAATACTGAGATAAAAAGTTGTGAGATAAAAAGTCACAATTACTTTTTGTATTTTCATTCTGTGGTGGAAACAAGCTTCCATACATTCTGGCCTCTAGATAAATTGCATTTTTTTTTTTTTTACCAATTTGTTGTTTGTCAAGTAAAAATGGTAAGACTGATCTCTGATCCCTAGCTCACCTCTCCTCATAAAAAACAAAAAAACAAGATTTAAGGTTACATTCATTTGCATATATAAAGGGGAAATGGTACAACGCAAGAACTAAAGTTTAATCCTGCAGGGTTTAGAAGTATGAACAATGAGCCTTAGCAAGCACTACTAATTAAAATACTAATTAAATGACCATTTACAGTGCATTTTTGTCCAGACTGAATTTGCTACTATTGCACTGCTAAAGATGGATTGTTTGACGGAAATATCTTCAGACAGACCTCTCCCTTCAGTGTTAAGATGGTGTTTAGGAAGTCCAGCCTAGTTTCAGAAGCTCAATGGTCGTCGAGTCGTTTCCTCTCAGGGCCTGAGATCTGAATGAGTAGCGCTGATAGAGGCTGAAGTACTGCTTCACTGGGCAAGCCCAAGTGGCCTGAACGTAGAAGCATTCGAGCGGCTTAGGAACCCATTTGAGGGGGCGCACTGACAGAACACTGTCAGCTAATTCACTGCCTCCATCTGCACACACTCTACGCACACTGGAGGTTAGTGGGACGATCAGGAACCAGCTCGTTCACTAACACTCTTTACGCATTATTGATATTAACATGGTTACCGTAACAAAGACACTGAACTGGACTTGAGGTTTTATATTCCTTAAGCAGAAGTTTATTAAAAACATACAAAATTACATTCCAATATCTGAAAGAGTAGCCATACAACCGGCCATGGACAGAATTCAGGGTTATTATTATTTAACTAAAACTAAAACCATAGAAAATCGTGACTTATTTAATTTACAAAAATTTTAACTAAAAAAAAATAAAATAAAAATGTTATCATATCACATCATAATTTTTACTTAGCTTAAATTAAAAACTATTTAGTTTTTAATTTAGACACTAGACACTAAAAGACACTAGACACTAAAAGACACTAGACACTAAAAGTCAAAATATGAACTCTTTCCACAGCCAGCATTTTTATCATTTTTACAAACGTTTCATGGCCCCTAGAATATTTCTTTGTATGAATATCTGAACATGCAATATATCAAAGAAAGAACAGTGTCTCTGCTTTCAAACAAAACAACCCAGTTTTTTCTAGCTTCATGCATTCTTTTTTTATCAACTCTTGAATGTGGGTAAGTTTCATAAAAAAGAAACATTTTGAGCAAAAAGCTGAGAAAAACACATTTTTGTTAAAGATCACATCTGAATGGGATTCAGAATGATGATCAAAACACAGATGCAGTAGATCGATATCAAAGCTTTACAGTCCTACACCTCGTCCCGGGTCGACATTTCAGTCAGTAACATCAGGCAGTTTTGTTTTACAGGTATATGCTGTTTAATGTTGATGATCACTTTATTTTACATATGCATATGATTACATGTGATGTCGCTTGTTTCAGCTTCTTCTTCGCCTGTGAAAACACGGAAAGCAGGAAAATTCCGTCAATGGTGGGGAAATAGTTAATAAAAACTATAATAGTATCTCAATTAAACTAAAATAACACTGTTCCGAACAAATCCAAACTGACAGGCAAAACATGCAAGAGGTCGGTAACATAACCAAAACATATACTAAGTATAAACAGCCATAACTCCAGGATAAATGAGACTTCACAAACACTGAATGACTCACACTGCCTTATATCAGAGTCCCTTCCCTCAGGGAGCCTTCAAGGTTAACAAAGAGAAGCATAACGCTGCAGTGCACTGGCAAGGAGACTACAGGCCTTTTAATGGATGTCAATGGAGAAGAGGCTTCAGTACACTGAATTAACTGCATTTGTAAGGAAACAGCTAATCATTATCTTCAATGGCATTACACTAATTGTTTGTTTTGGATTAATCTATTCTTGGGAGTTTTCAACTAAAAGTGTGGTTTTATAAGAATGTAGGATTCAGTGTACTTCTCATTCCTTTCTCTAATATTCACAAGTATGATTGACTGTCATACAACCTTGACAGCGATTCAATGATGTCAAGGCTGTAATGTGATTGGTTATCAGGAAATCATCCCGCTTTCTCTGTTATCATCTGCAAGCTCGCGTTCACATATGCCTCCATCCAACAACGGGTGGATAAGATCAAGCTCCCGCCAGTTATTATTTTTAAATAATCTGTTTCACTCAGATGTACGTACAGCAATGTACGAAAAGATCAGTCGCTACTTCCATTACTTCACAACTTTAAGTGAAATATTTACTCTGGCATATGAAATAAATAAAATATGCTACATAAGGGTTGGATTTGACTATGAGTAATACCTCAAAGCTAACTGCCCGTTTTAAAGTATGAGTTTTTGTTTCGACCCCTATGAAATGCCAGGATTGGAAATTCCTCCCTTTGTGATTTCCTCTACATGCGTATATAAATCAAGGAGGTATGCTTTTAACAACTCATGTCTGTCCATTAATCATGAGAGTGATATTGCTGTCGAGTAAGACCATCTGACATTTTTCTGTAACCTTAATGTAGACAAAAGCAGACCAGCCGGCACGGATGTGGTTTCATTCTTCACTATGGTTCTGATAACGGAGCTCTTTTGAATGTCATACAAATGCGTCAGTCGTTTACAGACGAATGAGATGTTAATAGCAACCACGTTATGGAGGATGATCAGATCACAAATATATGAACTTTTTCGATGCAAACTTCATTTGCTAACCTCCAGAAATATAATGGCTATGCTCAGACTGCCAGCAGAATTAAATTTTTTTTTTTTTTTTTTTTTTGCATATCCATATTTTATCCTGTTGGGTTTTTGAAAGTCTGCTTTTAGAGGTGGTTTGAAATTTGATTCCAATCAGATTTTCACAGATGTGTTTCAGTCTGGATGTTCTTTCTGCTCAAATCAGATTTCAAATTGTCTTTTGCATCACTCTTAATGTGACACACAATGATAACGTCAAAACAGGGGACGGAAACCACGGGAATCTTATTTGATCACCTGTAATTAATAGTGCTGACAGTCTGCCTGGAAATATGATTTGAGAAAAGACATAAAAGATCTGAAAATGCATTTCATGTCCCCTTTAAGTGTGAGCAATAGCAGTAGTGCTGTCTGCTAACTCTAAAGGCCAACATCACTAATTATTTAATCTTCACACTATATCCCGAGCTAAACCCTCACGTGTGAAACACCCACACAAAATATGTCATCACTGCAGATCAATAGCCTCGGAGAACACATACAAAATATCACAACTGACCTCAAATCACCAGTCAGTGGCATTGCAATTCCAGCCTCTGCACAAATATGCTGCGTCATGCAAACTGGTTGATTGACAATTATGAGAATGCATGGTGATATTGAGAAGCTAGCGTTTCCTATTAACCGCGAATGCCCCAGGTACACCGACTGCGACTCGCATGCCACGCAGCAGGAATTCATATAGGCTGCGCGGCTGCGGATTCATTGATGTCCTGTTCTCTGGCATGTTGCGCCGTGGCAGATCAATATGACCTTACCTCTGCTGCCTGCTTCTTTGAAACTTAATTACTGATATTCAGCTACAAAGTCATCATGCTCCTGATGCCAATATTCATTGGGGATCATTACCAGCCTAATAAAACCAGTTATTTATCGGCTGCTGAGCTGACATTCAACCTATCTCCATTTACCTCAGACAAGGGAGAGGGGGAGCACAAAAAACATGAAAGAGTGTGATTTCTCTTTAAAGCTCGATTTTTCTGCCATCTCAGATGCGCATGCTCTTTTGCACAGGTGTCACAGCATAGACCAGTGGCTTTCCAATCTGTTGTACACGGCACGACTGTTAAACACGAAACGTATCTTTCTTTTTTTATTATTTATTTTGTTTAAAGTGCAGGGCAGTGATTAATTCACATCCAAAATAAAAGTTTGTATTTACATAATATATGTGTGTTTACTGTGTATAATTACGTTGTATATATAAATACACACATATGCATGAATATATTTAAGAAATATTTATATTTATATTTATGAAATTATATTTATATTTATTTATATATGTATATACTGTGTGTGTGTGTATATATATATATATATATATATATATATATATATATATAATTGATATTATATTTAGATTTTTATATTTTATATGTAAATAACACACTTTTCTTAAATATATACATGCATGTGTGTGTATTTATATAAACAAAATAATTATACATAGTAAACACAGGGGATAACATAGGGGTTTAATAATATACACATAAGTCATGGTTCAGTACGTACCTCGGTTTTGGGGTCAAGGTTCGATATGGTACGATTTACATGTGCAGCCCCCCCCCCCCCCCCCCCCTTGATTTGTTACTCTAATTGATAGATTGACCAATGCTGCGGCTGTTTTCAAACGTATTGCTCAGATTAGCGTGTTGTACGTAGACTACGCTGTCATTTTCTATGCGCGTGAGAGTTTTTTAACACACGGTGATAATGGCGGATGCACAAACTTCAATATTAAGCTTTTTCAAGAAATCATGGAAAGATGAGCGAGAGGGAGAAAAAGTCCCATATACATCCGAGTCTACTTCACCTTTCCACGAGGAGAGAGTGAGCGAAGCGGCACCTGAGTTTTCCTATTTCCAGGACATTCATATTTCATCACTGGACTGTAGTGAGACTTCCACGACACAGATCGGCACAATGCCAAATGATTTTGTCTCATTTTAAGAGCAGAAACAACTTAAAATACTCCGTCATTTAGAGACAAGAGTAAGACATCCTTCTGTACAAACTGTAAAGAGTCTTTGTGTACACAAATAAAAACAAAACATTGTGCTTTTGTAAAATAAAGAAAAAAAACAGGATGCCACTTTCTCTCATCGTTTCCTTGAAGTTTGTGGAGCACGTCACAAAAAATAATTGAAACTCAGCGCATAGGCTACTAGCAAGCTCTTGAGGGCCGTCTGAACTCTTGTTTTGGGTTGATGTGTAGATCGTCTCTTCTTCTGATCTTTTTCCTTATGTGTTGGTTAGAAAACAGCGTTGCATTATTCTGAATTGGAGTGTGGATCGCTTGTGACTCAATGTATTCGTTGTCTGACTGTATGCATTGAACCGTGATGTCCGTACGGTGACGGTTCGGGACGAATATGTGCCATTACACCCCTAAATTTGAATAGATCTTTGTGCATCTAAGACTCTTCTGCAATGCAAGAGTTGTAGCTGCTCTGGTGTGCTGATTGGTGCGCACATAACAATGTGATACTGCACAAGAGAGGAATACTGCAGTGCAGACAACAAAAGGCCAGAAATTGTCCTGTTTATCCTTAGTCTGGAGCGGCATTAAGATGCTCGATTTCATGAGGGCAAGCACAATGTTTCAAACATGATTTTGATAATGTAAACAAACCACTTTGTCAGAGCAGTTCTAGACATGCGGTGAAAGTTGTACGATCAAATTTTAAAATGTACTTAGTATTAATGTGTTTGAATTGAACTGCAACATTTGAATAATAACACATAGAATTACAGTGTTATCCTTTCTGAATGTTTTTATAGGTTGTATGTGTATTTTCTGATAGGACTCTTGCTCAGATAATGCAAAAGTAGTACTTGGCTTAAAAGGTTTCAGAACCACTGGCAGACAATATTAGTGCAATAACATCTTTCTTTACTTGTCGTCACTTGTAATTGAATGACTTGCTCAAGAGCACACCAGTGATACCTGTTACCGTTTATTTCATGGTTGTCTCTTAGATCAAGATCAAGTCTCCACTATTGTTACAACCTCATCTTGCGGTATTTTATCACAGATGAGGGGTCAAGGTTTGGCTGGTTAGCATGACCCTCTAAGCCCCAGTTTGTTAAACTAAGCCATGTGGCAGCATAAAGCATATTTCTCTATTGATGTTCATAAAAAAGTGGATTTCTGATTAAATCATTTGTTTTGCAACCAAATATTGCAAGTATTTCATTAGGCTGTATCATAGTGTATGTTTTACCACTTTGAATATCTCTTAAAACTCAGCATAATCACTACTGGAGCTACAAGATAAGTAGATGTGTGATTATTTACATGGCATATGTTAAAACAGACGATAAATCACTAGTGCCACAGAGGCTGGATGCAACCTTGCTTTGCCTTATTGAGTTTGTAATGTCAGTTGGAGAAACAGTGACCCCCAGAGGCAAAGTACAACACACACACAGGGCCTTTGCCAGCATCCCCCCTTTAACATTTAGATTAATATGGTCCACTTTCTATCAGCACACTCGCTGTTAATGCAATCTGCACTGCTTTCCCAAAGCAATTAACGAAATGGATGCACTGCTGTTGTTTTATCAAAAACAAGTTGCATCCTGAAGCACATCTCAGCTGTTGATTTATTCATTTGTTTCACTTTAAAAGCCTCTGGCACATCTCTTTTTTATACAGAATGAGCCGAGGATGCGTGAAGCCCAGCAGGCAGAGGTGCTTAGAGATATGAGCTGTAACGTTATGTCGCATGAGGGAGAAATAGAAAATGATGATTTGGAAGAAGTACCTGCCCAGCAAACACAGAACGTTCCCCTAACGTTCCCGAATGGTCCCATGAGGTTATTTTTTTGGGAACCAAACAAGAACGTTATAGGAACGTTCCATGTAGGTTATTTTTAGGTTCCATTTTTATAACGTAAGGAAAACGTTCCGGGAACGTTCCCCTAACGTTAAGGGAAAGTTCTAGGAACGTTCTGGGAACCAAAAACTAACGTTCCCAGAACGTTCCCAGAACCTAAATTTGTTTGCTGGGTGGTATCATTATACAACAAAAAGGCGCAACAAGACCGATAGGAGTGCAGTTATGATGAGGAATGTCTATGGATGTAAATTGTTTTGTTGATTGGCGTAAACTCCAGGGGTTGATCTGAGAAAAGCTGCAACCTCTGTGTGTCTTTATGCGTGCTTAGACTGACCAAGAATAAAGGTAGTGTTTCACTGAAAAGAGAAAATAAAAAGGCAGAGTGGACAAGAATGAAGCATGCTGATTTTCCTTAACGTTGAAGATTGGAAACTATGATAATGATGATATTAAGAAGCAGATCCCTTTATCCAACACAACTTTTTCTAAGAGAGTCAGTCCCCTTAAAGCAGGGATGTCTAATTCTCCTCCTGGAGGGGTATATATCCTGCCGATTTTAGCGATTTTACCCAAGACACTCGCCTGAAAATTTCTAGTAATAGGAACAGGATTGGACACCCCTGCCTTAGAGTTAGAATATCCACTTATAGACATATATTCATAAACTTCTCGAAGCACTTCTCCTCGTGGAAATTCCCGCTGCCATTTTGAAGTGCATTCAACTTTGTAAAAAGTGGATGAGGGAATTTTAATTGGACAAACACTTGACCCCTCCATTTTGACAGAGGGAGCGAGTCTACTCATATGTACATTTCAGGCAGATCCATAGACCACAATACAACAAGATTTTGATGTCACAACAGCAAATCGCATTTCTCGCACTTAATTTACACAAGTGATCAAGGGTTTAGGGCGTCCCATTAAAACATTTCAAATGTTCCGCCAGTACTGGGCACTTGTGCAACGTAATCACTTATAAGCATAGTTCATGAGTCTGTGTTTCCCAGAACCATTGGACAACGAACATTCACAAACAGCATCACAAAGTTGTGTAGTTGAAACGACAGCTCTCGACCTGTGGTTAAAAGCATAGTTTATTGTTTGCATGGCATGTGGACTTAATGAATCCTTATCTTGAGCCAAATAAGCAAGCTGACATTCAGTACAATCTGTATCTTTTATTTAGAATACATAAAATGTCATTTATGTCTTTAATTTGTCAAGAGATTTAAAACGCCGTTTTTTAAGAGTGTGCATGTACAAACGTGCTCTACGCAAGAACAAGCAAAACAAACTTGCATTAATTCGATCTGAAACAGATTCATTAAAAGAGGTTATCACTCCACCATCTGCGTGACATCATTAACCAATGTGGTTGAACGACAAAGTTGCGACAATGCGGTTTCGGGAAACAGCCGTGACTAGCCAGTTGATTTCTTATACGATGCATCATACTGTGGTAGTTAAGCAGCAAGTTATGTTGTTTAAAGTGAAAGCATGTAAGAAGGAGGGGTTGTCAAGGTCTAGTGAGGACAAAAAGCACCATTAATTTGGTCCATACAATTAGGAATCTATGGCTAGTCTCTGAAGCTTTTCTACTTAAAATGAGAAATAATATTTGAGAGCTTCAGAATATTTCATACATTGATGGTTCCTTAGTCACTGCATGCATTCACTGAAAAAAGAGCACCATAAACGTTCTGCAAAACAACGTCTTTTGCATTACATGAAAAAAAAAATGGGTTTGGAACTATTCCTTAAATTCTAGCAACTATGCCTTAAATTAAAAACCGTCTCAGTGTCATTTATTGATTTATCTTTTATTTGTTTTGCAGAGATCCCAACAAACCAGTGCCTCAGGATACCAAGTTTATCCATACTAAGGCCAATCGTTTTGAAGAGGTGGCTTGGTCCAAATACAATCCCCAAGACCAGCTGTACCTGCACATTGGCCTAAAGCCACGAGTCCGTGATCACTACCGTGCCACCAAAGTGGCATTCTGGAAGCACCTGGTCCCTCATCTGTACAACCTGCATGACATGTTCCACTACACCTCCACCACCACCAAAGTGCCACCACCCGAGACGACTCAGAATTCCCTGTCCACCAAACGTCCCAATGGCAAAGCCTGGCCGTTCAACACCAAGCGGCCACCAATGTCTCCAGCGTACAACAGCGAGAGTGGGAAGGAGCAATGGAACGGGGAAGAGGAACCAGGCCCTCTGGTGGTGGAGAACCCACGGGATTATTCCACCGAGCTGAGCGTAACCATCGCAGTAGGAGCTTCACTGCTGTTCCTCAATGTTCTGGCGTTTGCTGCTCTGTACTACCGCAAGGATAAGCGCCGGCAGGAACAGCACCCGCAACCCAGCTCACCACGAGCCACCACCGCCAATGACGTGAACCGCCACGGCCCTGAAGAGGAGATCATGTCTTTGCAGGTGAACCAGACGCACCACGAGTGCGACGCAGGGCCTCCCGGTGACCCGCTGCGGCTCGCTTCACTTCCCGACTACACGCTGACTCTGCGGCGCTCGCCTGACGATATCCCGCTCATGACGCCAAACACCATAACCATGATCCCCAACTCACTAGTGGGCATGCCGAACCTACATCCGTACAACACCTTCACAGCCGGCTTCAACTCCACCGGGCTGCCACATTCCCACTCCACCACGCGTGTATAGCTTTATGGAGATCCAGCAAAGGGAGGGATGGGGGAAAAGTCATTGGTTTTAATGAAAGCGTCACAACGAGAGAAGGGGATTCAGGATGATGACAGAAACAAAATTATTTGAATAGACTTTTGCAAAAAGCAGTGACAAGTTCTTTCCAGATGTCAAGTTGTGCAAACCTGCCAAAACAGAACTGCTCTCTTTCCTTCGAAAAGGGACGAGCGTTTCAAGCAGTATTTTTTCTAATCATCGTTTTAAAAGAAAAAAAAACGCCTTTCTAAGCAGAAACGTGCGAATGGGGCGATCGCTTTTTTTCTTGAATAAATAACAAAAAATAACAAAAACAAAGGAAAGTGCATTTTATTTCCCATTACAGTCTTTTTTGGGAAACACGTTTCAAAACAGTGGCCTCTAAGGTGACATCTGCATAATATTGTTTGCTTTGCTTTTCGATTTCTTTTCAATGCCTTATAAAGAGCTGTTTTTTCTCTTAATTTGACGGTTTTTCCCTGAGCTGAGTTTGTGTGGAACATAGTGATCCGACTTGAGTGGTTGGATTTTTAGGAAGCCTGAGACAGATGACTGATATGGAAACCGGTGGATTGAAACGGTAACTGCAGCTAATTTTCCAGTTGCATATCCTCATATGTGGTTTTTACTTTTTTCTTCTTGGTTACACTGAAAATCTTTTGTTTGGAACTTTTCCACACGACAACACTGGAGATAAAGACTTCTAAAGTTACTGTAATTGTTTTTGTTTAAAGAAGTGCATCTTTTACAACAAAATTATCTATCAGCTCCTGCGTCAAATTCCCATGAAATGCACACTTACACACAACGCTCAGAGCACTGTTTGACTGGTGTGAGTGATTATGGGTACGATCGGGAATATTTGAGTTTGTGTGTGTGTGTGTGTGTGTGTGTGTGTGTGTGTGTGTGTGTGTGTGTGTGTGTGTGTGTGTGTGTGTGTGTGTGTGTGTGTGTGTGTGTGTGTGAGTGTGCGTGCGTGCGTGCGTGTGTGTGTGTGTGTGTATGTGTGTGTTTGTGTGTGTGCGCGTGTTTGATTGCCTTTTGCCATGTTTTTTTGTTAAATATTTGTGTGATGAGGGTGAGGGTGGGGGGGGGGGGGCTTATTTACCACTGCGTTGATTTTGTTCACCACAAGTAGTCTTTCAACTGCGTCTATTGTCGTCTGTCTTTGCGAAATAGAACTTTTTGTTATTTTAAAAAAAGTTACATATGTCTAATTTTGCTTAAGAATTACAAAATAAATCTATTATTTTACATGCAAGAGAAAACAATAGCTTAAAATTGAACTGAACTAACTGACATGATTCCATTGACTTTGTAAGCGTTCCTCTTGACTGGAGACGGTGGCCTCTTTACACTGAATAACCACGGTGTAGAACTGTCTTTCTTTAAATATATATATAAATATGGGCATACATACATATATGTATAGGGCTTTTATGAAGATTTTACTCCCATTGACCTGAAAGTGTAAATGACCATTATTATCAATTATTAGGCACCCATTTTCAGAGGGCAGAGCAGTTAGTGTCTGTACTAGTTTTATCCTCAACACCATAATCCGAGGCCACAACAAGTGTCTTTTTAATAGCTCTATATGTATATTTATGTATAAATATATTTAATATTTATTTATGTATACCAGATGTATACATGCTGATTGTGCCATGTGCCAAATTAAACCATAAAACTGGAGAAGAAATGTTTCCAAAACACTATTTATTTTTATGCCATTTTTATTTTTACAACTCCATCACAGTTACATTAATATTTCCAACCTGATTTATGTTGCTCAGAATTATGTGTGGAAGTCAGGGTAAAATTATAAATCAGAGTCACCATTTTGCTGTATGATAGCACAGAAAAAGGCCTAAAGACCCCATGAAAACTTTTTGCCAACAATGATGCATGATGTCCCATGAACATCGTGTCACCCATGGAGATATAATGCTAAACAGTCACTTTTAAGCATAAACCTGCATAAATGAGTCAAAGTACCAGCATTACATGATGTTTGAACCTGTTCAGCAAACGTTTGCAGAGATTGGTGAGTAAAAGACGGAAAATGATGTTTATAATTACACCTGCGAAACAAAAGCTATCACTGCAAAGCATCATTCCAGGCAATGGAGCACCTTTATGGTCGGAAACCAGCGTTATCATCAAGTATGAATAACCTCACATCCCACATCGATTGCAGCTGCAAAAGAAAAAAAGAATGAGGACCACAATCGTTGAGCCTCCAGCATCAGTCCCTGCTTAAAATCCAGCTTAAACCATCATGAATTACATTTTGGTCCAGGTTGGTGTAGTTAGGCATCAGCGATGCTGTATTTTTCAGCGGGGCTGGCCTGTGATTTCAGCCAGACTCATATCCCGTTTGACCTTCATCAACCCCCTGCCACTCTTCCTCACAACAACTCAAACCCCCTCCAGGACATGCACATTTATCTACAGTTATGTCCTCAAAAGTCACATTACGTTGAACTGTCTTTCAAATCAACGCACTCACCTTCACCTAGCAGGTTGTCCCCAGGTGTCCGAGGTTAAACCAGTCCAGTTTGGTGCATTAGGCCCCGAAACATAAGCAAGCACATAAATGTAAACTTTAAAAGAACCACAAACTCTTCTTTATAATGCATTTAGCTGTGATGAAGAATAAATACCACGTCTCTGTGATTAAAAAGCTCCCGAAACTAGGCTTGAATTAGAACTTCCAGAACCTGAGTCATCTGCAGATGAGAGTATTTATTACTCATGTGGGTGTTTAAGGATGTTTCGATGGCAGCTGATTCATCACTCATATTCAGTGTTTGATCCCTGATTGACTGAAGAAATAACACAACATACATCATGGAGGTCTCACAGGAGCCGCTGAGTTTCCTCGTATAAGCGTGATGCATATTACAGACGGCATGGATATGAGCAGATAGAAACTCAGAGACCCGAAACTCAGAGACCCCTGGGGCCACATGACAGACACCTGCTTCAATATCTACTGACTAAAGTACTCGGGTGTCACGCTAAACTCGAAGAATAGGCATAAGTATGACATTAAACAAGTTTTTAGGCTGTGCAGTGAAGCAATTTGATTGTAGCTTTGTTCGCTTGAGCGTGTACCTGCCGTTGAGGAAATTACTTTAGCTCCTAGGCTGGAAGCCGCGGTGCATAACATCTTCTCCTCTGTGTCTTAAGTGCTGCTCTCATAAATCAAATGACTTTCTGCGCTTCCCTCTGCTGCTTTGCTCCTCTGGCCTCCTCTTTTACTGTCTCTGGTCTTATGAAGCTCTGAAAGGGTGTAATGCGCAGTAGAAACTAATAGGACATTTCCATTAATTAGATGGACCATTTTATGACTCTTGTAGTAAGGTCTTCATGTTTTACTGTGTTCAGCAATGCCGGTCCTCCCTATACGCACAGTACACAAGTTGCATAAGGCCCCCAAACCACCAGGGGGCCCTAACTCTCAAAAATGATTTGGAAGATGGCGGAGAACACAGGTCACATGTCACGCAGCCACTCCAGACCAAAACGTCCACAAGATAAAAAAATCTAAAAACATTTCATTGTTGATTCTTGTTAAGTTATGCAGAAGAGTTGTATGATTAAAATGATATGCACATTTGACAAACTTTTGTAACAATAAAGATTATGCTGCTAAAGTTGATGTCCACATATGAGGACAATGGGACTTAGCTTTGTTGAAATTGTATAAGATGTTAGCAAAAAAAAAAAAAATTTAGTTGCATTGAGCTTCGTGACGCACACTGGCTCACTCACTCGACGCGCACACACACACACACACACTCAACGGGGCTTCAGTTCACTCACGATCGCACGCGTGCGCGCGCACACACACAGACACACACATACATACACACACACACACACACTCTCTCTGTCTCTCTCTCTCTTGCTCGTCGCTCGCTCGCGACACACACACACACACACACACTCACTTTGCTCACTCACTCGGACACACACACACACTCTCTCTCTCTCTCTTTCTCTCTCTCTTGCTCACTCACTCGCGATCGCGCTCGCACACACACACTCTCTCTTGCTCGATCGCGATCTCACACACACACACACACACACACACACACACACACACACACACACACACACACACACACACACACACACACACAGGATATGAATTGTTGATATCAACAATTCAATTGTTGATATCAACAATTACATTTTTGATATCAGCAATTTAATTATTGAAATCTAGAATTATTGATATCAACAATTGAATTATTGATATCAACAATTGAATTGTTGATATCAAGAATTGATTTCTTACTTGTAGAAATATAATTTTTGATATCAATAATTACATTGTTAGGCTACTAGTAAAATGTGAATTCCTGATTTCAATAATTCAATTGTCACTAGTTGAAATGTCTATTCTTGATATCAACAATTAAATGCTACTAGTAAAAATGTTAATTTTTGATATCTGAAAATGTATTTCTGATATCAATATAATTTCAGATATCTAAAATGGCTTTCTTACTAGTAAAAATTACATTCATGATATCAGAAATTAACATAGTCACTAGTGAAAATGGAATTATTGATATCATAAATGAACATTGTTACTAGTAGCAATTCAATTGTTGATATCAAGAATAGACATTTCAACTAGTGACAATTGAATTCTTGATACCAAAAATAAAGGTTTTTACTATAAGAATTGTATTTCTGATATGTGAAATTGGAATTTCAACTAGTAAAAAATCAATTCTTGATATCAACAATTGATTTTGACTGGCAGCCTATGGTGACATTTCACTAGTGAAAATACAATTACAGATATCAAGAATTATAGTTTTAGTAGTTGAAATTCAGTTGCTGATATCAAGAATTATAATTTTAACTATAGTGAAAATTTAATTGTGGATATCAAGAATTAGCATTGTTACTAGTGGAAATGTAATTTCTGATATCAAAAATTGCCATTGTTACTAGTAGAAATCTAATTCCTGATATCAATAACTATTATTTTAACTAGTGAAAATTGAATTGTTGATATCAAGAATTCATATCCTGAAAATGAATAAAAGTTAAGACGGCTTGCCATAAACCCCAAAAAGCTAGAATAAATCTAAAATGTACGCCAAACCAAAACTCAGGTCTCAGGAGGATAAAGTTAAGATAGACCCACTGTCCTTGCATGAGGACATCATTTTATGCAAAAACTACTTCCTGTACAAAAACAAATTTTAGTTATTATACTTATTAGGTCCTACTTATACCAAATAGCAAGAACAATTATAAAATGCACCAGGCAAACTCTCGGGTCTCAGGAGGTTAAACACATTCAGTTAGGTCTTCAGTGAACATAACAGCTGGGAAAGTAACCGAATGTTTGTCAGTGTATTAGGTCTGTGCATTCGGTCTTAAAGTGACAGCAGCCTAATAAACCCGCTGCTCTCTCTGTCACTAATGTTAATCAAACAACAAAAGAAAACTAGAGATTCATTCACTGCTCTTCACTGAACAGCATTAGAAACTTTAATAAGAATCAATGTATATGTAATTCATACACGGATGACTATGCAATGTTCTATTTATTTTATTTTATTTTTACAGTTGATTATTTAATTTCTGTATAGTAAGCTATTATTAGTACTCGGCTGAATGGTTAATTTCATGCATATCTTTTTTGTTGTATTTATCCTACTGTTTTTTATTGTATTATTGAACATGTTTTAGTCACAGTTGTTGGTTGACTGTGAAATTGCTCTGAAAGAACAGATTAAGGGGTTTGGGGGTTTTGGGGGACCCCCAGAAGTCTAGAACCAGCACTGGTGTTCAGAATACTATTTTTGATTTTAATTATCTATTGCTCATGCACACAAATGTCTCCTCATGGTCAAAAATATAGCAGAAACATTTTAGGTTTTATATTGCTTTGTCTGGACCTGTTAATATAGAGATACAAAACGGTGTTTCATTCAATTTATCCCTCGTCAGGGTAAGAAACAATAGCAATTATCTTCCATATTAGTGCATGCACGTAATATGGAGGCTTGTTTACGCCACTGAATAAAAAATACAAAAGGTTATTGCAACTTTTTATCTCACAATTCAAACTTTTTTCTCAGAATTGCAAGTTTATATCTAGCATTTCCAAATGTATTTTTTCACAATTGCAAGTTTATATCTCCCTCAAGTCTCTCTGATGTTCCGGTCTCTAGATATGACTTGGATCCTCCTTCAATTTAAAGATAAAATAAGGGGATTTCACTCATCAGTTGTATTGTCAACCAAGTGGAAATGAAATCTCAGAATGCTAATATTACGTCTCCCATCAGCAATCCATGTCATTTCAGGTTTCATTTGTGTCCATTGGACGAACCTGTGCAGGCATGTTTAATTTAGGTATAGGGGTCTGTTCAAATCACTGACTTCGAGTATGTGCGATAATAATAGCGATAGTCATCTTGGAAAGCACCACTTAAAGATTTTGTTGCTTTTAAAAGCTTATAGTTTTCACTTGATGATTGGAAATTTTACTGCAGCTGCAGCTAGAGAGGTCAGAGATTTATTATTTTCTTGTACTTGAATTTTTTTTAAATGAACTATGATTAATTTAGTGAATAATAGTTAATTTTTAGAAATTAATACAAAGTTGGACTGGGGAGTATAGATGGTCTGCACTCGCTTTTGGACTTGAGGGCCTTAACTGGAAGGATTGGAGCATTTGAGCATATGCATTACTCTCTTTCTTCCCTCCCTCCCTCTCACTCATAAAATAGTTTTAAAGATTATTAGCTGCAGTATTGCTTTGAGGGCTACAGTATCCACTGAACAGACATACAGGAGATACACAGTAATTGTGCCCACAAGGTAACACACATTAAATAGAGCTAATAGCACATGCTCTAAGGTGTTAGGAAGCGATCTCAACCATGACAAGCTAACGGCGCATTTTAATCTTATTAACCTTATGTACTGTGCCAACCCAACTGCGACGACTGCACACAAACAATAAAATGATCTTGCAGGTAATTGCATGCAAAGGAAGGGAAATAACTGCATGTTTGAATGTTACATATTAATTGAAGACACCGAAGCGGTCATATAGAACTAATATGTGTTGAGTGATGCGTGGATTTAATAATTGTGAATGACTTCCCATGAGACAAAGGCTTGGGTTTGAATGTTATCTTCATTTGAAAAGAGCTGGGGTTTTAAGATTAATGCATCTATCCACCTCACCAGAACGTATCAGCACTCATTATTTTTAGGGGCCAAGTACCGTAGGTGTGTAGGCACCTATTGTAATTGTTAGTGTTATTATCATTATTATTCCACTTGCAGAAAAGTTATCAAATTTGGCACAAAGATAGAGGACAGTCTGAACATTAACCACTGCAAATTTGGATTATCCACATCAATCCCTCTAGCGCCACCAACTGTCCAAATTTGATCTCACATTTATGCTAGTAACTTTTGAGCCATAAGGACTAGAACAAACATATTTTTCCTCTGATTCCTTTGACGCCAATATGAATGTGAGGCTATATCTCTGCAATGCTTTAGCGTATTCAGACCAAACTTGGTGTGTGTCATGAAAACCATGACCTGAGTATACCTGCACAGTTTGGGCACAGTGTCACCTAGTGGTCAGGAGATATGAAAAATGGTTATGTTTGCTTAAACCTTTTGAAAGATTTGGTAAAAAAAAAAAAAAAAAAGGTCTTCAGATTTGGTGCAGCGTGCCGGGTCAAATGATTCCCAATTTCCCATATTGACCATTTTGGGCATTGACAATTTATAATTTAGTTGAAAATACTATTTTTTACGAATGAAAAATAGAAAATAGAAAAGAAAGTGTCCTAACAAAATGTTTAGGACAGTTCCACACTTTGATCAAAGATTATAATGAAATTTTGAAAAATGCTAATAGGTTTTGATTTATTTTGCCTATTTTATTGAATCTGGTCGTTCTTGATTCCTTGAATCATGATATCAATTATGCCATAGTCGGTCTAACATTCTGTCCATCATTTTAATTTATTTGAAAACATACTTTTTCTTATTCCTCTTAGACCGATGCCAGCAAAAAAGTTATAGATTTTGTGTTGATAGACAAAACTGTTGTCGTTTAACATATCAAAGAATTTGATGGCGGGATGCCAAACAGAATCTGAGGCTGTTTCTCTGCAAAGCTTTGCTGTATTGACTTCAAACTTTGTGTATGTCATTGTCACCGGTGATAGTGCCACCTATTGGTCAAAAGTGATAAGCTATGAAATCCTATTACAAGTGATTTATTCATGATTTTCAGCCATTTTGCCTAAAATAATCTACAAATGTCTTGAATTAGTAAGTTTTGCATGTTCTTAGCCCCTTAATCACTGCTTTCCTGTTATATTTGTTATTATTATTATTAAATAATTGTTCAATTTTGTTACGTTCTGAAGTGTTCAGAAGAATTGAATAACAATTTCCACTTAAATCCTTTCTCCATTAGTTGTGTAGTGTGTATATCTCTGACCAGGCCTCTTCAGCAGTCTCCTGCTCTTTCTTTCATTACCTTCAGATGGTGTTCTCTTTTTTCTTCAAAGTAAATGGAGTGAGATTTAATACCTTGAACAGACGGTCCTAACCTCAGTGCTATTATGCTAAAGAACAAATATCATTATCATCATGTCATTATCTCTAATTTCAGGCGCCTTAGAGCTGATTTGAGAAAGTCTTCCCTAAATGAAATCCATAGAGTGTGCCACTGAAAAGAAATGAATTTGGCCCTAAGTAAAGCTACATTTTCAAGCATTGCTCTCTTGATTCATTTTAATCTTTATTTTTTTGTTTGTTTGTTTGTTTTTCAAAAGAGTAATAAGTGCTTTTAATATGCATTCTTTGTGTTTTGAACAATCCAGGCTCATTGGAAAAACGTGCCTGTGGCAACATTTCAGCAAAATGAATCATGAATCAATGAATCAATGAATCATTGAATGTTGCTTGTTGCACATTTGGTGACACTTTCAAATATCCAGAAAGTGGGGCTAAAAGCATGTGCTTTTATTACATTGGTTGTTGTACGTATCACTGCAGTTCAGAAATGAAATGCCCGGTGAGTGGCAATTAAAGGTTATAGCTTAAATTAAAGGTTATCACATTTGAAAATGACTTATCACCTCTAAACCTAACCAATGGTTTTAAAAACTGCCATTGCACCAGGTAAGCTAACAAGCTAGTTTACTTGGCCTATATCAGAAAAGCAATATGTTAGGAGCTGATTATGTGATGCAAACGTAAAAATGTGTTAGGCTGAACCCGAAATCGCCCCATAAACCCTCATTAACTATTCCCTACGTTAGTCCACTAATACCGTTCACTTGAAGGAGTGAATGAAAATGAGTGAGTAAATTCGGACAGGCATTAAGCGTACATCGGTTCTACACACGTTATTGCATGTGGGATTGAATATTTGTACTCAATAACGTCCACTATGGTTTCGGACACAACCACAAATGGCTGTCCTCTCAAATGGGTATAGGGGGCAATTTCATATTCAGCCTTAGTTTACAAATCACGCACTATGGTGTTTTGAGGTCATAACATAGTATTGTGTGGAATCACGAAAAAAATAAATCTTTATTAATTGATCATTTACCCCGTCATCATAATTTGTGTGTACAGGACTGAAAGTTGTTGGTGTTTTACTGTCTATAGTGTTCAGTTCAGCTTTTCAGTTCAGTTTTTGCAGTATTGCGAAAAAGGTAGACACTTTGTTCCAGTGAAACTTAGTTTTTTTGTCAGTAGTCAACTAGAAAAATGTTGTTGTTAGTTGAGTCGCATCTGCACATTATGTTTCTGTATTATATATTGTTTTGTTCAAGCTCAAGATTTGATACGGTATGATTTACTCACTTTCCTCAGGGATGATGAAACCCATAAATCATGAGTACAGTCTGTTCGACTTACATTACACATGCATTTTTTGTTCTATTTTTTCAGGGTATACATTCTCACAAAGTCTTAATTTTATTGCAGGTTTTTAAGAGGTTTAAGATCAGTTCAGTCATCCTCAGAAGCCAAAATCAGCTTTCTTTTGCTTTTCAGTTATTTTGGATGCATCTAAATTTGGAATCGGAGCAAGGTTAGCATGCAAAAATAACATCCCTGTGCTTTTTATTCCAGAATATAATCTGCTACAGAACAGATTGTATAAGTATGCTCCCAGCTATTTGAAGTGTTTAAATAATGACTAAATGAGCACTACATTTGTTGTCATCGATCACAGAAGTATTCTATAAAATCATAATGGCTGAATGCACATAAATCCATGACTGACATTATTTACTAGGTTTAAATTCATGCTTACAATTTGTCCTTGTTGAAAGAACTCAGAACAGCTGCTCTCTGAAATACATGACCCCCGGCAATCAAAAAGGTCTAATAAATTATACATGATAGCCTCTTGTACCTCCAGTAATATGGTATGGATTGAAGAAAAATAGCAAGCTGGCCTCTAACCGCACAACTGAAAACTAGCCCCAATTTAAAATATGTCTCCTAATCTGGAAATGCATTTGTGTGGCCCTCGAGCATGGGCTGGATATGAGTCAAGATCATCCAGACTTTCTACGACCCAAGCCATTATTTTCACACTGTGTCACACATTGCAGTGCACTTTCAGAGTCTCCGGCATCGTATGTAAAGGGATAGATCACACAAAAATTATTTTGTCATCATTTACTCACCTTCATGACGTTCCAAACCCGTACGAATTTTGTGTTTCAAACTTTGAAACACAAATGAAGATATTTAAATTAAATCTGATAGATTTCTGTCCCTCAATTGACAGCTGCGCAACTACCACTTTGTATCTTCAAAAAGTTCATTATATTATTAGTTGAGCGGTTTAGTCCTCATTTTCTGAAGAGAATCTATCGCTTCATATGATGAACAGATTTCATTTCGATTTTATTCACATATAAACATTCATCAAAGCGCGCATCAGGTATGGTGAATGGAAGAACAAGCATGTTCGCTTGGCGTGTGAGAACCAATGAGCTTCTCTCTCTCTCTCTCTCTCTCTCTCTCTCTCTCTCTCTCTCTCTCTCTCCACGACAGCTGGTGTGTGTGTGAGCGCACAGGCCCGTTGTACTGCGGCTGCCGTCGCATCATCCAAGTGGATGCTCACACGGTGGTGGTTGAGGAGAGATCCCCCGATATGATTGTAAAGCACTTTTGGTGTACAGTAGTACATGAAAGTGCTTTATAAATGCTTCATTCATTCATTCATTCATTGTAATGTTACGCATCACGTTTGAGCTTCCTCAAGAACCAATGAGGTTCACTCTTCTGTTACGCATCACATTTGAGCTTCAGGAAGAACCAGTGAGGTTCATTCTCGTGTTACGCATCACGTTTGAGCTTCAGGAAGAACCAATGAGGTTCTCGTTAATCAGGTATGGTTCAGCTTCTGTTTTTGCAGATCAAGGTTTATATGAGAATAAAAGCCTAACATATGTTTATCATATACAGTGATCAAGTCTGTGTGTGTGTGTGTGTGTGTGTGTGTGTGTGTGTGTGTGTGTGTGTGTGTGTGTGTGTGTGTGTGTGTGTGTGTGTGTGTGTGTGTGTGTGTGTGTGTGTGTGTGGGTGCGTGTTTGTGTACTTGCGTGTGCTTATTTTTCTATCGCGGTGGGAACTTAAACCTGAATGCATTCTCATTAGGACTTCTGTCACCGTGGGGACCTAAACTGAAGACAACATAAGGAAACAAGCTTATAAATCATACGTAATTATTTTATTTTATTTATTTTATTTTATTTAATGTAAAAATGCAGAAAGTTTAGTCTAGAAATCATACTTTTAAATATGTTTCTAGGCATTGGGAATCTTAGTTCATTGACGAAAGTTGAGAGAGACATGCAGTTAGAATAATAAATATCTTGATTTGTAGTTAGTTTGCAGACTTATTTTAATTCATTTTAAGTCATCTTGAGGCCCCTAGTGGGCCCTAGACCCCTGCTATAGTGCCACTGCTCTAGACTCTCCTGCAACTGAGAAACAGGAATATTTTCATTAAAATCGTTTTATTAGTATTCAGAAAATCCTTTTTATTTTTTATAAAATACAGCTTTTTAGAACTGCATTGGCAAGTTTTGGCCATCAGATGGCAGTGATACAAATGTTTTAAGAATCTAATACGTATCAACTGTAGTCACTACAGGAAATATTTAAGGGGAAAAATTATTCTGGCCTGTATTAGATTATTTAATAGTATAATTTTGAAAATATTTTATTAATTTTATAGCTATCAAAATGAGTAACCTTAACTAATTGGTTAAAATCTTAAGGATAACATAATGAGTACAAAAGACCAACATTCTTTTGCAGTGAAGTTTACACAAACGATTTCCTTGCTCTTTCTTGTTCTTCCTGTTCCAGATAAAAGCCTTTGTGGAAGAGTGATTAAACATTTGTTGATACATTTATCTGTTCTCAGAGTAGTATTTCGTGCCATATACCAATTCTGTTAACACTGGAGTGTTGACAGATCGGATCAGGACTTGTGTGCACTTCATTCCAGGAAAAGAAAAAAGAGTTTGTACTGTTTGTTTGAGAGTTACCTAGGCTTCCGTGGGGCCAATAATTGGTTTTGTTGCCATAAACCGAGTGTAGAACCTTGTTTCTTGGTCTACTTCTTTAATCTTTTGTTGCATAAGCAGTATGTGTAGCGTAGTGTTGCCCTATCTTAATGCAATCATTGCACACTGCATCTCTCTAGGGTGTACTTCATCTTCAGCAAAGCATTGCATCAAACAGATGCCAAGCCACTGTAAACAGAGACACCTGAGGGGGAGGGGGGGGGGTGTATCTTGTGCATCCAAGATGCACAAACCACGCACACTTGCATACATTCTAATTAGGCAATCAGCGGAAGGATGCTTGAAAGCACCTGTTTTCTTCTGCTCAACATGCTGTCGAATCCATCCCTTATGTGTCTATTTGAAATGCAAAACAGCAGAGGAGCAAATATGTCTGTTTTTTATCAACAGAGGTGGACATTGTCACAGCAGTAGAGGGTCTATTCGTGCTGCAATCCTCAACTGTCCCTTCCAGACAAATCTCTTTGTATATTCAGAGATGTGATGCAAGAGACCCAAGGCTTCATCTGGGACTGTCAGCTGTCAAACTGTTCATTTAAGAACCAGATTAGAATGAACACACACTGTGTGCCATAAATCTGTGTATGGACTACTTAACCATCTGACTGAAGGTTATATTTATATTTTGCTAAGACGATCTGACTTACAATTTTAGAATGGTGGACAAAAGAGAGGGGTAAAAAATCCCACAGATTTAAGCCATATCTAGGGATCAGAATATTACAGAGACCTTTATGTCCACAGCAATGTGCAAACACTACTCATAATTTTGCAAGAGGAAGACGTTTTTCTTGAGAAAATGTAAACTTTGGATACTCTTACACCGGAGATACTGCCCTATTAAACCTGTAAAAAAGTACTATAAATGTTTTAATGGATATATACAATTAGAAGATGTTCTATATGGAACCTTGAAGGGTTCTTTCAGGGTTCTGTGTGTCAAGCCCATCTTGTCCTCCTGATTATTGGTTGATTTGGCCCACCTGTCCTCCCTCGTTCCCTGCTTTGTGTGTGCTCCCTATTTATCCTCCATGTGTTTGCAGTCCTGTGCTGGTTCGTCGTCGTATGTACACCGTGTGTTTCCCTGCTGTCAAGTCATGTTTTCCCCTCGGGGTACTTTTTCTCTGTTTGTTTTATTTCTATGATCATTAAATACCCACTGTCCTGCACTTGAGTCCTCGCTCCTTTCACCTACCCAAAACCTGACAGCTTCATATACAGAAACTTTTTGAGGTTCCCATCATGGGATTCTTTTATGGACCAATTTTTTAATTACAGTTTTCTTCGATTACTAAACGACACTGAGCACAACTGGAGCTACATGTGCAACACTCTAACTACAGTCTGCACTACAAACAGTCACCTGAGCTAAACAGTTCACATCACCTGCAAAACTCATTCCAAGCAACATAAGTCTTAACACATGGCTCAAAACAGGCTCTGTGCAGCCAAACACTACACAACCCTCACTGAGATAACAGACACTGTCACTCAGAACACACTGAGAGTAAAAACACTACACAACCCTCACTGAGATAACACACACTGTCACTCAGAACACACTGAGAGTAAAAACACTACACAACCCTCACTGAGATAACACACACTGTCACTCAGAACACACTGAGAGTAAAAACACTACACAACCCTCACTGAGATAACACACACTGTCACTCAGAACACACTGAGAGTAAAAACACTACACAACCCTCACTGAGATAACACACACTGTCACTGAGAACACACATAGAGTAAAAACACTAGGATCAAATACCAATACAGAAAATACAAACTTTTCATCTTTACAGTTTGAACAATTTCAGTGACTTCCATACAAAGTAAACTTTTCTTCAAGGAAAAGAGTGACATTCTTTCACAATGCTTCAATAGTATGTAGTAATTTATGGATTTACAGTAATGAGGAAAAAAAAGGTAGAAACCAAAAGTACATACTGTAATTCGAACAAATAATTGAGGAGCTAATCTAGCATCAGGCCACAGGTTTTCATCAACATCACATCTAATGTTCTCTCTTGCCATGCACCTGGGGAAGAAGCTTCTGGAGTGTCTTATCCATCCCTGGCAGTCCTCTGGACTCGTGTCCTCACATCCGGCACGCATGGCTTCCAAAAGAGACATTTGGTCATGTGGGTGGTGATCAAACACTTTCCACCTTCCAGGCAGAGAAAAACTCCTCTATTGGGTTGAGAAAGGGTGAATATGCAGGCAGGAATATGCAGGCAACTGTGATACTTTTTATTCTCATATATTTATATTTATATTCTTTATTCTTATGATTTGTAGTATTATGTTTCATGTTTCTTGTTGTATTTGTATAGTCCACTGGAAGCCTCAGCACCAAAACAAATTCCTTGTGTGTGCAAGCACACTTGGCAATAAAGGTCTTTTTGATTCTGATTTCTGATTCTGATTCTGAGGTACAAAACCATAAATGTGCGATGTGCTGCAAACCAATCTGTGACAGCTGCAGAGTGGTGAAAACGTCTCAGGTTACGTATGTAACCCTGGTTCCCTGAGAGGGAACGAGACGCTGCGTTGAGACGCGGTGGGAACGCTCTGCGTGATTGCGTCGTGAAGCACGTGTATAATCAGTCCAATGGAAGAGCGAGACGTCATAGGCGGTGACGTCATAGACCAGGAAGCTATAAAGCACACCAGAAAACAGACCGCGACAGCTTCTGAAAAAGCCTGAAGCAAGTTGATCAGGGCATGCAGGAAGTATGGCGGGAGAACGCAGCGTCTCGTTCCCTCTCAGGGAACTAGGGTTACATACGTAACCTGAGACGTTCCCTTTCAAGGGAACTCGAGCTGCGTTGAGACGCGGTGGGAACCCCATACCCACTACGCCATAAGACAAATGCCCGTTCTGTGTGAAGTCCTTGCGCACACTAGAAGCAAGCAACCTAGCCCCGGGAGTGGAGAGGTGTAGGTCATAAAATCTGACAAATGTATGAGGTGAGGACCAGCCTGCCGCATTACAAATATCCTGAAGGGAAACACCCGAAATTAAAGCCTAGAGGCAGCCATACTCCTAGTAGAATGGGCCTGAACAGCCACAGGTGAACGCTGTCCGGCCGCTTCATAAGCAAGTGAGATAGCCTCAACTACCCACTTGCTCATTATCTGTTTAGATGCAGGGCAACCTGTCTTGGGTTACCCGAAGCAGACAAATAATTGTTCTGATAAACGCCACTGAGCAGCTCTGTGGACCTAAGCATCCAAAGCCCGGACAGGGCATACCAGATTTAAGATTTTCCTGATCTGGGGTATTAAAGGTGGAGGACAGAAGGCCTGGAGCACAAATGACCGCACATTTAGTAGGGACCTAGAAATACAACCCGATCTGGGGTGAAGAAATACTACCACCAACCAGGTGCAAATCCAAGTACGTGCAGGCCTCAGCCTCATGTACCACGGAGAAGACGAAATTAGGGATCTCTCCTCAGAGATAGCCCAGCAAAGAAACATTCATTACAGAAATCAAGTACTGTACCAAAAAGGGCAGAAACGAGATTCAGAAGGCGTTCTCTGCACCAGGCAGAGAACAGCATATTAGTCTTCTCGTGGAGGGAGCTCTAGACTGGAGTATGGTCTCCACGACCTCGGTCGAGAAACCTGAATCTATGAGCTGGGCCCCCTCAGAGGCCGAGCCCACAGTATCCACAACTCCAGAGCTCCCAGGAGCAAAGATATCGGGAAAAGCGTATAGGTGTAGTGGCAACCACACCTATTACATTACATCCAGTCCAAGCGGAGCTGGATGCGTGAGGGAGAAACACAAGGGCAATGCATTGTACAAGCGATGCGAAAGGTCGACTTGTAGTTTGACCGAAGTTCTCCCTAAGAAGCTCCACCACCTCGGGGTGAAGTCTCCATTCCCCGGGCCACAGCCCCTGCCTCAACAGGATATCTGCTCTGATATACGAGACCATCAGTGTGTTGTCCGGACCCTTCGTCGACCAACCACTCATGATTGCCCCCGACTTGTGAGGGAAACATCCGTCGAAATTATGCGTCGACAAGAAGCCCCCAACACTGGGCCTGGGCGAGGAACCAAGGTTCTTCCACATGACCGAGGCACGAAGGCATAGCCGCGTGACCTTGATCATGCGAAAACGGATTTCCCCTCGGAGAAAGCCCCTTGGTCCCGAGCCACCACTGCAGGGGTCTCATGTACAGAAGGCCAAAAGTAACTACGTTGGACGCAACTGCCATGAGCCCCAGCCAAAGACCGTTCACCGAGCGGCCACTCATGACCGCCCCCCATCCTGTGAGGGAAGCATCCGTCGATAGCGTGACGCGTCGACAAGAAGCACCCAGCACTGGGCCCTGGGCGAGGAACCAAGGTTTCTTCCACATGACCGAGGCACGAAGGCATAGCCGCGTGACCTTGATCATGCGAAAAACGGATTTCCCCTCGGAGAAAACCCCTTGGTCCCGAGCCACCACTGCAGGGGTCTCATGTACAGAAGGCCAAAAGTAACGTCTACGGTTACGTATGTAACCCTCGTTCCCTGAGTAGGGAACGGAGACGTTACGTCGGATGACGACGAATGGGGTTTCGCTTAGAAAGCCTATCAACTTCGAGTATTACAAAACGAGCCAATGGCAAAGAAATGCCATGGGTCTGCGGAATTTGCATGGCGTAACTCCGCCCCACCTCGTGGGTATAAAAGGAGGAAGCCGGCAGCAAGCAGATATGTTTCTTCGCTGAGGAGCCAAGACTGAGCTCAGGCGATCCCCGCGGTACAGCGGAAAGTGGCAGGCAGACGTAACGTCTCCGTTCCCTACTCAGGGAACGAGGGTTACATACGTAACCGTAGACGTTCCCTTTCGTTGTCACTCCGAGTTACGTCGGATGACGACGAATGGGGTTACCAGTCTAATCACGCCACCTTCTCAGCTGTCTTCCAGTGCCCTGCGTAAATCGAGATCCCTGTCAGCCTGGACAAAGGACTCCATATAACACAGGAATACCAAGGTACACTGGGAAGCATATCCCAAGCTAGGGGAAGTATGCAATTAATGCCAGCCCGGAGGGGGGGGACTTAGAGAATACACATATGACCCGAAGGAAGCATATGGGAAACACTGGGGTGTCCAGCCGCAGGTGGAATATTTCAACCCCAGGGGTGGCAAGGTGGCTTGCCAAGGGAAAGACACACGCTCAGAGAGGCTTACAGTGGAAATACACATGTGGGGGTCGCTCAGAGGAGGGACCATGCACACGGGAGGCACCTAGCCGACGCACAGGCAATAGACACTGGCGCCGACGTCAGGAGTGCTGGAGGAGCTCAGGGCTTTCGGAGAAGCTCACCTGAGAAAAATATCGCACGTATCCAGTCCGTGGAGTGGAATGGCGAGCAAGCGAAGACACCTGAGCGGGTCCGGTACTAGCTGGTTGAAGCGAGTACACGAGAGGACACAGGCTCCACTCGGAGATTATAGAATCTGGCGAATCTGTTAGGTGTCGCCCAGCCTGCAGCTCTGCAGATGTCTGTTAGCGAGGCGCCATGCGCTAGAGCCCAAGAGGACGCCACACTCCGGGTGGAGTGGGCAGTCACACCAAGGGGGCACGGTCGACCTTGCTGCTGGTAAGCCAAAGCAATGGTGTCCACTATCCAGTGAGACAACCTTTGCTTGGAGAGAGCCTTTCCCATCAGCTTCCCACCATAACAGACAAAGAGCTGGTCTGAGGTCCTGAAACACTGCGTTCTGTCTACATAGGCGCGGAGAGCGCGTACTGGACAGAGCAGTGCCAAGGCTGGGTCTGCCTCCTCCGAGGGCAGCGCTTGCAGGTTCACCACCTGGTCCCGAAAGGGAGTGGTAGGAACCTTGGGCACATATCCAGGCCGGGGTCTCAGGATCACGTGAGAGGAAGCCGGCCCAAATTCCAGGCACGCTTCGTCAACGGAGAATGCGTGCAGGTCCCCAACCCTCTTGATGGAGGCCAGTGCAACCAGGAGCGCTGTCTTCATAGACAGGAACTTAAGCTCGACTGATTGCAGGGGCTCAAAGGGAGCACTCTTCAGGGCAGTTAGAACCACTGAGAGGTCCCAAGAGGGAACGAGAGGAGGACGAGGAGGATTTAGTCTCCTCGCTCCTCTCAGGAACCTGATGATCAGGTCGTGCTTCCCTACCGACTTACCTTCGATGAGGTCATGATGTGCGGCAATGGCGGCAACATAGACCTTCAGGGTGGAGGGAGACAGCCTTCGCTCCAGCCCCTGTTGAAGGAAGGAAAGCAAAACACTGATCGAGCATCTCCGGGGGTCTTCTCGGTGAGAAGAGCACCAGTTGACGAAGAGGTTCCACTTCAACGCATAGACGTGTCTCGTGGACGACGCTCTAGCGGAAGTGATGGTAGCCACCACCGCTGGTGGTAGGGTACTCAAACCTGCCTCGTCCCATCCAGGAGCCACACGTGGAGGTTCCAAAGATCGGGACGAGGGTGCCATAGGGTGCCCCGTCCCTGAGAAAGAAGGTTCTTCCTCAGAGGGATCGGCCAGGGAGGTGCTGTCGCGAGGAGTACTAGTTCGGGGAACCAGGTCCGGTTGGGCCAGTAAGGGGCAACCAGAATGACCTGCTCCTCGTCCTCCCTGACCTTGCGCAAAGTGTGCGCAAGAAGGCTCACTGGGGGAAACGCATACTTGCGGCCCTGCGGCCAGCTGTGCGCCAGAGCATCCGTGCCGAGCGTGCCCTCGGTCAGGGAATAGAACTGGGCGCAATGGGTCGAGTCGTGAGAGGCAAACAGATCTATCTGCGCGTCCCCGAACTGGTCCCAAATCAGCTGAACCGACTGGGGATGGAGTCGCCATTCTCCAGGGAGGGGCTGAAGCCGTGAGAGCTCGTCGGCTGCACAGTTCAGCGCTCCGGGAATGAAGATGGCTCGAAGCGACCTCAGATGCTTCTGACTCCATAGGAGGAGGTGGCGAGCGAGTTGTGACATACGGCGGGAGCGTAGACCACCTTGATGGTTGATGTACGCTACAGTGGCGGTATTGTCTGAGCGGACTAGTACGTGTTGACCCCTGAGCAACGCCCGGAAGCGGTGCAGGGCAAGGCGTACTGCCAACAACTCGAGGCAATTGACATGCCACAGCCGCTGGGGTCCTGTCCAGGAGCCCGCAGCAGCATGTCCATTGCACATGGCGCCCCAGCCCGTGGTGGAGGCATCTGTTGAGACAACAACATGCCGGGAAGCTCGTGCCAGGGGGACACCGGCCCTGAGAAAATCGAGGTTCGACCACGGGGTGAAGAACTGACGGCAGGTCGGAGTAACTGGTACTCGGAACGTGCCGTGTTGCCATGCCCACCTCGGGACTCGGTCGCGAAGCCAAAGCTGAAGCGGTCTCATATGAAGCAATCCGAGCGGCGTGACCGCGGCTGCAGATGCCATATGCCCCAGGAGCCTCTGAAAAAGTTTCAGTGGAACCGCACTCTTGCCCTCGAATTGTCTTAGGCAAGTCAGCAGTGACTGCGCGCGCTCGCTCGTAAGCTGCGCGGACATGGCGACCGAGTCGATGTCCATACCGAGAAAAGAGATCCTCTGCACGGGGCAAAGTTTGCTCTTCTCCCAGTTGACCCGAAGGCCCAGACGGGCTAGGTGCCGGAGCACTAGGTCCCTGTGTTCGCAAACCTGATCTCGAGAGTGAGCTAGGATCAGCCAGTCGTCGATATAACTCAGGATGCGAACCCCTTGCTCTCGAAGGGGAACAAGGGCCGCCTCGACGACCTTCGTGAAGATGCGAGGAGACAGGGCTAGCCCGAAAGGGAGAACCGCGTACTGGTATGCCTGCCCCTCGAAAGCAAACCGGAGGAACGGTCTGTGTCGAGGAAGAATGGAGACATGAAAGTAGGCGTCCTTCAGGTCGATCGCTGCAAACCAATCCTGGGGCCGTATGCATTCGAAAACGCGTTTGGCGGTGAGCATCTTGAACGGCATCCGGTGAAGGGAGCGGTTCAGCACGCGCAAGTCCAGGATTGGCCGTAACCCACCGGTTTTCTTGGGGACAATGAAGTAGGGGCTGTAGAAGCCGGACCACATCTCGGCTGGAGGGACAGTCTCGATTGCACCCTTCGCCAGCAGGGTGGCAATCTCTGCTCTCATGATAGGGGCATTGCCACCGACCAAAGTGGAGCGGACTCCCCTGAAGCGGGGAGGAGACCGTGCGAACTGAATCGCATAGCCGAGCCTGACGGTACGCGCGATCCAGTGGGACAGACGGGGAAGCTCTAGCCAGGCTCCCAGGAACTGAACCAACGGGATCATGCGAGCCACAGGCGTCCCCCCGGAGGGGCAGCGAGGCGGAGTAACTGGCCCAGATGTGGACGGCATAGCGGCCCGGAGAGGGGGCACAGTTAGCAACCGCACCCTGGCAGAGGGGGCCAGGGGAGGACCAGGCTGGTCGTCCCGCGGGGGCCTGCTCTGCCAGGGGTCTGGCGACAGAGGGGGACAGGGGCGAAGCGGTCCGTGGACGGCACGCCGTGTCAACCGCCTCTGGGACAGAGGGGGGCGAGGAGAGCACGGCTTGTGGGCGGCGCTCTGTGTCGCCCGAGAACTCTGTGAGCTCAGGGAAGAGGGGATTGTTTCTGTCTTTAACCACATTAGGGTGCTGCCCACCCGTGGGTGAGCAGCGGGGAGTGGAGAACAAAAGATTCTCCCCCGGCCCTCCACCGGGGGAAGGAGTGGTCCTGCTACCACCTCCTGAGAAACAATCATCATCCCTGAGCAGCCCGTCTCAGGAGCGCCGCTTGGCCCGGCGTTTAGCGGGGGGCGGGGCAGGAGAGGGCTGTGGCGCCTTCTTACGGCTTCCTCCGCGACCGGCCCTGGGTGGAGGCTGCTGCGTGGTCCGGGCGGGAGGGGCGGGAGCCGCAGGAGGGCGCCCTCGGCGGGAAACAGGTCGAGGCGTCTGCCCGGCCGGCAAGGTGGAGGCAGCAGCGGGCCGGCGGGGCAGAATGTGTTTGATGGCCTCGGTCTGTTTCTGGGCAGTTGAAAACTGTTGGGCAAAGTCTTCAACTGCACCGCCGAAGAGGCCGGCCTGGGACAAGGGGGCGTTAAGCAGACGGGTCCGCTCAGCGTCCCGCATGTCAGCCAGGTTCAGCCACAGATGTCGCTCCTGGACCACAGCTGTGGACATCACCAAACCCAGGGAGCGCGCGGTAACCTTCGTCGCCCGGAGAGCAAGGTCGGTCGCGGCGCGCAGCTCATCAAAGAGCCCTGGGTTTGTCCTACCCTCGTGCATGTCTCTGAGCATCTGGGCCTGGTAGACCTGCAGAGTGGCCATAGCATGCAGTGAAGCAGCCGCCTGTCCCGCCGCTCTGTAAGATTTCGCCACCAGGGTCGACGAAAATCTACAGGCTTTGGATGGGTGCTTAGGCTCGCCCCGAGAAGAAGCACTCTGAGGACATAGTTGCATGGCAACAGAGCGTTCAACCGGGGGAAGCCCAGTGTACCCACGGGCAGCTGCCTCATCGAGGGGAGGAAAGGCGGATGAGACCAGCGAGCGGTCCCGAGAAGACAGGGGGGTCTTCCAGGACTTCGAGATCTCATCATGCACATCCGGGAAGAAAGGTATTGGGGTTTGCCGAGGACGAGGGTCGGCGGCCTTACCCAAAAACCAATCGTCCAGCCGCGAGCGCTCAGGACAGGGTGGAGGCCTCCACTCAAGTCCGATGCTCGCGGCTGCCCGGGAAAGCATGGCCGTCATCTCCGGATCAGACTCGAGCACAGCCGTATGCACACCGGAAGGTGGCAGCTGTGACGAGCCCTCACTTCCAGAAGAGTCAAACCCGCCTAGTGATGCTGCAACAGACATGGCATCTTCCTCTGTAGCTTCAACTGAAGCCCGCGGGCCACCAGAGGGTAGACCCGCGGGAATCAGCAGTTCACTAGCGGGCACCGTCATTGAAGAGGGGGGCTGGGGTCGCGGACACATAGTCGGCGCCTTGTTCCAGACCGTAACCCTCAGATCACCCTGGCCACCAGCCGCAGGACGGGGGGTGGATGAGGGGACTCTCACTCTTGCGAGTTCACGGAGTCTCGACCGTAATGACGCGATGGTCATGTTCCCACAGAGAGAACATGAGTCATCCACGAGCGCTGCTCTAGCATGATCAATGCCCAAACATACTATGCAACGCTCGTGCCCATCAGAGTCCGATACCAATCTGCCGCAACCAGAAGTACACGGGCGAGACATCTTTAAAAAGACGTGCCACGTGTAAGCTCTTTTAGTGAGAGAAAACTCAAGTGTTGAAGCACCCGGGGAGAAACGCACCGACTGGCAGACCACTGCAACAGATCAGCAGGAAGCACGCTCTCGCCGTAGATCGCCGTCACACCAACACTCGAGGTACTCGTTTGTAAAGCTGACAATTCAGAGATGGCTTGTGGAGAGAAGAATACACTTGGCTCCGAAGCGAAAACATATCTGCTTGCTGCCGGCTTCCTCCTTTTATACCCACGAGGTGGGGCGGAGTTACGCCATGCAAATTCCGCAGACCCATGGCATTTCTTTGCCATTGGCTCGTTTTGTAATACTCGAAGTTGATAGGCTTTCTAAGCGAAACCCCATTCGTCGTCATCCGACGTAACTCGGAGTGACAACGAAAGGGAACTACGTTAGACGCAACTACCATGAGCCCCAACAGTCTCAGAGACTGTTTGCAGTGAGTGACTGACCTAGTTTTACATTCTTTACGGCTGTGAGAATCGCAGAAATACGTGCAGGAGACAGACGTGCTTGCATTGTTGTCGAATCCCATAATACACCTAGAAAGTGGTCCTCAAGCTGGGAGGAGTACACTCTTTTTGGTGTTGAGCCGCAACCCCAACCTCCTTATGTGGGACAGAACGACATCTCGATGTTGAACTGCCAAAAGCTCGGACTGAGCTAAAAATCAACCAATCGTCGATATAATTTAATACGCGAATGCCCTGGAATCTCAGAGGAGCCAGAGCTGCATCCACGCATATTGTAAAAGGTGTGGGGTGATAACCTAGGCCGAATGGAAGAACCCGATACTGGTATGCTTCGCCCCTGAAAGCAAACCTCAGGAACCTCCTGTGATGAGGATGGATAGATAAGTAAGCGTCCTTTAACTCTATTGTGACAAACCAGTCCTCGGACTGAATCTGTGACACAATCATATTTAGCGTAAGCATAATATGCTGTTTAATTGACGCAGGTCTAGAGTAGGACGCAACCCCTCATCCTCTTTCGGAACAATGAAGTAATGGCAGTAAAACCCTGACTGTCTGCCGGGAGGAGGAACCCCTTCTACAGCTCCTTTTGCAGAAGTGTCAGTACTTCCTGCTCCATAACCAAAGCCTGCTCGGGGTCCACCACAGTGGGGAGGACCCCTAGAAATCTGGGCGGACAAGAACCGAATTCTGAACCCCTTTCTATAGTGTGCAGGACCCACCGAGAAATATGTGGCAGTAGTTTCCACGCTGCCAGAAATTCTACTAGGGGAACCAGTCTCTCAAGACTGGCCTCTGGATTTGGTTGAACAGTCAGTACGGTGCCCTGAAGCGGCGAACCGGCAGGGAACAACCGAACTGACCGTTCTACGACCCTCCTCGGAGGATCGTATGGGGACGCTGACACCTCGGTGCCCTGAACGGCGAACCGGCAGGGAACAACCGAACTGGCAGCGCTGCGACCCTCCTCAGAGAGTCGCACCCCAGAGGGCGCCGAGGAGAAACGATTTCTCAAAACCGTCCCTGCCCCGGAGGAGCCCTAAGAAGCTTTATTAGAGATGACAGTCCTCAGATCTTGCCTCCCTTTAAATAACTTAGTTCCAATGACCCTCCTCGGAGGATCATTGGAAAAAGCAGGCACCTCGGCACCCTGAAACGGCGAACCGGTAGGGAAACCGAACTGACTGCTCTACGACCCCCCTCGGAGGATCGTTTGGGGACACTGACACCTTGGTGTCCTGAACGGCGAACCGGCAGGAAAACCGAACTGGCAGCGCTGCGACCCTCCTCAGAGAGTCGCACCCCAGAGGGCGCCGAGGAGAAACGATTTTCTCAAAAACCATCCCTACCCCGGAGGGAACCACCCTTTAGAAGCCTGATAGCCTCGGCATCAGGGCTTCCTATTGTCCAAGCTTTTTTAGAGATAAAATAGTCCTCAGATCTTGCATATCTCTAACTGGTTAGACTGCTACCGCCACCCAAGTCCCCTTTGATTGTGGAGGAGCCCAAATGGCGATGCTCGCTGTGCTGCGAGGAGCTTAGTAGACTGAGACTGCTCCGCCCAGCAGTCTCAGGAACATAGATTGGTGAGGAAGAAACCTCTGGAACGCCGCTGAACGGTTTATTCTTAGTTTCTTGAAAGCGGAGCATCCAGATGAACAGACATAATTTTATCTTATTTTTCTTTACTTTTAAATCAGAAAAACGAATATATATATATATATATATATATATATATATATATATATATATATCAGTCCGTGACCACCAGCAGGAAAACAACCGAACTGGCTGTGTGCGACCCTCCTCAGAGAGTCGCCACCCAGAGGACGCAGAGGAGAAACGATTTCTCGAAACCGTCCCTCCCCAGTATAGTTTATCTGTTTTTGCACGACGCAATTCTCGAATAGCTTCAGTGCTGACAACCTCACATTCATCCATGTCTTTATAATTTACCCACCAGCGTTGCCTAAAAATTTTTTTATTTAGATGGCTGGTGGGTAACGTCGGGGTTAAAAATTATGACGCCGACTCGGGAGAGAGAAAGCTAGCAAGCGTCTCTTTAACCCGAGGCACTGTCATACCATGATACTTAATACCCATAGCATTACTATAGTTAGACGTAGGGCATTAAACACATAAAATAGAAACCGACTTATTCCACGATCTTGACACCTCAGTGTGGTGTGGAGATAGGGAAAAACGGCAGTCCCCGACGAGGAGGCTGAGATACAGAGTTCTTCTGTTTTTAGATTTATTTCATCTAATAAACTCCTTATCACTCTCATAAAGTTCAGCTGGCCAGAAAATATTTAACTAGCAACAACACTAGATAAACCTCCTTTTAAAGCTCCTCTTTATTCAACAGAGTTATGAGCTGACTTATTTATTCATTTATTGAAAACTCAAACATCTGCCTTTTCTTAATATCTTTATTTGTTTTGTTCTCTTTTTCTAAACAAAACACTAACGATACCAATTCCTCGGAACTGGAAATCGCCAGCACTGGATCTGGCAGGTGAAAGCTGAGATAGGGCAGAGCCCGTCCCAACCCCCGCTGTCAGATCCGTTTGCGAACCCCAAAATGCGAGTCGCCGCCGTGCATCGGCAACAGCGGGACCCGCGCGGGGAGCGCGAACCGAACCGTCCTCCTCGAAGAACGCCCGGCGGGAGCGGAGCGTCCTCACGGACAGTTTCTCGCATTGCTCACAGTCAGCCCCCTCGAGAACTGACTGTGGCATGCTCCACTCCCAAATAGTAACAAAAAGCTGATGTGTGTGTCCCCAACCGTGATATAACGTGGGCAGGGAACAACACAAAAGCTGCTTGCTCTCTTTTGCCATAATATATATATATATTGCAACTTGACAGACAACAATAAATATGACAAGGACAGAATACACAGATCGCTTGCTGAAGGCAACAGAAGCTGTCGCGGTCTGTTTTCTGGTGTGCTTTATAGCTTCCTGGTCTATGACGTCACCGCCTATGACGTCTCGCTCTTCCATTGGACTGATTATACACGTGCTTCACGACGCAATCACGCAGAGCGTTCCCACCGCATCTCAACGCAGCTCGAGTTCCCTTGAAAGGGAAGCAACGTTATCGCAAACTATGACAAAAACTTGGGGGCTCCCCCTGTTCTGCTGGCACTAGCTGAGCATAGAGCTGCTCTAGGAAAGCTATGAGCCTTTCTGTGTTGTATGAGTCAATGATTGGTGTGTTGAGAAGCAAAGCATCATTGGCCATTGCAGCACACATGGTGATATTTCCCCCCCTTCGGCCTGGAACCTCCACAGTGGCCTTTTGACATAACATTCCTTCGTCTGCGCCGTGTTTTGGCAAGGTTAAATCCAGCTTCATCGATAAATACAAATGAATGTGGTGTTTCCAGTGCTTCCACCTCCATTACTCTCTGAAAAACAGTAAGTGCACAGTTTTACTGTAGTAATTCTAGTTTTTTTTTTACTGTAAATATTTTTTATAGCTGTGTATATAACCTCAGACGTCTTACCTGGACATATTTGTATCTTTGCTCTTTTACTCGTTCACTGTTTCTCTCGAACGGTACAGTGTATAACTGTTTCATTGTAACTTGGTGTTTCTGTAGGACTCGAGCAATAGTTGTTGTGCTGACAGAATAACATTTTCAAATATATCATTATCAGCCAGCACTCTATCTTGAATCTCCCGCAGTTCTCTTACGAGAGGTTCTCTCGTATTGCGTAAGTTTAGCTTACGCTACGGGAAAGATTCATCTTCTCGAGATACTGAAGCCAAAAAATTATCCTTAATTTTGTATTCCTTGTCAACGCAGTGCAGCAGCTAGCAGACCTAGAGCAGGCCATCTCGCGTGCTCATTGGCTGCCCTGCGGGCAACTGCTGCAGCCTACCAGTGAGCCCGGCGTGACGTCACGCCCAATGAAGGGCGCCCGCGCCTTCATAGCGTCACAGCCCGCCAGAATGGGCGTGGCTTAGCGTATAACACTAGGGGCTGTAGGCTGACTTCCCTGATTTTCGTCTCTTCAGCGAGCTCTTCGCATCGCTGGATCTGAGAGAAGCCACCGCCGCCGTCGAACAGCGGACAGCCAGCTTAGGAGAGCGCTGAGGAAGCCGGCCATCTTCGCCACCTTCAGCCATCCGTGCGAGCTACGCTATACGGCGACGTATCCTTTACCTTGCTAAAACCTATTCTAAAACCTATTCTAAAAGAGCAGCGAGTGTCTTTTTTAAGACGCCTCGCACTTCCGGCTGTGAAGCGCTTCCGCTGTCGACCCTGCGGGCTCGACTCGAAGCCTTCAACACCCCCCGCCTCTCCTCACCGACGCGCAGCTGCCGCTCACGAGCCTCACTGCCGTCGCATCTGAGAATGAGGCAGAGGGACACGTACGAGCACGCGGCTAGCTCTCTTTACGTTACAAGAGAGCTACCCCGCCCTCGTGTCCCCGTTCGCGCGTCATGCAGAGCCCTCTCGAGCTCTCTGCATGACCCGGACGGGCATCATCTGTGTTACATGTAGGTCCCTTGCCCACTACTCGTGCGCGCGCCCTCGTACAAACACTGTTCCAGTTCTACTCGACCACCGAGCACGCGGCTAGCTCTCTTTCCGTTACAAGAGAGCTACCCCGCCCTCGCGTCCCCGTTCGCGCGTCATGCAGAGCCCTCTCGAGCTCTCTGCATGACCCGGACGGGCTTGCGCGCCGCCGTCGAAATGTCTCGCCATGTCAGTCCCCTTAGATAAGGCTACTGCAGTGGTGTATTTGGCAGCCAACGAGCCGGTAATGCAACCCGCTCGCCTGCACACATCCGCCGTTCTCGCGGCGACCCAGAGAAATCTCAAGTGAGTATAATGTCAGATTAAGAATGTAAGTTACGTGCCCGCTCACGAGCGCTCACGCTTACTAACAGACACATCGCCTCCGAAAAGACGTGCGTGTTTAAGTTTATTCCCTGTCAGTCCCCTTCAAACAGGCTACTGCAGTGGTTCAATTAGCAGCCAACGAGCCGGTTTGTTGACCCTCTCGCCTGCACACAAACGCCGTTTTCACAGCGACCCAGAAAAATCTCAAAAAGAGTATTTAATGTCTGGTCCGGCTCATGCCGTCGGTGTTGTAAATGTAATGAAAGTGCCCACGCCCCAGTGTTCACCACTACACATAAGCACTCCGAACCTCGCAGAGCACACTCTCATGAAGCGCAGAAAAGCCGCTCGAGTGTTGAATGTAAGAAATGTGTCCACAAGTCTGTGCCCACTATCTGCCCGCTCTGTTACACGATCAAGAAAGCAGGTTATGAATGTAAGTCTCGTGCCCGCCAGAGTGCTTTCACGCTTGCTAACACAAACCTCCCCCCGGACTCCGCCCGCGCGTTTAAGTGTTATCACAAAACGCAAGGCATTAATAAAACGCTTCCCATCCATTATGATCGGGGCGTCAAATACACTTGTAAGTCTAGTGCCCGCGCTCACGCTTGCAGGAAGCTTTTCCGCCCGGAGCGCTGCTCGCGCGTCAAAGAGTGAAAAAAAAGAATGTTCCCCATCCCTTATGATTGGGACATCTCACATAAATCAACCGGTCTCGGTTTTCAGCTAGCCGCCATTGCCCAGAACCGAGAGCGCGCACGCCACGCTTTCGGCTCCGGGTCAGTTTCACAAAAGAAAGCAGGTTATGGATGCAAGTCTCGTGCCCGCCAGAGTGCGTTCACGCTTGCTAACACAAACCTCCCCCCGGGCTCCGCCCGCGCGTTTTAAGTGTTATCACAAAACGCAGGGCATTAATAAAACGCTCCCCATCCATTATGATCGGGGCGTCAAATACACTTGTAAGTCTCGTGCCCGCGCACACGCGCTCACGCTTACAGGAAGCTTTTCAGCCCGGAGCGCTGCTCGCGCGTCAAAAAGTGAAAAAAAAAAAAAAAAAAAAGAATGTTCCCCATCCCTTATGATTGGGACATCTCACATAAATCAGCCGGTCTCGGTTTTCAGCGAACAGCCATTGCCCAGAACCGAGAGCGCGCGCGCCGCGCTTTCGGCTCCGGGTCAGTTTCACAAAAGAAAGCAGGTTATGGATGTAAGTCTCGTGCCCGCCAGAGTGCGTTCACGCTTGCTAACACAAACCTCCCCCCGGGCTCCGCCCGCGCGTTTTAAGTGTTATCACAAAACGCAGGGCATTAATAAACGCTCCCCATCCATTATGATCGGGGCGTCAAATACACTTGTAAGTCTCGTGCCCGCGCACTCGCGCTCACGCTTACAGGAAGCTTTTCAGCCCGGAGCGCTGCTCGGGCGTCAAAAAGTAAAAAAAAAAAAAGAATGTTCCCCATCCCTTATGATTGGGACATCTCATATAAATCAGCCAGTCTCTCCTTTCAGCGAGCAGCCATTGCCCAGAACCGAGAGCGCGCGCGCCGTGCTTTCGACTCCGGGTCAGTTTCACAAAAGAAAGCAGGTTATGAATGTAAGTCTCGTGCCCGCCTGAGTGCGTTCACGCTTGCTAACACTAACCTCCCCCCGGGCTCCGCCCGCGCGTTTAAGTGTTATCACAAAACGCAGAGCATTAATAAAAAGCTCCCCATCCATTATGATCGGGGCATCAAATACACTTGTAAGTCTCGTGCCTGCGCACACGCGCACTAAAGCAGGGCTATACACTTCAATTCATTCGCTGTCCCCCGCGCTTTCAAGCCCGGACCGCGACGATAGTGAATGCGGAAGAGGCACACCTACTTCACGCAGAAATAGCAAAGCTGCTGTGCAAAGGGGCTATAGAAAAGGTACCGCCTTCTCTGAGCGAGTCAGACTTTTACAGCCGATATTTTCTCGTACCCAAGAAGGACGGAGCCTTCAGACCTATCCTAGATCTGAGACATTTGAACTAAGTGCTTGCGAAAAGACCGTTCAAAATGCTTACGACCAGGAAAATCCTCGCGCACGTTCGCCCGAGGGACTGGTTTATTTCTCTAGATCTGAAGGATGCCTATTTTCAGATTCAGATAGTACCCCGTCACAGGCAATTTTTGAGATTCGCCTTCGACGGTCAGGTATATCATTACACCGTCTTGCCGGTCAGCCTGTCCCTGGCACCCTGTACATTTACAAAGTGCATGGACGCGGCGCTCGCCCCCCTGAGAAGTCAGGGGCTGCGAATAATGAACTATCTGGACGATTGGCTGATATTGGCACAGTCAGAGACAGAACTGCTATCTCACAGAACAGTGCTTCTCAGTCATCTGGAAAGCTTGAGTCTCACGGTCAACTGGACCAAGAGCTCATTACTGCCCAGCCAGTCAATTTCCTTTTTAGGAATAGCACTGGACTCGGTGACCATGACGGCTCGTTTATCGACACAGCGCACGCGCCGTGTTCGCCACCTAGCCACATCTTTCCAGAAGGGCAGCTTTCTCCCTTTGAAAACATTTCAAAGGATGTTGGGCTGTATGGCATCAGCTGCAGCGGTGCTCCAGCTGGGCCTACTAGGCATGCGCCCGCTCCAACGCTGGTTGAATGCTCGCGTGTAACGCCGGGTGTCTGGCGGCCAGAAAATCAGAGTGACTCAGGCCTGCATAGCAGCTCTGCAGCCCTGGTTAGTGGCCGACTGGTACCAGCAGGGAGTAATGATGGGAACCATCTCTTATCGTAAAGTCATCTCGACAGACGCGTCCAACTCGGGTTGGGGCGCACTGTTCGAGGGCAGACCGGCCTTTGGCCAGTGGTCAGACCAGGAGAAGGGTTTTCATATAAACTCTCTGGAAATGATAGCGGTCGAGAACGCGCTGAAGTGCTTCCTCCCGTTCATACAGGACCAGCATGTTCTTGTCCGCTCGGACAACATGTCTGTGGTATCCTATGTAAACCGTCAGGGCGGTGTCAGATCCAGAAATCTCTGCAATCTGACAAAACGCCTCCTTATTTGGTCTCAGATGCACCTACGCTCGCTGAGGGCGGAGCATGTGCCTGGCCATTTGAACGACGGCCCAGACAAACTGTCCAGGGACAATGTTCCCCCAGGGGAATGGTCCCTGCACCCCAAACGGTCCAGAAACTGTGGCGCCTATTCGGCAGAGCGGAAGTCGACCTATTTGCGTCAAAAGACAACGCTCAATGCCCGACTGTCTGTTCGAAGGACGAGGACGCGCTGGCCCAGGTTTGGCCCAGCCTCCCGCTATATGCTTTCCCTCCGGTCTCTCTGTTGCCACAGGTGATCAAGAGAATCAGGGAAACGCGCCACTCGGTGCTCCTCATAGCCCCGCGTTGGGAGAATCAGATTTGGTTCCCGGAACTAGCAGGGCTGTCACATACAGCTCCGTGGCCGAATCCGGTGAGGGCAGATCTCCTCTCTCAGGCTCGCGGCACGATCTGGCATCCCAATCCAGAGCGCTGGTCTCTGCATGCATGGTTGATCAACGGGTACTCGTTGCCCTGCCAGAAGGAGTGTTGAACACAATCACGCAGTCTAGAGCCCCTTCCACGAGAAGGCTCTACGCGTCTAAATGGTCGGTTTTCTCTGGATGGTGCACCGACAGAGGTCTGGACCCGCGGACATGCGGGGTGGCGCATCTGCTCACCTTCCTACAAGAGCTGTTGGATAAGGGAAGGTCCCCATCCACGCTCAATGTATACGTGGCGGCCGTGGCAGCGTTCGCAGACGCACGGCCAGTCATTGGGAAGACACGAGTTGGCCATCCGCTTCCTAAGAGGAGCTAGAAGGATGAATCCGCCGCGCCCCCCTTCGGTTCCCATGTGGGATTTTTCATTGGTCCTCGAGGCCCTGAAAGCTATTCCATTTGAACCATTAGACATCGTGGGGTAGAAATATCTATCACTGAAAACCGTCTTTCTGACTCTCCATTCAGAGCGCAAGTTATTTCGTTGTCAGCTCTCCCAGCATCTAACAGCGAAGGTGATGTGAATCTCCTCTGCCCTGTCAGAGCACTGAGGTTTTACATTACGCGCTCCGCCTCCTTCAGGCGTTCGGAACAGCTTTTTGTTTCGTTTGGTGGGCGCACCAAGGGTCTCGCCTCCTCGAAACAGAGCCTGTCCAGATGGATAGTAGACGCTATAGCGGCCGCGTACGCGTCAAAAGGTCTGCAATGCCCTCTGGGCATCAGGGCTCATTCCACGAGAGGCGTGGCCTCTTCGTGGGCATGGTCCAGTGGAATTTCTATCCATGACATATGTGTAGCGGCGGGCTGGAGCTCCCCGTCTACCTTTGTCAGGTTTTATAACCTAGAAGTTCCTGCCTTGCAGGCTAAACTGTTGTCAGTCTGAAGGAGAGGTGTATTCTGCCCAGATATCCTGCTCAGATGACTCTCACATGACTCAGCTCTCCTGGTTGAGCTCCACTAAGTAGGGTATGTGCCATGTGCCTATACAGACCGGCGCGCTGCTCTGTATTCCCTATGTGTGCTTATGTACAAGTGATGGCCCGCATGGCTGGCCACCTTATTTTTTCCACTTATGGGGTTCCCCTGAAAGCTCGGGGTCTCATGTGGATGCTTGGCGCGCACGGCGTTGACAAAGTGTTCCCGTAGCGTAAGCTAAACTTACGCAATACAAGAGAACCTCTCGTAAGAGAACGATACTCGGTTACTAACATAACCTCGGTTCTCTCTAGAGAGGGAACGAGTATTGCGTAACCGGCCGTGCTCGCACCACGAGCGACTTCGCTTCAGTCGACGAAAACCAGGGAAGTCAGCCTACAGCCCCTAGTGTTATACGCTAAGCCACGCCCATTCTGGCGGGCTGTGACGCTATGAAGGCGTGGGCGCCCTTCATTGGGCATGACGTCATGCCGGGCTCACTGGTAGGCTGCAGTAGTTGCCCGCAGGGCAGCCAATGAGCACGCGAGATGGCCTGCTCTAGGTTTGCTAGCTGCTGCACTGCGTTGACAAGGAATACAAAATTAAGGATAATTTTTTGGCTTCAGTATCTCGAGAAGATGAATCTTTCCCGTAGCGTAAGCTAAACTTACGCAATACTCGTTCCCTCTCTAGAGAGAACCGAGGTTACGTTAGTAACCGAGTATCGTTTTATTGCATTGTTGACAACAACCATGTCAGCAATAGCATTTTCCTGAATAATTCTCCAAAATATTTTTCCTCCTGTTGGGGGCAGCTTTTGGGTCCTGTTGTAAAAATATATTTTACAGTCAAACTTCCTGTAATATATATTTGTGTAAATATGATATAATTGCAATACAAAATAAATTCCTGTAATGTTTTCATTTACTGTAAGGATGTAACTCTCACCTGTTTGTATGAGGGAAAATTCACATTACAGATGCCACTGTGGATTTTTGCAGATTGGGTGGCACCCTCATCCCTGCCTCTCTCAATGAGAGACCATGGTTCACGACATGGTCTATAAGTGTAGCCCTTATTTCATCTGACATTTTTTGTGTTCTTTGTGTTCCTCCACGCATCCGCCCTCTCCCTGCCACCCTTCTCCCTCCACGAACCCGCTTTCCTTGTTCCATTTCAAAAATTAGTCTTTCTGAGATCTACCTATATATATATATATATGTGTGTGTGTGTGTGTGTGTGTGTGTGTGTGTGTGTGTGTGTGTGTGTGTGTGTGTGTGTGTGTGTGTGTGTGTGTGTGTGTGTGTGTGTGTGTGTGTGTGTGTGTGTGTTTACTAGCAAGTCTAAAACAAGACCTGCTTAGCCTTTCAGCTGAGGCACAAGGCAGAAATCTATTCTGTTTTGAATGTGTGGTTCAGAGTTTTGACTGCAGTGTATTAGCATTTGAACAAAGTGCTTTAAATCCACAGTGTTGTGCAGGTTGTGGTTAAAGTCATGGGATAAGTGTGTAGAGTTTTGAAAACTGTTCAAGCAATGAAAAATGAACTTGAGTTCGGTCCACATGATTTGCTGCTGTGCAGACTGTAGTTAGAGTTTTGCACATGTAGCTCCAGCTGTGCTCACTGTCGTTTAGCAATCGAAAAAAACTGTGAATGTATTTAACTTTCAGACCTCTGTCAGTTAAAAGACAAAACTGCATGTATTTTGTGGAAGAACGTTGTTTTGGTTGTGCTTGGGCTCTCTGTATTTATGGATATGACGAGACACGTATGACATATGTATGCAATTTCCCATCAGGTCTAAGATATAAACACTTATAATAGACTTACCATAGTGAACCAGGGTAAGAAAAAAACACATTATAGAAGAAGGATTGCAGATGTAGTGACTCATTATTTAAATGTAGTTAATTTTAGAAGTTACATAGTGTATCTACAGTCATGGTAAGAATTAATGGCACCGCAAAAATCTAACCTTTCATTGAAGTAAAAGAATTAAAAGTGGGGGGGAAATCACGTTATGAAATAAATGATTTTCGCCAAAACACGTTGGCCACAAATATTGGCACCCTTTTATTAAATACTTTTTGCAATCTCCTTTTTTTAAGATAACAGCTCTGAGTTTTCTCTTATAATGCCTGATGAGTTTGGAGAACACCTGACCAGAGATCAGAGATCATTCCTTCATGCAGAATCTCTCCAGATCCTTCAGATTCCCAGATCCATGTTGGTGCTTCTTCTCTTCAGTTCACTCCACTCATCAGGTCAGGGACTGGGACGGTCATGGCAGAAGCTTCATTGTGTGCTCCGTAACACATTTTTGTGTTGATTTTGATATTTGTTTTGGATCGTTGTCCAGATGGAAGATCCAGACACGGCCCATTATTAGATTTCTAGCAGAAGGCGTCAGGTTTTGATTTTTTATCTGTTGATATTTGATAGAATTCACGATGCCATGTATCTGAACAAGAAGTCCAGGACCTCCAGCAGAAAAATAAGCCCACAACATGAAAAGATCCAGCGGTATATTAAATTGTACACATGGGGTACTCTTTATCCTTGTGTGCACAAAACCCATCTAGTGTGTTTCTGCCAAAAAGCTCTTTTTTTAGTTTCATCTGTCCACAGAAGCCTGTGCCATTTGAAGTTCCAGTCATTCTAACAACTGAATATGTTGGAGTTTGTTTTTGGAATAGCGAGAAGGATTTTTCTTGAAACCCTCCCAAACAACATGTGGTGATGTAGGGGTTGTTTGATTTTTTTTTTTTTTTAAATAAGCTTTCTGACCCCCAAGACTCAACTAATCTCTGCAATTCTCCATCTGTGATCCTTGAAGAGCTGTTGGCCACTCAAACTCTCCTCCTCACTGTGCACTAAGGCAATATAGACACACGTCCTCTTCCTGGCAGATTCATAACATCTTTAGTTGATTGTAACTTCTTAGTTATTGCCCTGATGGTCAAAATGGGGATTTTCAAATCTTTAGCTATTTTCTTACAGCCACTTTCTATTTTTTTTTTTTTTTTTTTTTGATGCACATCAGAACTTTGGTTTTACTCATTGTGATGGATGAATAAGGGAATTTGGCCTTTGTGTTTCCTCATATTTAAACTCCTGTGAAACAAGAAGTCATAGCTAGACAGTTTCATGTTCCTAGTCACCCTGGTGTGCTAAAAAAAGGTAAACATTAATGGGAATATACTTCAGAGATATTTTACTCGTAAAAAAATTCTAGGGGTATCAATAATTGTTGCCAACGTGTTTTGGAGAAAAACATTTATTTTATAATGTGATTTCCCCCCCACTTTCAATTCTTTTACTTCAATGAAAGGTTAGATTTTTGGCAATTTTTTGAATGAAAGATCAAAAGGATAAACAATGCAGATTTATTTTTTACAGCCAGTTTTGATCATATTTACCAGCGGTGCCATTAATTCTGACCATGACTGAATAATCTATTTTTAAATTGTATGAATGAAACCGCTTGTAAACACGTTATCACTTGAAAAAATTAAATAATTTGCAATATGAAATATTATGCAATTATTTAGGACATTTCTCCTTATTTAACCTTTTTGCCATAAACGTTTCCTTAAAATTAGGTCAAGTAAGTACCCTATATCCCACACTTTTTTCTAAAGTTTACAATTCAGCCAGTTTGAAGTAGACTGTGAAGAAAACGGTGTGGTTAATACTTTGGCTGTAAGGTCTAACCCAGTTTTCACAATCAGTCTTTTTGATGTCACTTTTCTTCTTCACAGGACAAAGTGTTATTTACTATTTTCTCAGCTCACACACCCATCGCAGGAAGCTGTAAACACTGTGTGTGTTTGTGTGTGTGTGTGTGTGTGTGTGTGTGAGAGAGAGAGAGAGAGAGAGAGAGAGAGAGAGAGAGAGAGAGAGAGAGAGAGAGAGAGAGAGAGAGAGAGAGAGAGAGAGAGAGAGAGAGAGAGAGAGAGAGAGAGAGACAATGGCAAAACTGCTGTTTCTCTCGACCCGTAACACATCCACTCACACTGCAGTTTTGACAGTCAGGACATTTTGGACCATGAGTCTATTACCAGGAGCATAACTGTGTCCCACAAGGAAGGAAACAAACTGAACAAAATGTCTTCAGAAAAACTTCTCTGTCTTTTTTTTTTGTTGGGAAAAATTAAAAAAATGTAACTGTCTCGAGTTCAGTCTGACACGTTCTATGACACTGTGGGAAACATGGAATTACATACATGAGATTTCACAAATCCTACCTCTGATGGAGTTTTAGATTCTTTAAACCCGTTCACTGGTGACGTAATAATCACATGCTTGGAGCATTTATTGTAATAATAAGTGTTCTCATAAACGTCTGGAGCAGTGATTGTGTCAGCACACGAGACTTTAAATCAGAATAGCAGAGGCACTGGGAAACAGTGCAAAAGTGGAAAGAGGAATTTCACAGTTTCCACTGTGACCATAAGACGTGCTTTCACTCGTGCTCCGTTGCATAATGTCTCACATCTGCTTCATTATGTAATATATGAGACTACAGTCTGCTAAAAATGAAGTTACAAAAGTACCCTGTAGGTACTTACTGTACTGTAAGGGGGAAATTTTAATTCATACAAAAAAATTTTGGACACTTAAAGGGATAGTTCACCTAAAAATATCCAGTCTGTCATTATTTACTCACCCGTCATGACTTTCTTTCTTCTCTGCAGGGTAAAATATACAATAGAAGACAATAGTAACTAAAATGCTGGTTATCAACATTCTTCTGAAAATCTTCTTTATATGTTATGTTTCCCAGAAGGAAAATCATACAGGGTAATTTAGAGTAAATTATATTTTTAAAAAAAATATTTAAATTAAAAAAGCATGGACGACAACCCATTAGATAAGAAAGCAAGTATAATATACAACCTGTTTGATGTTTTCTCTAATGCTGTAACATTCATGCATTTCAAGTGCATTCTCTCTTGTGAAAATACCGCAAACAAGAAAAAAACAGTGCTGGTTTCGACTGCAGTGCAGCTTCAGTTTCCTCTTTCATCCGCTGCAGAGCGTCTATACATATCTGTGCACTTCCTTTTCTGAACAGAGATGGTTTCACCAGGACCATGACCTGAATCGAGAGCTGCAACTGTACAGATACAACTAGATCATGCATTTGAGATACACTCAGTCAAGCAAGAACTCTATGTTAGAGTTTAGGGCTGGGCTAAAAATATCGATTTTAACTCGATTTTCTGTTTAAGGAACCGATATTAATCATTAAAGTCCCCCTGTAGTCAATCATTATCCCTTAAAACTCATCTTTGATCACCAAAATTACATATTTAAATGTTTTTTCCTTGAAAATAAACTCGATGGCCTTGCCTTAATTAGTAAACGCGGTTCTATGAATATGCAAATGAGCCCCGCCTCCACTCACTCACTCCCTCACTCAGAGATCCACTCATTGACGATCACACATTGATCTGATTGGTTACAAGGTAGTTTGTGACGTCAGAAACACCAGCGATTTCAAACCGTGTTTTTGAGACTGTCTTTGGTTCACTGCAGTTTTAAGCAGAAAATACTCAGCAATGCTGTCGACTTATGAATGTACTCATGGTTTGTCTTATTAAAGCATATTAAAAACACCACATAGACATATAAACATTATTAAACGCTTGATTTTCACCACAAGGGGATTTTAAATCCGAAGAATCGATCTTTCTATTCTGTGCTGTTTTCAGTTGATGTGTGAACAAGTGTAACTCCTCCCATCCAATTAATCGCAGTAAGATTTGTAGTTTGTTACTTATGATATGAAACAAAGTTTCAACCTTCTTCAATTTTATTATGAAATTCAAACATTAAATAATGTTTTGGTGCTGCTTACTGTATCGTGACAGATCACTGTAACGCCTCAATTGAACCGATCATCTCTTCCGCTTTACTGCTATTTACAGCTTGAAATAAACATCAATGAACATCAGAAGAAATAATGAAAGATACAGAACAACTTACTGAAATCAATCGTGTCTCAATATAATCGATTCAGCGTTTCAACCGCTGAAAGACGTCGTGAAACAGCTTGTAAACAACGTCATGTAATTACATTTACCTCAGAAAATGCACTATATTGCATAATCATTGTATTTTTACTTAACCAGCCACCATTTAAATATTTAAATTAAAAATGAGTAGAAACATAATTAAGTAATTAAAAATGTATTATTATAACGTGGTTATTGCAATTTAAACATCAGTGATGTAGCAACTGGGGTTCCCTGTATAGTTTACAGCATTAGTTGAGATCTATTTCCATGTGGAATTGTGCCATGTACAGTACCTGGCATAATATATCCCAATTAATCCATATTGAATCGAAATCGAATTGAATCATGACATTTTTTGTCAATGCTCAGCTTTAGTTAATAGTTAGGTGAATCTCACTAAACTTGTCCAGGTCATATTTCACTGTGAAAATACATTTTATTAAGATTTTTTGTATTATGACTTTCTCTTGTCAGATATACCTAATTACCCTAAATAATTATGATGTAGTTATTCCCTACATTAAATGTGTTTAGTTCCTGATATAAGAAAAAAAAACATTTATTCATTTTTAATGCAAAAACCTTTATTATTTAAAAATTCTTTACAAGGTGAAATTAAAATTGCACATTATGTTAAACATGGTAACACTGATATTTTTACAAAAAAAGTAATAAAAAAATAGCTATATCAACAAGTCTTCATTATTTAAACAAAATTGTGCTTTTTTATATAGAAAAAATATATAATTATTTATTAAAATAAAACATCTACTGAGAAACTTGGAAGTTTGTGACAAATGAGAAAGACACAGTAAGCTCGGTTTCCTTAGTGAATGTGGGAAAGAAGCCTTCAGTTTCCTCATGTGGAAGCAGAGATTCTTCAGGTGCTCCGTCCTCTCCCGTCAGCTCACATCTCTGTCAGACACACAAGATTGTGACAGCTCAGGTCAGGGCGTGAGAGATCATGGATCTGGGGAGTTATGATTCATGACTGTCACTCCACTGATAGTGGAGCATGCTGGGAGTGAGCGCTGTTTAACCACTGGCCTTTGTTAGCAATAAGCATATTAACATTATCGCACTGATGGACATTTTACCTTTATTTGTCAAGAATGATGTTACAAAAGTTTGTAGGTCTTTCACTAAGCACAATGTGACAAACAAGATAATGGGTGTTAATCCCATCCAGTTATGCCAATTGTTTTCTGTTATATTATCTACTAGTAGATATCATATCCAGTTATATTGCAGAGACATATGAAAGTAACTCTATAGTCCCCTCGGGTCCTGAGGTTTGTTATCGCCACAACACTCGCGGTTGGTCAAACATTCACTGCGTAGAGAATACTTTTGGACTTGTAAAAAATTATAAGTTATCATCATAAGATATATAAATATGTGTTTTTACATTGCTTTAACTCATCAAGTTAAACTATTTTTTTCATAAGCAATACTTTTTTTTAAGTCAGTTTAATGTAACTTAAGTTGAAATTACTTAAACATCCAAGTTGATTGTACTTAAAAAATTAAGGCAGCAACTTTTTTTTTTTACAGTGATATACTATGGGTGTTTTGATCTAGATTAATACGATTCTACACTGTAATTCTGATTATGCCACATCATGCTTTCAAAAGATACATTCTTGGGAAAAAAGGTCCAGCGAGGGTTTATATAGAACCCTGCGGTTCTTGACTCAATTCTGTCCGGAAAAAAAGTTCTATATAAAGGAGAAAATTTCTTAAAATTTACTTGGTACAATTTTTTTCTAGCAATGAACTATGTTTACGAGCTTTTTAATTCAGAAAAAAATTATGAAATAAAAAATTAAAACAAAATTAATTCATTACAACTAAATCCATTAAATGAAACGTTGAAAGGTTCTACATGTAAAGCGCCTTACGGAACCCTTTGAGGTTCTATATAGAACCTTTTCTTCTAAAGAGTGATTGAGTTGCATTTTCAATTTTAATATAACATGTGACCAAGCACCAAACGGTGTTTATACCTGCAAGCTCTCTGTCCAGGTTTTCAATGAAGCTCTGTAGGTCGCTGGTGTCCCCGAGCCTGGCTGTAAAGAGCAGAGAGAGAGACAGAAGACGTGAGCACACTGGAACGCTCCAGACTCCGTGGAAAAGGCATTTCCTCTGGAACATTCCAGCCAGAACGAAATGTGACCCTCTGAATTACGTAAGGCAAAACAATAGAGTTTCCCTATGCACGATAAAACGCCACGTTCAAATGGTTTTAATAAACCAAGGTCACAGGTTTGATTTTGACATTGGTGGGTACATACATTAAACAGCTCTTATTTCAGTGTTATTGTTAATTTGGTGGATATTTCAGAAAACCATTTGCATTCATTCTAACAGCAGAAAGTATAGAAGATGCTCCTGCATTTTAAACGTTCACATTCTGTTTTCACTCCATTCCTTGAATGAGTGGGGTTTACTAGCGTATTTACTCAAGCTTCTCAGGTAATGTCATTGGTATGACCCATTTCAGGTGTGAACAAAATTACAATCAGAGCTATAGAAATGTCTATTCACATTTACAAGCATCAACTTTCTATAACAAGCCTTAATTAGAAGAGCAAAAGAGATTGTTAATCTCAGTGTGGCCCAATAAAGGTTAGACACAGATAGACAACAGTGGATATATATGAATATATTATAATTGTTAAAATTATTGCTGGATATTGGCAAGGACGTGTCCCCAGCATCCCTAATAAATAAAATATAAATTTTAAATAATAAAAATAACACAACAAAATTAGAATTACACTAGTAAAACGCATGCATATAGATCATATTGCACTGACTGATTGATTCAACTGGTTTTTAAGATGTCTTTTCTGGTTCACCGTCTTATTATCATATTCAATTCCATCACACCAGCATTCATGCATTCTGTAGCCAGATCAAAAGCATCAAAGAAGAACAATCCTCAAACAAGGCTAGAATAAGACGGACGGAAAGAGCACACAGGGGTTCGGGCCACGGGAGGAAACACCATGTTTAGTAAATGTGATGGCGCCTACTGGGGTTTGTGATGTTAATACCTTTTGGTGCCGAGGTCAAGCTTGCGATGTGGAGCTCCTCTTGACTGGCATTCAAACTGTTTGCCAGCGAAGCCTCACTACCTGGAAAGACACAGAAGGGTTAATGTCTGCCTCATACATCTGAATGCAAGGGTGGCTGAGCCACACAAGGGGATTGATATCTCAAGAATAAAGCTTTCTTACAATCAAAGGTTAACTAATGCATTTATTCTTTTACATGCGGATCAAAACAAAGAGAGATGTGAATCACATTAGCAAAGCTATAGAAGTGTCTCTGTGTGTGGGTCGGGTCTTTATAAGAGGCAAGACTGCCCACAGAGCCAAATCTAACAAAGACAATGTTTGTTTTTTCAAAAGTTCAAGAAAGTTTTATTTTATGATTAAAGCTAGTCTGCATTAAGTATATTTGAAGCTATTGAAGTCTATGGTTTGTCCTCATTTAGTGAGAATGTGGGTGTGTGTTTCATAAAATGAGAGAATCATATAATCCGTTGAACTAAAAAAAGTTCTCTTTAGATAAAGAGTTTTTACAGCAAATTGTGAAAATAGTGACTGGTGATAGAGAAATATGAGGAAAACATCTAATATATTTTAAGTAGTACAATAAAAGGCTCTGTGTATGTGCATTAAGTATGCTGTGCAGTTTGACAGGTAGTGTACTTACAGTAGTCTGAATCATCTCCATCACTGGCTCCTGTGTGTCTCTTCACATCTCTCAGCACGTGTTCAGAGCTCAACTCCTTCACAACATCATTAAACTCCTGCAGCAAGTCTCCCAGCTCCAAATCCAACTCTACAATGCACATCTTACATGTGAGAATTGCTGAACAAAATAATGAGGAATCATTTTCAACTATTTATGACTCTACATGAAGACTGTAAATACATACAATAATTAATCAAATCTCCTTGATATATATCACATTTGAAATATGGAATTTTATACAAGAAAAGCTTAAGCTTACCAGAATGATTTGGTGTAGACATCGTGATGTTCTCTATAGTCCTGGAAACTGATGATTCTTCTTAGACGAATGCCAGGGGTCCTCACGAGTGTGTATTTAGACTTCGCCCAGCACACAGTGTGTCGACCAATCACAGCACGGCGTGGTCTCCGTGGTCACAGTAAAAAAAGTTTCCCTTTCTCCTACACACATGACGTCACATGCGGAACGAGAGAAAGCGAGTTTCCGATCACTCCTTTCACATCATTATTCACTGGAAGAGAGCATTTCTCCCTGACAAACACTGTCCAATAAAAGCAGACAGGTATACTTAAAGATTCTACTCAATGACTATGCAACCAACTTACAAATTGCTTTTATTGTTGATTTCTCTAACTTATGTTTATTTTGCTTAATTTATTGTACCATTGAAATCAGGTTATATCTTTGGGAGAACTTAAGTTATCTTTCTCCTTTTATAAAATGTGATTTAAACACTTCATTAAAATATACATTTCTTTATTTTTTTCTGGGAGTGACAATGCTATTGAGATTGTTGTTTATTTCTTTGTGTGGCATTGTAATAAAAAAATAAAAAAAATCCACAAAAACAGATTTCTCAAGACTTTGCCTAGATTTTATGTCTTTATTGCTGAGATGTCCCTTATTGTAAAATATCTTAAACTTGTTGATAACAATAAGAACAGGTTCTTACGAATTAGCTATTTCTTACACATTTTTCTTACTGGTTGAGGTGCCATATTTTTTCTGTTTCTTTTCTTGCAATTAAAAAATAAATACATTTCCGACCTCTCCTCCAGTCTACTCACCCACTTTTAGTGCAGTTATGAACCTTTAATCATTTCCGAAATGCAATGCCTCTTTAAGTGTTAATAACTTTCCTTTCCCTAAATTATTTGTTTTACTATAATTAACTAGATGGTTTTTTTATGACCGTGGCTGTTACCATAGTTGCGGAAATTTTGGCGGAAACTGAGGTTAAGTGTTAGTAGGAGTATTTTTTGTAAGGGCTGTTATCATTCTTAATGTATGCATATCACTTTTTATAGCTTTTCTTTTTTCAGTAGTTCCACCATACACCAAAAAAAAAAAAAAAAAAAATGACGCTGGCTTTACAGAATATTAATGGAATATAACTATGTGGCTAGAATATGAACATGAGAGCCATCAGATAAATGTGATATCACGGGTGTCCTCACGATGGCGTCACTGAGACATAATGACAACATAGCAATAATACAAATATAGAAGTGCATTTTGTATTGAAATCCTCAGTTCCAATTCATTTTGGTTCGGGAAAGCAAAACTGAACATCAACAACTGAAATGAAAAGGTATAACTACTATAATCTCTCCTATTATAGTTTAGAGTGAGTGTGTTATTATAAAGCATTACAGGGAGCTTATATGTTGAATGGGGGAAAATGCTTAACCGCAACCCATCTATCATTAAAACGCATTCAGGCAGAAAAACATCCCGTCAGACCAGTATTTTCCGCTTTCACCCAACGGCTTTATAATCGAAGGTTAATCTCGAGCTGCTCACCTGTCGCACAGGTACGCGGCGCACTCCCGACGCATTTCACGTGCGCTCTTCTCGTGCTCACAGAGCTCAACATGTTCCTGAAGAATGGACAGCTCAAAACCACTACATTATGAACTGGACTACTCTACAGGTCAGTGTCATATACAGGACTTTACTCGGTATTATTATAGTATTATTATATTTTCAGAAAAAAAATATTTCGCTTATTTTGGCGTTGAACGCTAAGTCTGTCAGGCGTTACACGGAGGTAAAGTCCACAAAAGTCAGTCTGCATTCAGTGTGGGGATTAACTAATTATTTCATTCGGTGGTTTCAAATAGACAGGCACATTAGACTACTGTATACAAAGAAGCAGAAAATAAACGTCTAACAGTTTAAAAGGACAAAGTCTAATAACCTACTCAAAATGTGTTGCTGGCACTTTCCATGAATAGAGCACAAATTGGTGTCCCATATTTTTATTATATATCATGCAATTTTTGAGCTTAACTATTCAACCCTGTTAGTTTTTACATAATTAATTATTTGGGAAAATATATGCTTATCAAACATACACATCTGTTGCAGAACCTGTTAAGCCCCTTAGTGTACATCTGTCACCCTGCTATTTCCTTGAGAACGTTTAACCTTTGGATTTTATTAATGTTTTACAGGATGGTTATTTCTAGAATATTAAGAAAATAAACTATATATATAGAAACAATATAGAAAAGGCCTGGGGAAAAAATGACAAAATATATTTTATTTAATTTAATATATTTAAAGGTTACTAACACTTTTATGGTTACACTTTATTTAAGGTGTCATTGTTAGTGTAATTATGTGTTTAAGTACTGAGTAATATTAAGTAACTACATGTATTTACTATAGGGTTAGGGTAAGATTAGGGTTGGGTTGAGGGTTAGTTGCATGTAATTATCCATCGTTTACTGTTATTACTATGATAAGTGTAACAAGGACAATGTAAAATAAAGTGTTACCCACTTTATTTTAGTGTCGTTGTTACACACGTTAAATGTTACTAGAGTAATTACTATAAATTGTGCTTAACAACATGCAACTAACCTAAACTGCACCCTAATCTTAACCATAACCCTATAGTAAATACATGTAGTTAATTATTATTACTCAGTACTTAAATGTATGATTACACTGTAACAATGACACCTTAAAATAAAGTGTAAATAAGTACTGAGTAATAATAATTAACTACATGTACTTACTATAGAGTTACAGTTAGCATTAAGGTCTGGTTTACTTGCAATAATTATGCATAATTTACTGTTATAGTAAGTACATGTTGTAACGTGTAACTACATCACTATAAAATAAAGTCTTACCTATTTAAATTGTGGAAGAAGATGCATTGTTGGGGGATGCATTCATTTTTTAAGAATTCAAGACCTATTTTGTAGTCTGTTTATGCAAAGTATGCAGGTTTTTTCAAACTTATTTCAGATTATATTCTAAAGTAAACTCTCTTGCTGCTGGAACATCAAGTAAGTCTAAAATACAGCCTTTGCAAAAACGCATTCAACAGGGGAAAAAAAGACTGGCTTGGTGGTTAAGGATTACACAGTGTGGTTAAACTTTCATATGGAAAGAAGGGTGTTGCTTTCTTTCAAGTAGTAAGTTGCTTCTCTTGTTTTGCAGTGGGTGCTTCTCTTGGCATCTGCAGGGCAAATCCAAAGCCTCGGAAAACTGTATTTTACCGTCCTGGAGGAGCAAGAAGCGGGCGTTAAGATCGGAAGCCTAAGCAGGAACTACTCGGCTCCATACCAGCTCCGCGACGAGACGCACATCAGGGTGGACGAAAGCACAGGCGATCTGTTCACTAAACAGCGCATCGACAGAGAGACCTTGTGTCCAACACATCAGGACACGGACTGCACTTTTCCGAACACTGCACTCGTGGGTCTTAATTTCGATTTGGTGCCGATAATAATTGTTGTGGATGATGTTAACGACAACGCTCCTTTTTTCGAGAGGAACGAGATTAATATAGGCATACCTGAAGATGCATCAAATGGGACGGGTTTTCCACTGGATGACCTGGCACAGGATAAGGACACTGGCAATAATGGCTTGATACATTACCATTTAAAAGGCTCCGATGGCTTTTTTGGCATTAAACAAAACGGGTATGGACTTGAGCTGGTGGTACAAAGTGAACTGGACCGGGAAACTCAGGAAAACCACTTTTTGGTTCTTGTAGCAGTAGATGGAGGTTCAGTGCCACTCAGCGCTACAGCTAATCTCATTGTAACTGTGACCGATGTTGATGACAATTGCCCAGAGTTTGACGCCAATAGCCCCATCATAGCCACTGTGGCCGGATTAGGAATCAAGGGTGCTGCGGTGGCACAGCTAAAAGCCACAGACAAAGACCTGGGCCAAAATGCCCAGATCACTTTCTCCTTCAGCCGTCAGATCTCAGACAGGGCCAAAACGCTCTTTCACGTGGACGGACACACAGGTCTGATCAGCCTAGCTGTTGATGTGCAGGTTGACAGTTCTGAGAAGCACATGTTGAAAGTCCTTGCGAACAGCCCACTTTGCCCCCCTGCTCAAACTCAGGTAACCGTAGACATTAAGCCGCTGGCGAGTCCAGAGCCGACCATAAAGATCAGGTTTGTCGCAGAGCATAAAAACCAAGTGATTGTGTTACAAGAGAACGAGCCCCCCACCGTCTTGGCCCTCTTGGAGATACAAGACACCTCTGGTGATAAAGGTACTCTGTCCTTAGAAGCAGACAGCATGCCATTTTCTTTGAAACCGCAAACAGGCAGCTATTTGCTTTCAACTTCAAAACCTCTAGATTTTGAAAAGTGCAGGGAGTATGATGTTACAGTAGTTATTTCTGATCCTCACGGGACACGGCTGCAAGGAAGGAAAGTCATAAAAGTGGTGGTTGAAGATGTGAATGATAATGCCCCGAAGTTTGATCAAACACGATATGAAAAGGACATTAAGGAGAACAACACGCCTGGAATGTTTCTGCTGAAAGTGCAGGCGACAGACGCAGACGCAGATCTGTTTGGCAAAGTAAAGTACAGGCTTACAAACGAGGGGCCTTTCAGTATTCATGAAGAGACCGGCGTGATTTCGGTAGCAGAGTCGTTGGATAGAGAACAGCAGGAGACGTACATCCTGAGTGTTCTTGCCCGGGACGGCGGCGATCCTTCACAGGAGGGCTTTGCTCTTGTGTCCGTGAACGTACTGGATCTGAATGACAATCCACCTGCCTTTTCAACCCCACATTTCTATTTTTTTGTGTCTGAGAGCCTTCCACGACTTTCCCAAGTTGGGAAAATCCCAGTAAGTGATGCCGATGATGGAGACAACGGAAGAATAATGGATGTGCGTATTTTACATGAAAAGGTCCCTTTTGCTATAGACCTGGCACAAGGATCGCTCCGCAGCACTGGTGAGGTCGATCGTGAGAAGCAGGATCGCTATGAGCTTCTGGTTGTAGCCGTCGACAGCGGCAGACCGGCTCTTTCCACTACGGTGAAAATTACCGTTTTTGTCGAGGATGTCAATGATAATCAACCCCAGGTCCTTCTTCCTAGCAGCAACCTCTCCTGTCTGACCATATCTCCAGCTACACAAGCAGGGAGCATGATAACAAAGATATACGCCATTGATGAGGACTCGGGAATGAATTCGGACATCTCTTACCAAATTGTTGCGAGTGAACCGGCTCTCCAAAGCCCCTTCCAGATTGACCAGCAATCAGGAAACATCACACTGGTCCAGCGCCTGAGCGGCGAGGACTACGGCATGCACCACCTCTTCGTAGTCGTTCGCGATGGAGGAAAGCCAGACCCGCTGCAGACCACCGTGTGGGTCAACCTGCTGGTCAACGAGACTCTGGAGAAATGTCAGGTGAGCGCAGTGCCAGAGTTCCTGCCAGCGACGCTGCCGCCTCCGATGCCACTACCTGTCAAAGACTGCAGAGGCGAACCAAACGCCTGGCTCCTCCTTCTCTGCGGCCTGGGCATGATGATCATATCGGGCGGTGTTCTTCTGGTGCTTGCAGTGGTGTTTATTAAGCACAAACACACAAAAAGGAAAGTGAGAAAAAAGAATACATGGGAAACTGGAAATATCTGTGAACTGAAACCTTTAAACTAGAGCGATATACCAGTTAAATGATTATGTATAAAAATATAACAAAAGGTGTGTGGGGGGGGGGGGGGGTATGGGGGGGGGGGGGTAACCTGCAAATAGTTTTAACTGACTTGTACTTTTGGTTAGTATTGTATAGTAAGCTTGTTTCCGCCACAGAATAAAATATAAAAGGTATAAAAGGAAATTGTGACTTTTTATCTCACAATTCTGACTCTTTTTTTTTCTCAAAATTGCATGACAAACTCACAATTGCGTGTTAAAGTCAGAATTGGGTGATTTAAAGTTGCAAATGTAATAAAAATGGGTTAAGTTGTGAGAGAAAAAAAAGGTCAGAATTGCAAAAATTCTGAATGTATAACACATTTGCAAGTTTATATCTCAATTCTGACTTTATAACTCACAATTGTGAGTTTATATTCCGCAATTCTGAGAAAAAAAATTCAGAATTGTCAGATAAAAAGTCACAATTACCTTTTTTATTTATTTTTTATTTTGTGGCGGAAACAAGCTTCCATAGTATTATAATAGAAACATGATACTAATACTAAAATATAAATATATTAGTATTCGTTTGGCATAATTTTAGAGTCCTACTTCCTTTTTCTAAGTTAATGTGTTTATTTAAAATAAAATAAACTCTTTACATTTTCAATATGAAGATAAAGGACTGTGTTCTGTTAATTCTCTGGCATCAATGGTGTGACTGGAAGTAAAATGAAAATACTTACTGGTGCAGTCTTGCAGAAAAAAGTGCACTTGTTTGGATTGTTCTCTTGTTTCTCGTCTTGTGAGTCATTGTGTCGCCGCCGTGAGTTTATGAGAGGTTGTGCTGTATAATCTGATGCATTCAACATCATCTAGATCATGGAGCAATATAACTGTTTGTCTGCTACACTGATTTAAACCATTGGCTATGAATTCAGCCATTCCAAAAATGAAAATATTGATTGACCTTGTTTATTTTCTTAACACCAGCTCTTATTGTGACTATTTCATGTTCACCAAAAGCCACATAACATTTTAGGCATTGTTCTAGTCATCACATCATTCTCAATTCGTGGCAGCATAGTTAGCTAAATCCATAATGCTGATTGATGTTAATGAAATAAACAATGATGGCTGAATAAAGAAGCATTACCATTGGGATACATTGAGATGTTCTTGAGTGAGCTTGAACTTTATCCTTGATGACCTTTAGCTTTACACATTATAAAACAGACACAAAATTAGAGATTGACCGATATTGAGTTTTTATAACTGATTCCAATTATTTACATGTTAACCGATAACCGATATACAGAACCGACATTTATCCGGTTAAAGCTGCAGTTCGTAGTTTTTCCTCTTTGTCGCCATCTCTGTTCGAAATCTGCAATTGTAGTTTTTCGCGGAATTATCAACTTTAGTGGGTTGTGCTTGGGCTTGGCACAGCGTGGATGAATCCAATGTTTCGAGGAGAATGTGCGGCTGTCAGTCGCCGCGCCGGTGTGGATCCTGGCATTCACAATCACAGATTATACTTTTTAGAAGTATGACCAAAATAAGAACTTTCACCGGAAAATATCATCTGAACAAGTAACATCCACTTTTGTTCTGACAAACTAAGGGGAAAAAAGCATTGCAGTAAATTGCGCTGAAGTGTCAACTAGTCTCTCCCTTGTGAAGGCCTCCTTCCCTTTAGCTCTGTACTGATAAAACGTTGTCGGGATAATTCCGATTCACGTGGCAACGCGGAAACGATACAAAAAAATTCTCAGAGCACTGTTTTATGCAAATGAGCAGCCGGATCGCATTTAAGAATTTTCTGTTAGAACGGTGTCGTGTTAGCGGCCCCTAAGTTAATAACTAATGATCGTTGCGACGGAAGTGAATCAATCAAAACTAACTTTAGCTGGACAATAACTTTATTCTAGAGTTGTTGTAAAGCCAAAACAATCTCTGTTACTTTAATTTCCTATTATCACTGTAAAGCTGCTTAGAAACAGTCCATATTGTTAAAAGCGCTATATTAATGAAGGTGACTTGACTTGACTTGACTGGCTGATTATATCAAACGATAGCTTATCATATCACGTTAAACCATGCAAATTATACTTTCTTCTCAAATTGTTAATGTTAACAACATCAGCATTGCGTGACTACATTTAATGCCCTTCTGATATTATCCTTGTTTTCGCATGGGCCCGGTTGCAGTCTCTATTTTTCTTTAGCCACTCAGAATCCGAAGTGTTTTGTATTTTAAAACGGGTGAATCTCCAGTTGTCACTGCTGATTGTCGTTTGATCCTTTCTGGATCCGCCATCAAATTTATATGTTTAATTATAAAAGGTGCTTTGAGAAAAGGCTATAAATCTCCTCATCCAACATCCTCACACTCATAGTCTACTAGCCGAGACTCTTCTTTATGTGTACAGATGTGACGTAATGACGCAAAGACATGCTCGAATTTCCCTCTGAAATCCACCAGTACCACTGGAATTAAAATCATTATTACAAGCTTACCGTTTTGAATCGAGCTAAGCAGAGAGTTTTGAACACTGGCTGGTTATGTACTTGCTCAAAAATGTATTTTGGATAATTTTTAACCCAAAAAAGTTACGGACTGGAGCTTTAATTTAGCACTTTTTTTAATACTGTAATTTCTGTTATTACACTCCTTCCTTGCATAGAAATCACACACTTCTAATAGAGTGTGAAAGAGTGCCAAAAAATAAAGAGCACTGTAACTAAAGTGTATTTTTAAAGGTAAACAAATTGTGAACAAATAAAGCATGTAAAAAATAATTCTGACAAATTTTTTTTTAAAGAAAGCATACAACATTCTAAACCGCCTGAATAAATAAAACATTGCAAACAATCAAGTCCTGCCACTTTTTTCTGTGAATATTAATGTTTCACTTAGAAATATGCCACATTAGGGAAGCAAAATGGGTTTTGTGTTGATTGATTTTAAGTCCAAACTCAAATTTCAAGAGCTCAGCTTAGATCTATCAAAATTCAAATAAACTAAGCAATAATATGCACAATCAACAAATGGTTTCCATTGTGACTAACAGCACATGGAGTTTAAATCACTGTTTGATAGCTAATGCTGTGGATAAACCTCCTGAGAAAGGGTATGAAAATCTCAAGGAATTGTAGTAAAGGTTGTCATACATCATTCATCTCAAACCCGCAGGTTTCCTGTAGTGTCTTCCAACCAATAGTGCCTTTCTCAGCCCATTCAGGAGGTTCAGAGACTCAATAAACGTGCATGGAATGAGGAAACTGTAAATTATTCTCTTTTGAATGCCAGTGATTTGGACAAGATTATGCATGAAAGAAATTGTAAGAACTTTACATGTTTCTTTATACAAGTAAAAATAAAATAAGTGTCCAATAAAACAAGTTCTTGAAAGAAAACAAAACAGATACCATAATCATATACAGTTCCCAAGAAGACTTGAAAGGAGTTTTATCAATGACACAAAACCAAAAGCATGTTTAGGCAGGTCTGCTGAGTGCCGGTGGAATGAGAAAGCATTTCCCTAAAGAAGATATGAGTAAGAAAACACTGTCAGGTAACTGTCATGTTTCCACATACGGGCTAGAAAGATACTTCATGTATGATTCTTGAATTGCATTAATATCCATTGCTGCTCCTCTTCTTTAAATGCCTCAAGCCTGTTTTTGATCCTTCCACTTTTTACGGCCACTAAAAGATAAATACTGTCATAAAGATAAATCGGGTGTTAAATACTTTTAACTATTTGTACATATTTGATCTGCCCTCAGTTCAAATGAGCTCATGAGACAACGTTATATTTTCCAAAAGCATAAAGAGTTATGCACCTGCAAACATAACAATGTTTTAAATCAATGCATCAATAGAAGGATTTACTGTACTGTGTTGGTAGGTTGATTGGTATCAGATGGTAATACTGAACTGAATGCTTAAAATTTAGCCTACCTTCAGGTATTAACTTCAGCATATTTCAAAAACACTATGACTGCCATATTGAAAAAATAGCACCATGTTTGGTACTTATTAACTCACATTCCCACAAGTTAATATGTTGTGGCCTCAACATGCTATGATATTATGTTATGGCCATGACAAAAAATAAATGAACAGTGGAATGTAACGCATAGGAATGAATTTCACTATCACTGAATGATGTTTTAATTTTTTTAACTAGCATTTGTTATTCTAATCAGTGCTGGCAGTAACTGATTACATGTGATCTGGATTCAGATTCCAAAAATTAAGTACTTGTAATTGGATTGTTTTAAAATACTTTTTTTTAAAATACTTTTTTTTTTAAATACTCATAGTCAGACAACAGTTACTTTTTCATTGATTACATGATTATATGTTATTTTCACAATAGCAGTAAATTATTCATAATTTATTGATTCTCCCTACTACTTCCAGGTTTGTGAAATTGCACACACAGACCAGCCACTAGTGTGGTTGTGACTGGTCACTATGAAAAATACAGTATTATAAATGCAATACAATACCCATGTGAACTGTAACATGATAAATTCTGTCAGGAACGTCTCCGGTTACTTAACTGTAACCTTGTTCCCTGAGAAAGCGGAACGAGATGCTGCGCTGCTCAGCGCATTGGGAACATGAGAACGGCGGGGAGCAGAAAGCCTCAAGAGTGACAGGATGTACAGCCGAAAATGGAACCTTAGGCAGCTAATCAGGATGTGGATGCAAAATCACTTTTTTTACCATTCCTGGGGCAAAGTCTAAGCAGGATGGCGAGATAGACAGAGCCTGCATATCCACAATTCTTTTCAATGAAGTTATTGCCATTAGAAAAAAAAAATTTAGAGTCAGAAGTTTATCAGACGCATAGGTTCAAAGGGGGTGTCAACCAGGCCCTCGAGAACTATAGCTAAGTCCCAAGAAGGGATCTTGGTTCTTACTGGAGGCCTCAGTCGCCTGGCTCCCCGAAGGAAGCGAGAGAGCAGAGGGTGTCTGCCAAGTGGCGCCCCGTCAACTAAGGCATGGCAAGCCGAAAGAGTGGCCACGTAAACCTTAAGAGTGGCAGGACATGTGCCTGTTGATAACTTCTCTTGCATGAAGTCCAGCACTGAAGCAATCTGGCAGTTAACTGGATCTACATTGTGTTCAACACACCACCTTTCAAAAACACCCCATTTACCGGCATAACTTTTTCTAGTGGAGGAAGCCCTAGCACTCAGAATGGTCTCAATAGCATCCGGCGAAAGCCCAGTGTCTCTTAATTGGTACCCCTCAGGGGCTAAACGTGAAGATTCCACAGGCGGGGCCTGGGATGGAATATCGTGCCCTCCGCCTGAGACAGACGGTCTCTCCTCTCTGGAGAGTAATTAAATAATTTCCCTGAGTGTAAGAAACTTGCCCTGGGCCCAGAGAAAAATCTGCCTCGCTATTCTGTTCAGGTTGCGTGAGCGCAGACCTCCCTGGTGATTTATATAAGAGACTGCTGCTGTGTTGTCCACCCGCACTAGGACATGACAGCCCCTCAATTGATGGAGAAAATATTTCAGAGCCAGAAATATGGCCATCAACTCGAGGCAATTGATGTGCCAATCGAGCTGATGATCCTCCCATTCCCCTTGAGCTGGACAGCCATCTAACACCGCTCCCCAGCCCATCAGGGAAGCATCTGTCGTTAGCAGTCTGCAACGACACGGCGCCCCTAAAGTGGGACCCAAGGCGAGGAACCGGAGTCTAAGCCACAGAGATAGTGTCGAAGCCCGCGGCGCGTCACTTTTATTTGCCTTTGAGAATTGGCTCTTGGATGAAACCCTCTGGCTTTTAGCCACAATTGAAATGGTCTCATGTGTAACAGCTCCAGAGGAATCACCATGGATGCTGAAGCCATGAGACCCAACATTCTTTGATACTGACGAACAGTGCGAACTTGGCCTACCTTGACTTCGGTCATGGTCTGCCGAATGGTCTCGATTCGAGCGGGAGACATTTCTGCCCGCATCGTAATCGAATCCCAAACGATCCCGAGGTAATTCGTTCTCTGAGCAGGAAATGTTGAATTTCAGCCCTAGAGAAACTAGATGAGCTAACAAGATATCTCTGTGTTGAAGCGCCATCTCTCGTGATTGTGCTAGAATTAACCAATCGTCTATGTAATTCAAAATGCGAATGCCCCAGAGTCGCGTTGGAGCCAGTGCTGCATCCATGCATTTTGTGTATGTGCCGGGTGACAGGGCTAGGCCGAACGGAAGGACCCGAAATTGGTACGCCTCGCCCCCGAAAGCGAACCTCAGGAATTTCCTGTGTTGTGGAAATATTTCTATGTGAAAATATGCGTCCTTCAGAACGATCGTGATGAACCAATCGCGACATTGACTTTGCGACACGACCGTCTTGACGGTTAACATCTTGAACTTGAGCGCTTTGACTGTAAGGTTTAAGCCTCGAAGATCTAAGATTGGACGCAACCCCCCATCCTTTTTGGGAACTAAGAAGTATCTGCTGTAATAACCTGACTCCCTCTCTGGAAGAGGAACATATTCTATGGCTTCTTTGCTCAGAAGAGTTCGCAGCTCTTGCGACAGTACATGCATCAGCTCCGGTTTTACGGAAGTAAAAATCACGCCGTTGAAACGCGGAGGACGACGGATAAATTGGATTCTGTATCCTAAATGTACTGTGCTTAATATCCACGCAGAAATGCCTGGCAGAGGTTTCCACGCTGCCAGACTTTCTGAGAGTGGTATTAATTTTAATACTTCCTCTTGAGGGGATGTTAGATGTTCCACGTCCGGAATGACAGCCAGAAATTTGATTTTTTTTTGGGTTTGACTGTATGTGTGTATATTTCCACAAGTAAAAATGTCTCGGTTACATATGTAGCCCTCGTTCCCTGAAGGATGGAACAGAGACGTAGTCGATTGATTGTGATCACGCTTAGGGAGCCTGTCATCTTCGAGTATTGATAAAATGAGCCAATACTCGGATTCAGTCTCCTCACTCCCCTCTGGAACCTGACGATCAGGTTGTGCTTTCCCACGGATCTCCCATCCACTGCATCGTGATGTGCGGCAATAGAGACTGTGGTAGATCACCTAGAACCTCCGCGTCCCGTCCAGGGACCAGACATGGAGTTTCCAGAGGTCTGGACACGGGTGCCATACGGTGCCCAGTCCCTGAGAGAGAAGGTCCTTCCTCAGAGGAATGGTCCAGGGAGGGGCTGTCGAGAGGAGCACAAGTTCGGGGAACCATGACCGGTTGGGGCAATAAGGGGCAACTAGCAAGACCTGCTCTTCTTCCTCCCTGACTTTGCACAGTGTCTGTGCAAGAAAGCTCACTGGGGAAAACGCATACTTGCAGAGGCTCCGGGCCCATCTGTGTGCCAGCGCATCCGTCAGGGAGTAAAATAACTGGCAATGGGACGAATCTGGAGAAGCAAACATATCTATCTGTGCAGCCCCGATCAGCTGGACCGCCTGGGGATAGAGACGCCACTCTCCCTGGGCCACAGGCTGTCATGAGAGCTCGTTGGCGGCACGATTGAGCAGGCCGGGAATATAAGTGGCACAAAGCGACCTCAGATGCTCTTGACTCAATAGAAGAAGGTGGCGGCCGAGTTGTGACGGGAGCGTAGACTACCTTGATGGTTGATGTACGCAGGCATCTGTGGTGACCATAGCATGCCTGGACACTTGTTCTAGGGGCACTCCGGCCCGGAGAAATGAAGGGTCTGACGACGGGCTGAGGGTTTGGCGGCAGGCCGGGGTGATTGTCACACCCACGCCCACCTCGGGACTCGGCCGAGAAACCAGTGCTGATGCGGTCTCATATGGAGCAAGCTGCGTTACTTCGGCTGCCATATACCCCAGGAGCCTCTGAAAAGATTTCAGTGGAACCACTGTTATGCTCTTGATAGTATTCAGGCAGTACAGCACCAACTGGTCACGTTCCTCTGTGAGGTGTGCCGTCTGTTGGACAGAGTCCTAGCCTGGTTAAAACCAGACCCAGTCGTAACTGAGTTAGGGTCTGAGGAAGGTTCATTGACAGCTCACTTTCAAAGGGGCATCACCAATGGACGTCACTAAAATGCCTCTGGGTGCAATTGGATAGACCTTAAAACCAATCAGATCGATCGTCATCTTGTAAAGCCCGCCTCAACGTTTGTGATTGGTGCCTCGATTTGGAAACATTTGGAATGAGCTTGAATGGGTTCTTCGCCAGACTGCCGGAAGTTCTTCTGGGTTTTCCCAGGCTAACAGAGTCCATCTCCATACCGAGAAAAGAGATCCTCTGCACGGGGGTGAGTTTGCTCTTTTCCCCAGTTGACCCGAAGACCCAACTGGCTAATAAAGTCCCTGTGTTCGCACAACACAACTGCTCTTGAGAGTGAGTTAGTATCAGCCAGTCGTCAAGATAGTTGAGGATACGAACACCAGACGTACCTGGGGTGGGGCAGCGAGGTGGAGGACAGGGACCTGGTTCAGGCCCGGCGGCGGCCTGAAGCGGGGTCTGAGTGTGCGGTACAACACTTACCTGTCTCCATGTGTTGGCAGGGGGTATGGGAGAAGGCGTAATCGGGTCCTCCCGCACCTTGCTGCCGGCTGGTGACACAAGAGGAGGCTGAGGGGTGCAAGGCTTTACAGGGTCGCACACCACCAGTCTGACCCTCTTGGGACCCAGGAACGGAGAAATTTGCTCTTTTGACAATTCGGGTAATGTGGACTCCGGGGAACAAGCAGCGAAACGGTAACCATCTGAAGACCTCATCCCCCCATTCCTGGGTGGCCTGTCCAGGGACACTTATTCTTACGCTTGCTACCTAATTTGGCAGCGCCTGAGACAGGCTGGGCGGCCTGCCTGTGGCTGGCTCCACTCTGAGGCCTGGGTGGAGGCTGCTGCGGAGGCCCAGCGGAAGCGGCAGCAGGGGACGCCCTCGGCTACGAGCAGTTGGAGAAACTGCCACCGGCGGCAGGGTGAAGCCAGCAGTGGGCTGCCGGGGCAGGATGTGCAGGATAGCCTTCGTCTGCGCTTGGGCGGCAGAGAACTGTTGGGCGCAGTTCTCCACCGCGTGGCGGAACAGGCCAACCTGGGAAATTGGGGAGTCCAAGAACCGAACCTTGTCCGCATCTGCCATATCAATCAGGCTGAGCCAACGATGGTGGCCTCCTGGACCTCCCAGGAGCACCTTATTCTATGCACCTAAGTCTAATCTACCCTTGTGCACGTCAATGAGTTCCCTGACCGGATAGACCTGTTGCAACGCCATGGCATGCAAAGAGGAAGCGGCTTGCCCACAGGCTTTGTAAGCTGTGCCTGTAAGAACGAACGGTCACAGTTATAAACAGGAAAATTATGCACTGTTGTTCAGCTGAAGTAGTGGTGATTAAGTTCTGTTGTAAGGATCATCAGTTATTACATTAGTTCATTTAATCTATAAAGCTGATTTCAGGGTTCCCATTTCCCATTTCAGGGTTGAAATCCTTGAAAGTTTGTGAATCTGAAATATTTTTTTTCTTGAAAGTGCTTGAATTTATTTTGTGCAATACGTTTTCAGGAAAAATGCCATTTTATTCCCTCTGGTCCGCTAATGTGTTATTTCGTCAAAACTTCTTGGCTTGTTCATAATAGCTTGCTTGATTTACCTTAGTTACGCGCATTTACGCATTACGTTAAGTGTCCACAAATCCACATCTCGAGTTTACAAGAAGAGATCACTTAAAAAATTTCACTGTTTAAATCCTTTTTGATCTCTGCCGATCAGCATAGTAACGATAACTGTAATTTTAAAGATGTACTTTATTACTGAAATGCTGGAAAGTAGTTACAAGAAATATATTTAATCACCCCCTCCACCTCAGTGAACAAAAAGGAGAAAGAGAAAAAACCATGTAAACATTTGACACGGGCCATTATTGTGACAGCAATATATGTTCTAGTTTTAAATTATGTAGGCTATTATGCACAACATAAAAAATACAAACCATGCATCTTTATTTTAACCATAAGAGGCTGCATTCACTTTTTTTTAATTACATCCTTTTGAAAAATGCAAGATAAGAACCATTTCGAATATGGCATACACACGTCTAGCTTCCTATTTTTAAAAATGAGAATTAAAAGATACATTTTTTTATTAAATAAAATAAAAATGTATTCATATTATTCCAAGCATATGACATTTTATTTACAGCAGACACTCATGTGACTGACCACGTTAGCAGCGTGTTCGTTTGTTCGTGGACTTACAAAACTCGCTCTGCCACCGTCTCTAAATTGCCGTCCTAATATATGAGTTTTATCACTGAGGTGCCATGCATGATGCAAATTTATTTTTACAGACGTCCACAACACATGAGAAACAATGAATGTCCGAATAGGACTTGTACATTGTTTTCAATAAACATAAAACATTTGTGATAATCTGTTGCCCAAATATTTTATGTAATGTTGAATTGGTTCACTTGTTAAGATAATGTAAACCCATTGTCATGATTCTGCCATCATGTCTTTGATTTTCCCTGGTCTTGTGGCAGGATCATGACAGACCCGTGTTTTGTGTGCAAGCACATGGCCTTTTGTATGGGCCATGTGCTTGTGTTGTCTCGCTACGTAACCCCGCCCCCTTGTTATCCTCGTCTTGTCATTACTGTCTAGTCAGTTTCACCTGTCCTCGTCATTAGAGTTCCCCTATTTAATCCCCTTGTGTTTGTTCATTGTTAAACCTGCTGTGGTGTTATGCTCTGTGAAGTCCTGCCTGCGATTGCTCTAGTTTTGTGTTGAGTCATTAATTAATGTTACCTGTGAGTATCGTGTCTTAGTTACGTGTCCTGTGAAGATCCTGTTCGTTTGTTTGCTGTTAGTTAGTTATCTTCTGCCTTGTCTTGTTTAACCCCATCGTGGGCATTATTTTCCCGTTTTGTTGTCAATAAATTGTGTGTTTAGTGTACTCTGTCTGCGCCTGGGTTCTCCTTTTCCACCATCATAACACCCATGAGGCAAGAAAAACTTGAAAGCTTATTCATATAACTTAAAGGTGCATTGTGTAATATTTAGGAGGATCTGTTGACAGAAATGCAATATCATATACATAACTATATTTTCAGAGCTGTATAAAGACCTTAAATAATGAACTGTTATGTTTTTATTACCATAGACTGAGCCGTTTCTATCTACATCGCGGGTCCCCTTACATTGAAATACCCATTTTGTGCCACCATGTTTCTACAGGAGCCCTAAACAGACAAACGCGTTTCATCACTATGTTCTTCGTGCAAAGAAGCTAGCTAAAGTCCGCAAATAAAACACTGACAAAATGATGAACAGGTAACAATAATTTTCGCAATAACATTTACTTTTACTGAATAATTAATCTCTTCATTTATCTTTGTCTCAGATGACCATAACTAAGCTCTTTTCATTAAAATCCATGCAAAAGTTAATATACCTAATATTCTTCAGTTTTATACAAAACAGAAAATTAGGAGAAATAGAATATCAGATATGTCATATGGCCAAAAAAATCTTTTTTGCATAGTAGTTTGACACTAACTGTAACAATGTATCTTAGAATGTACCACGATGTAACCTTGCTCTCACTTTAAATGTGTCCCTACATTAAGTCCTTGAATTTGAGGGTATTGGACCTGTAAAGTCCTAGAAAGATCCTTGAATTTGAAGTTAACCAAGTTGTGGGAACCCTGAGATCTGCAACAAAAAAAAGACGTCATTGTCCAGCTCAGTTCAGTTCTCATACAGCAACGTCAGTACAGTCGGTACATTCCACACATACTCATACATTGATACTATATAAAAAAGACACTTTTTCAACAGTAAGTTCTTCATCAGTGTTGTTCCTACTCTCAGAGGCGTCATGCCCATTCAAACCCAGGGTTCAGCATTTTGAAACAAACTTTCAAAACACAAAATTAAATATTTTTTTATTTTCTATGATTATTGTACAGTAGTTATACAATTAATAATAGTGCCTCACAGCCGTTGACTTTTGGTTAATTTTGGTGTTCTGAAGCTAAAGTTTTGTAGCTAAAGGAGTGATTCATCCAGAGTTTTGAGTGAGGGTGGTTTGGGGGAATCTGCTAAAAAAAAACAAATCTGAATTTGTCAACATACCTCACCCAAAGCAGTATTTAGTATTTAATGAGGCTAGCCTTACATATCAGTTGAAATAACAGCCTTTTGTGATAATGACTGAGAGATCTAGGGAATCTGTTACAGATGCGGTGCATTTCTCTAAAGGACTACAGAGAAATAATGCATGTTCTTGCTTCGGTTCATAATTCAAAAGTAGACTATATAAGTCAGTCTGAAGACATGACTGTATTTATTAAAATGTTATTAAAAAAATCAACTGTTTTCCACATGAAATGCAGGTTGATCACCGGCAGTTGAGTTCACTTGCAATTTTGCTTGATTCATTATAAAAATGTATATAATATTAGGCTTTTACCCCGGCCCTCATACATACTTTATAATAACACCACTAAACTATAATGGTAATGTAAGAATCTGCCCAGGTTTTATTAGTACTAGAGAGTGACGTGTCTGTACGTAACATGTACAGTTAATACAGGTAATACTGCAGATTCGTCACATATTACAGTGTTCATGTTGTTTTGCCGTTCAAGAGTTGAAAGGGCAGAAACGAATCAGTTCACGTGCCGCTTCATATTTATGAGCCATTCCAACATTACATTGAGTATCAGGATTCATAGTGTAGGAAGAAGAGCCAGAACTGTTACTTGTGCCCCTAAAAACACTAGTTGAATGACGTTCCTATATCTACTCTGGAAGAACATGATTTTGAACACAGCTATGAAGCGTTTACTAAAGAACTGATGAGTTGCATCAGTGAGTTTTATTAGGAAGAGTTCACAAATATTGGTGTGTTTCCAGGAACAGGGTTGGGAAACACTGTTACAGCATCTTCTCCTACACTACATGAGCCTGTCCAGCAGAGGGAGTAACACACACTCACACACACACACACACACACACACACACACACACACACACACACACACACACACACACACACACAGTTTAGCTCCTCATGCTAATCAAACACACGTCACCTAGATGTTCAGGGTTACTCGTAAACTACAGGAATGTGTGTGTGAGCTGAACTCTGCAGAAAGTTAGTTCTTCAGGAGTTGAACAACCCTGGTTAATAATTAGACTGTGTGTTGAATCATGGGTTTGACAACAACACTGTTAATACTTAAATGTCCTCATATCAAGTTCCTAATCAATGTACATTTGACTCAGGGCTAGAGTATATTTCAGAGAAAATCCTACAGTTGACTCTTGATATGAGAAGCGTATCATTATAACCAGGGAAGTGTTTTTTTGGTAACACTTTACAGTACGGGTGCACTAATAAGCATTTATTCATGTTTAACTAATGCACAGATAATCGTGAGTTAATGTATGATTCATGAAGAACTAAACCATTAATTAATTATTACTGCATCAGCAACTAATAAAGAGTCTATATGATTAATAGATTAAGTAATGCATGAATTGCTATTAATTCAATGTGTTATTGTGTATTAATTCCTTAATAACATATTTTATTAACTAATAGTGTAAATTAATGTGTTAATTACCACAATTAGTCAAAGCTATGCACTTCAACTTCCAGTTGTCTGCTTTAATTAATCATTAGCTAATGATTTGCAAAGGTATCATTATGTTATGACTTTACTAGTTGAGGCACGTGACTATTAACTAATTGTTAAGTAATATGTAATTATGGTTATTTGTTACCGTAATATTTTATGGAAATGTGTTTTTGGAAAGTGTTTAATAAACAGCTTTTATAAACTCTAGTGATGGGCATTAATGATAAATTAATCATTAGCTAATGGTTTGCAAATATATAATTATGTTGTGACTTTACTTGTTGAGGCACATCATTATTAACTAGTAATTTAGTAATTGTAGTAATTTACACATGAATTTGCACTAACAATTAAGTAATTAATCATGTATGAATGCATATTAGTGTACCTGTATTATCTGGAAGTTGAAATACAAGGCTTTGGCTCATTCTGGTAATTAACATATTAATTAACAATATTAGTTAAAAAATTAGTTATTAGGGAATTAATCCACAATTACATATTTAATTAATAACAATTCATGTATAAACTAATACATTAACCATACAGACTCTTAATTAGTTCCTAATGTGGTAATCATTAATGAATAGCTTAGATAATTATTAGTTACACATTAATTCAGTATTATCTGTGCATTAGTTAAGCATGAAGCATGCACCCGTATTGTAAAGTGTTACCGTTTTTTTTTTCACCAAATCCCAGCAAGCACTGCTGAGAACAGGTCCTGTTACATCATCAATGGTAATTTTGTCCTATTTATGGTATTATGACTTACTGTATATTTGTCACAGTAGTTGTACTTAAAATTCATTGAATTTCATCATTTTGCATCTTGTGAGGTGCTTTATATATATATATATATATATATATATACAAGTATAAAAATATAAACATTTTCAAACTGTTTTCAATAATGATTGGTTAAAGTAAAGTAACTCACTCTTACACATAATTTATCCAATTGACTCTAAGGCTTTTTTCCTGTTTTCTGCTTCTGTGTATTAAAGCCTAGCCTTAACAAAGACTGAATCATTTAATAGTTAAATGGCTCTGGGATAAAAAATAAATTGGCCGTTTAAATGAGTTTCAATGGGGACATTTTTGTTCTTAAGGTACAAACTTGAGTAACTATTTTGTGTACCCAGTGATTTATGAAAGGAAATGAGGGTGAAATAAGAAAATTACAGTAAAAATACGCAAAATTGAAGCAGTTGGCATTAAATACTTTTTTCCTGTGTTAATGCCAACTGCATCAATTTTGGCACAAGTGTGTATTTTTATTGGAAATTTGCTTACTTCCTTTCTGCATTTCCTTTCATAAATCACTAAGTCTTGGAATAACCACAGCAAAGAAAAAAGGAAAAATAGAGCCATCTTAACCCTTGTGTTTCCTTAAGGACTTATTTGTCTCTAATTCTTTTTTTTTCTTTTTTCTTTTTTGATAATGTTTCCTTTCTTAAAAAAAACCCTAAAAGAGATAAACATGTCCTCAAGGAAACACAAGGGTTCAGTTGGCTCTAAATTTTACATTTAAGTGTGATTGATCAATGAGAACCTTTGATTACGGTGTTATTATTGATGCGTAATTTGCTAAATTAATCTAGAAGCAGATTTAACTGTGATTTTCTGCTGTAATATTTTCTGCTGAGGTATTTGCTGTTAAAATAAAACACACACCAGACAATAGACTTAAAGAAATCCTTTCCCTTCCTTTGGTTTGATGCTGTGGTTATTCCAAGACTCCAATATGTATTGTCTCCAACCTCCACATCCCAGCAGTGTGTTCCTGAGTTAAAGCCCTCAGATCCCAGGACACATGGATACCTGTCAATCCTCTCTGGATTATCAGGAAGTGTTTTATCTTCATCACTGAACGACACACTGGTCAGATCAGCAGAGAGTGTGAGACGAGGATCTGCTGTGTTTGGATCCAGAGTCAACGGAGCTGCAAAGACAATAACATCAGATTACAGGATGAGATATGATGTATTAGAAATGTAAATGTAAAACACATAAAGACTTTGTCTTGAATTCAATGTTAATATTATTGTATAAATAATATGAATATTATTTAATAGTATACAATAAACACTATTTTATCCTAATTCATAAACACAGATAATGAGGAATAGACTTTTCATTACGAGTTCGCTGTATGATCTGATGATTTGCTGATTATTTACACTTTAGAAATTCAAGTGATTATTAAATATATTTCTATCAAATGTTGATGTTGTGTGTGTTTATATCTGAACTATCTTCTGCACTGCGTCAGATCTGCGAGACTCACTGTGTTGGACAATTTCCAGCATCTTCTTCCAGACTCTGAACGGCAGGTTACCCAGATAACGCGACACATGAATCAAAGCTCCAGAACTCATCCGTGGATCCGGCTGTGAGATCTGGACTCTGAGGAACATTCAGGAGTCAGAACTGCAGTGAATTTGAGTTCAGATCCACTGAGAGAAGAGATACGAGCAGCTCACTTACCTTTCCATCGTGACTTTATAGTTCTGGAAAATATAGAGTTTAAAAACATTTTAATATCTTATCAAACACTCTCACTGTCAATGAGTCTCTCTATACAAGTTGTTTTATGCACAAAGAATGAAGCCAGATTGATTTGTCACCTTTAGAAACGAGACGTCATTGTCTTTCATCATCTCCTCCATGTCTCTGATTGTGTGTGAAAGAGCTGAGATGTGTGTGTTCATCTCCTCCAGCTTCTCCTTCATCCTCTGCTTCTTCTGCTCCTCTTCCTCCCTCAGTGCAGTGATTGTAGTTTCTTCTTCGTCTCTGAGAAACTGATGAAGCTTCTCAAACTAGTAGCTTTAAAGTAGTTTAAAGAGTAATTTAAAGTTAGTAAGGTGTTTCTAGAGGGTTGCTAAGGTGTTCTGGGTTGTTGCTAGGTGGTTGCTAGGGTATTCTGGCTGGTTGCTATGGTGTTGCTATGCGGCTTCTAGGGTGTTCTGGGTGGTTCCTTTGGTGTTGCTAGGCGATTGCTAGGGTATTCTGGGTGGTTGCTATGTGGTTGCCAGGGTGTTCTGGGTGGTTGCTAGGCGGTTCCTAAGGTATTTTGAGTGGTTGCTAGGGTGTTGCTAGGCGGTTTCTGGGGTGCTCTGGGTGGTTGATATAGTGTTGCTATGGTGTTCTGGGCAGTTGCTATGGTGTTCTGGGTGGTTGATAGGTGGTTGCTAGGGTGTTCTGGGTGGTTGCTATGGTGTTGCTAGGTGGTTTCTAGGGTATTCTGGGTGGTTGCTATGGTGTTGCTAGGCGGTTTCTAGGGTGTTCTAGGTGGTTGATATAGTGTTGCTAGGAGGTTGCAAGGGTATTTTGGGTGGTAACCAGGACATTTCTAGGCAGTTGCTAGAGTGTTCAGGGTGTTGCTAGGCGGTTTCTAGGGTATTCTGTGTGGTTGCTATGGTGTCGCTAGGCGGTTTCTAGGGTGTTCTAGGTGGTTGATATAGTGTTGCTAGGTGGTTGCTAGGGTATTTTGGGTGGTTGCCAGGACATTTCTAGGCAGTTGCTAGGGTGTTCAGGGTGGTTGCTAAGGTATTCTGGGTGGTTGCTATGGTGTTACTGGCTGGTTGGTAGTTGTCACAGATGGTTACTATGGAGTTGTTATAGAGTTCTTAGCATGTTCTTGGCATCATTTTGAACTTAACTAATCGCTATTAGCATGTAGCTATTCACTGCTAGCATGTGTAGCATATTGGAAATGCTGTTTGCTAGCATGAGTCAAAAGAGCCAACCCTCACCTTATTTTTGAACGTGAAAGTAAATATGGGTCCAGCTTCTGTTTTTTGTGCAGCACTTTCGTTTCCTCGCTTCCCTGGGCTAACTAACTTTAGCTGAACTGAATTGGTGAACTATGTCGTGGGAACATTTCCAAAAATCGCTAAACAATCGAAATGGTAGGTCAGTGCCACACCCTCAAACTATTTTACTCAGTTTTACAACAGTTTTACTCAGTTTTACACATGAAGGTGATGTTTTACCATTTTAATAGCAATAGTGAATATAATTAACATGTATAATAAATTAAATGGCCTACAAATAATGCAATAAGTGAAATGTTTACATTTAGTGGTTTTACAATTTTAAAAGTGAATAATTGTAATTACATTCAATGTAAACAAATGACATGAGTTAATAAATTCCATTAGTGAAATATTGTATCTTCTTGCCAGTTTATGTACATAAAATACACTTTTTAGTTATTTACATGTGGTTAGGACAACATCCACTCAATCAAAATATGACTAAATACAACAAATTACATTAGCAATTAAAATTAAAATTAAAACAGATTAATACATTTAATAATACACATTTTAATTGGCCACAAGTTAAATATCATGTTTTTGTATCCATAAACATTTAAATAGTCTACAAATAAGTTGATATTATACAACACTTCAAAAGTTATTACAAAATTGAAAACATCAAGGTGTCAAACACAAGAACTATTTAGTATAAAACCTGAGATCCAAAACACATTCTTGTGCATTATAATTCCAATGGTTTACAGTTTAGTGTAAAATAACTAATCAGCAGTGCAGAATAGAGATACATAAAAAATAAAATGTTAAAGACTAATCATATGTGCAAATGATAGTACAATCAAGAAACTGCAGGCTGTCAAACAATTATTTACAAATATTAAGCTACAGTGGAAATCAGGATCTTTTTGACATGTAAACTTCATGCTCAATCAGGATCCTTGTGGAGGATTTCCCCTGCGTGTTTACAAGGGCTTCACAGATTCTGGGGATTTTGTCCATTTTGTGTGCCAAGTTGATGGGTACAGTCTGGGAGAATATGTTGAACACTTTGAGCCTCCTGATAACTCTTTCCACATGTATGTGCACATTTTCAATCCTCCTTGTGGCAGTTACACCTTATCAGACAACTGCCCTCCTTTATGAGTGAACAATGGTAGAACAAGATTAACCCTTCTCTCAAACAGCAGATCTCTGATGGTAAAGCCTCTGTCTGCCATCACTTCATCGCCGGGATGAAGATACTCCAGGAAGCCAGACTCCTGAGTGATGAACTTGTCGCTACACCTGTCTCCATAAGCAGGATAAATTAACATAGCAAGCCCACATGGGGCAATAGCAGCTAAATACTTTATAGTATTGCTGGAATAATAATGGCTGTATGACTGGTCTCTGGAGTCGAGATTGTGTGATCTCTGCAGTGTGGTCTCAGTGCAGGTGATGATGCAGGTGGTGTTGGGGAACTTCTCCCTGAAGCACTGAGGCATTGTGCTCCGTATTGTCTCCCGTGGATAGACAAGGAATGTAGATTCTCATGTGCTCCTCCATTGTGTCTATCCAGTAGGAGAGGACCCTGCTCCTCCTCATCACAGTGGCTGTCATCTGCCAAACACAAGACCACATAAGCCCAGAACCAGTTAAGCAAACAGGATCCAGGTTGTTCTTCAATAATAGGGCTGAGATCCAGAATGAATGTTTCCTCTGCATTAGGAGGAACTGGCTCACTTTCCTCTACAATCGTAGGCTCAACATCCCATACAACACCTTGAATCCCGTGCAGAGCTTTAGAGTTCTCACCTCCAACAAAGTCCAGAACCACATCTGTGTATTCACCTTTCTTAAAGGGGTTGTTGCCTGTTTTGGGTGTTTTTTGCATCAGCAAGGTCCTTGTTGCTCTTGCCCTCAGATACTTCCATCTAAATTTCACTTGCTCCAAGGTCCTCTTCTGGCTAGACCCCATTGCATTCACATTCTGGGTGATTTCAACCCGAATGTCTTTCTTCCTTTTGTTAGTCACCATTTCACCCGCAACAGAGCTTCCTACTATTGAGGCATAATGGCACTTAACACCCTCCAGCAGTGCATGGATTTCTGCGACAGTGAAATTTTGGTTCTTTTGGGTCCATGGTTCCACCTCATCTGTTGTATTGAACATAGTATTTATAGGCCTTGGGCATGATCGATTTAATTGAACACAAGCCACAGAACGTCAGCCAATTGGTGTGTGGGTATTTGACAGCCATCTTATATTCAGCCTTTCTCAGAAGAATTAGAGAGAGGCACTGACATGGCAGGTGTTGTCCATCGCTACCACCGTTTTGGTGGAAGAGAGGATATATCAAAGGGTGTATGTTGAGCGTGCACAACCACTGGAGCAATACACCACTGGAGAACTGTATGCTCGCTTTCGCTTTGGGAATGCTGATATCAAGTACATTGCATACCTTGTCAGGCCAAAACATCAAAGGAGAACCCGAAGGAGTCACAGTCTGTCTGAGGAAGAACAGGTCCTCATTGGTCTGTGCTTCTATGCATCTGGGACTTTCTACCAAGTTGTTGGTGACAATATAGGAGAGGACAAATTAACTGTGAGTGATGTAGTGAAAGCTGTGTCAATTGCAATGGCCACCCTGGTCAATCAGTTTGTTTCACTTCCAAAGGATGTCCAGATTGCCCAGACCAAGCACAAGTTTTTTTCTTTTGGGGAACATGGCCAATACTATTGGGGTTATTGACTGCACTCTTGGCATATCCAAGCACCTCATAAGACGGATTGGGAGTACATCAACCGAAAGGGGAGGCGCAGCATCAACATCCAACTTGTGGGCGATGCTGACCTCATCATCACAAACTGTGTCGTGAAGTGGCCTGGGTCTGTTCATGATGCACGTATCCTGAGAGAGAGTGCACTATACAAAGAGCTCCAAACCAACCGACCAGATGGCATAATATTAGGAGACAGTGCCTATCCACTCCTACCATGGATGATTGACTTCTTTTCTTGCAGCAACCACACCTGCGCAGGCACGCTTCAACACTGCTCATTACAAAGTAAATGAATTGAAAGTGGGGGGGAAATCACATTATGAAATAAATGTTTTTCTCCAAAACACGTTGGCCACAAATATTGGCACCCTTTTATTAAATACTTTTTACAATCTCGTTTAGACAAGATAACAGCTCTGAGTCTTCTCCTATAATGCCTGATGAGTTTGGAGAACACCTGACCAGAGATCAGAGATCATTCCTTCATACAGAATCTCTCCAGATCCTTCAGATTCCCAGATCCATGGTGTTTCTTCTCTTCAGTTCACTCCACTCATCAGGTCAGGGACTGGGACGGTCATGGCAGAAGCTTCATTTTGTGCACATTTTTGTGTTGATTTTGATGTTTGTTTTGGATCGTTGTCTTGATGGAAGATCCAACCACGGCCCATTATAAGATTTCGAGCAGAAGGCGTCAGGTTTTGATTTTTTATCTGTTGATATTTGATAGAATCCACGATGCCATGTATCTGAACAAGAAGTCCAGGACCTCCAGCAGAAAAATATGCCAACAACATTAAAGATCCAACGGTATATTAAATTGTACACATGGGGTTATTTTTATCCTTGTGTGCACCAAACCCATCTAGCGTGTTTGCTGCCAAAAAGCTCTTTGTGTTTGGATGAGCGAGGAAGATTTTTCTTGAAACCCTCCCAAACAACTTGTGGTGATGTAGGTTTTTGTGTAGGTTTTTTTTTTTTTGGCTTTCTGACCCCCTAGACTCAACTAATCTCTGCAATTCTCCATCTGTGATCCTTGAAGAGCTTCTGGCCACTCAAACTCTCCTCCTCACTGTGCACTAAGGCAATATAGACACACGTCCTCTTCCTGGCAGATTCATAACATCTTTAGTTGATTGGAACTTCTTAATTATTGCCCTGATGGTCAAAATGGGGATTTTTAATTCTTTAGCTATTTTCTTGCAGCCACGTTCTATTTTGTAATGGTCAACAATCTTTTAATGCACATCAGAACTATATTCTTTGGTTTTACTCATTGTGATGAATGATTAAGGGGATTTGGCATTTGTGTTTCCTCATATTTAAACTCCTGTGAAACAAGAAGTCATGGCTGGACAATGTCATGTTCTTAGTCACCCTGGTGTGGTAAAAAATGTAAATATTAATGGGAATATACTTGAGACATATTTTACTCGTAAAAAAAAGTTATAGGGGTGCAAATAATTGTAGCCAACGTGTTTTGGAGAAAAACATTCCTTTAATAACGTGATTCCTCCCCAGATCAGATCTCGCATTCCCGCGGAAAAAAAAAAGGATGGTTCCGGTGCAAAGTCGACCTGAAGTGGTGGGTTTTCTTTTAGAAACAGTTTTGAGTTGGGGTACATCTTACAAATCTCGCAAAATGCAACATGACATCATGACTTTGCGTAAACATACACGCCACTTTCAAGTCAAGTGGCGTGTTATCTATACGGATTTTGAGCTATCCGCGTGTATGTCCACGCCGAAATCTTTTGCGTGTATGTCTACGCCATTAAATGTCCGAGTGAGTCCGCGTGTATGTGTACGCCGTTAAATGTCCGAGCGAAACGAAGCAAAATCTATATCTACATCTGTGGAGCGATATTTTTTCATAGTAGTGGTAGTGGTAGTGTCATACATACGCCATTTCATGAGATCAGTCTGCAAAATGAGGAGGATGAAAAGGCTGCAAGTACTAATAATGTGGATAGATGCTGTAATGGAAACTGTACAGAGAAACATATCCGAGAACGTTGCCAGCTGTGGTGAGAAAAATGCGCGTTCTTTACTGAAAATGAATGGTTCTGCAACTTTAGGGTGCAAAAGCAAACATTTCAGTGTATTTGCGATGTACTTCGCACTCGACTGTAACAAAACCACACAGCTATGTGCAGCAATTCCTGGAGATAGGAGGGGGAATTATGAAAGTGGGGGGTTTTGTGTGACGTCCACCTGTGAATGCAGACACGATGGCTGGACTGCATTTACATTACACTGAGATACGATCACAATGCGTCCTCGACTACCTCCGAACCTGGACACGCTGATCGGATAACATTACGATCAGAAGCGCGTTTACACTTGTCTTTTCAATGTGTATGTGGACAACATCCAGATACAGGTCGCATGTTAATGCCAAGTGTAAACGCAGCCAAAGTTATCCAAATCCTACTGACAAGTTTTGAACAACACAAACTGAAGGTTTGATCCAGATTAAAACTATGATTGGATTCCATGATCTAATCTGTTTTCAGATTCCTTCTTTCCCTTTTGAGCAACCCATTTCCAAGATTTTATCCTATCCGATAACCAAAATCCGATCAGCTTACCTTTGAACAACTGGCCCATAGATGGTAAAACATGCGGTCCCATGAAAAAGTGAAAAGTACATGTCTTCTGCAATAGATCTGCTGTTTTTCCTATATTTCCTGTTGGATGCTATATCATATTTGTAAAATAAAAATTGTGGAAAATTTCCAGAAAACAATTGCAGTAGTAAATTGAGAACTCATGTTTAATGTAATAGTTTAATTCTTCCATCTACTATATCTATAATACAACATATTGTTCGTCCCGAGATTCTCCACATTAATACATAGATAAATAGATCCGCCAGCAGCTTTTGGATTCCCTAACGGTCAGGTGGTAGAATCTTTGTCCACGGATATGGGTATTACACACACAGAAGGAGACAACACAGGTAGATTCCAAGCACACAAGTATGTTTATTTACAAGAACTGAATCAAGTAGCAGATAAAGATATCAGGTGAGTATCAGAGCAGTCAGAGAGTTTGTGAAGACTTAGCTGGATGGTAACAGTTCTGTTCTGCGTTTGAAGATTAGAGATGATCAAAGGGGAGGAAGCGCTGAAGACAGTGGACGATAAAGCTTTCACAGGTAAGGGCCCAGGTAGATCAATGCGGATAGACAACGAGACTAGACAATTGTGGTGTGGAAGGTGACTGCTTATGAAGGGTGAGATGAGAGGTGCTGATGAGGGTAATCACAGACAGGTGTGGTGATTGAGAAGTGAGTGCAGGTGATGACCAAGGAGGATTGTGGGAGGTGATCGACTGAGGATTGTTGTTCTAATCCGCCCTCCTGTATTTTTTTATTCCTCAGTAAAATCAAAGATGTGCATAAATGATTGTATAATAAAAGCAGGGGCACAAGTGTGTGCATTTTGTTTTGTGATTTCATCAAAACAAATAAGATTGATGACAATTCTGGATTTTCCCAATAAAGCTGCAATTGGAACTTCAACCCAAGTCTCGGAGAAGTACAAAGACATAGGGTGCTTCTCATTTCTTATTTGTGCATCCTCGTTTCCTTTCCTCGCTTCCTTTCCTAGCGTCTCAGCTCCACCCCCTGGAGGTTTTGAGGGAAGGACGCAAGGAAAGAAAATGAGGACGGAGGAATCGAATGAAAGCTTTTTTTATACATTGGAATACTTGCTCACTCGAGCGTCACTTTCATAGCGTCATCAACAGCGCTCAAAGGATCTGCCCTTATGTTGTTGAAGTTTGTTTATTTAAGAAATTCATAATAAATAATAATAAAGCAAGATACCCTGTTGAAATATGTGTAATGTGTGGTTTATATAAACTGCAAAGGTAAAGTATACATTAAAACAGATTGTGATCGATATGAAGGGGGAGGAGAATGTATACGCGCGTCACGTTTAGTCGATAAAACTCTTCCGCATAGGATACACCTGTGTATCCTCGCTCATGACCCCTCTGGAAGCCTCCTCACTCCTCGATCCTCGCCTCCTCGCGGTGCAATTAGAGAATTGAGATGTCCTTCAAGATGGCTGAGCTCGATCGGTTTCCGGGTCATAGGATGGAGGACAGAGGAACGAGGAGACGAGGAGGGATATTGAGAAGCACCCACTGTCTAAACATAATGGCTATGTTTATGCAACTGGCCCCTGAAGACAGACTGGATTTATAGTTTTAACTTTAGGCCTATTTTATTTGTGCTTTCGAGCATATTCTGTACTCAATTAACTTAATAAAGAATCAAGTGAGAATCTGTAGCATAAAATAAAACATCATTATAAGATAAATTAAAGGGGACATAAATTGAGAAATCAAATTTTCATTGAGCTTTTGACATATAAGAGGTCATCATACAATAAGAATATCCTGTAAGTTTCAGAACTGAAAACTTCCTTGTTACTCCAAAAACAGCTTTTATTGTAACCAAGTCCAGAAAACGACTCGTTGTGGAATAGGCCTATCTATAGGTGAAAGACTGCCCCTGCAGAAGATGATCAAAGCCCACTTCTTCACTGCAACATTGGCTCCGCCCACTGGCGTGTTAATGAGATGAGGAGAGAAGAAGGATACACGATCACTGGACAAAAAATAACATTCCTTCCAAAGGATCCTAATGCTAGGAATGTGGTTATTTGTTTTCAACAATTTGAATATCTTAGTTGAGTATTATTATTTTTTTCGGTACATTTCATTGTGGATTATTTGGTAAATCAGTCACAATTTTGGCGCAAGCTTTGCAAACAGACTTTTACAATATAGACTCAACAGTATTGCCACAGCATGTAACCGTGTTAATTATAATGACCTATCTGTGACCAGTGATTTCTGATAATGATTAATGTACAGTCAGATGTTCTTTGTCTATGTGTCAGTAAATCAAACCAGTCAACTTCACATTGTTTCTCTTAGTAGGATGAAAATAATCCGTTATGTAAACTGTGATTAATTTATGTATAGAAAGCAATCAAAGAACGCTCACTTTACAATCACTGGAGCTGTCAATCAAACAGCGCAAGTTTATCAGTGACTGAGTTCTGGACTCTCGCCAAAACTCCTGTTATAATCAACAAATCCCTTACTTTGTGTTTTTACAATGGTTTGCACTGTTAGTCAGTGGTGGATAAAGTATACCTGAAAGCCACACTTGAGTAAAAGTATAGATATCTTAACAGAAAATGACCTAAGTAGAAGTTAAAGTCACTGTTTAGAATATTTCTTGAGTAAAAGTTTTAAAGGGACACTATGTAGTTTTTCAAACTTCATAATATATTTCCAAGACGTACGTAATGCGACGTACATGTAACTTTATTGATGTCATTTGGCATTTTGTAATGTTTACATTACACTAAAAAACACAAATGAAATAATACAGTAGGCCTAGGCTATAGGCTATTTACTTGTAATTTAGCTGCAATCATGTAAAAACATTATAAGCCCCCAGAGACACTCTCCGTGAGTGGTAGGCTATTTACGACAGTAACGTTAAATACAAGTACTCTACAGCGACTCAAAGGGGCGCTGTTTGACAAAAATTGAATTCCTGCATAGTGTGCCTTTAAAGTATGTGATATTTATTGTACTTAAGTATGGAAAGTATTTTTTTATATTAAACGTACTGAAAGTAGAAGTACAAGTAAATGCAAAATAGGAGCAAAACAATATTATTAAAAATAGTTGTATACACAGTTTGAGCAGCAAGAGTCTTCAGTTTTAACTCTGTTTCTTCCATTTTGTTTTGTTGAAAAAAAATGGCAAAATGTTTATTGTAAGTTTAAAAGAATAAAAAATTAATATATTAATTATACCTTGATCATATGATAGCTGAACATCTTAAACTTGCCAGTAAGAAACTGTGTCCTCTGGTGGCTATGTGCTACACAGTTCTCTTACGAGAGGTCTCTCGTATTGCGTAAGTATAGCTTACGCTACGGGAAACATTCATCTTTTCTAGATATTGAAGCCAAAAAATTATCCTTAATTTTTGTATCCAATTGTCAACGCAGTGCAGGAGCTAGCAGACCTAGAGCAGGCTGTCTAGCGTGCTCATAGGCTGCCCTGCGGGAACTGCTCGCACCTTCACAGCGCCCGCCAATATGGGCGTGGCTTAGCGTATATAAGCAGGGTTCGTAGGCTGATTCTCCGATTTTCATCTCTTCAGCGAAGCTCTTCGCATCGCTGGACCTTGAGAAGCCGCCACCGCCGTTGAACAAGCGATAAGCCAGCTGAGGACAGTGCCTGAAGAAGCCGGCCGCCTTCGCCACCTTCAGCCTTCAGTGCCAGCTACGCTATCCGGCTACGTATCCTTTTATTCTAAAGCGTCCAAGCATTAAAAGAGCACAAGCGTCTTTTTAAAGATGTCTCGCTCCACTTGTGGCTCGTGCAGAGCCCCGCTCAGCGTCGGAGACCGCCACGTTATATGCGCTCTCTGCCTGGGCCCGGAACACGCTCCTCTTGCCCTCTCTTCCGGAGGATGTGAGCACTGTGAAGAGATTCCGATGTCGTCCCTGCGGGCTCGACTCGAAGCTTGCAACCCCGAAGCTGTCACTCCGCCCTTTGCGGGACCGCTCAGAAAGAAGCGCCGTTCCCTAAGACGGCCTGAGCCCGCGGCCACTGCGACACGCTCGCCGGAGTCCCTCCCTCGAGCCTCGCCTTCACCGCCCACCCCTCACCGACGCGCAGCCGCCGGCCACGGCCCGCTCTGCCCCAGCGTCCGATGATCAGGCGGAAGCGCCAGCTGCAGGAGACAGTTGTTCCATCCTGGCTTCTGATAGTGAGGAATGGTCGAGTTCTCAGCACCCCGCCGCGTCCTCGATTCAGGAATCTGGCAGGACCCACGCCGGAGTGGACGCTGAGCTGATGCGCCTCCTTTCACAGGCCGCTGACCGCCTCAGGCTCGAGTGGTCGCCGCCTAAGGAGCCCGCGCACAACAGACTCGACGGCTGTTTTCTTCAGAGTCACCGCCGTCAAGCGCCCGCTGTCAGGTCAGCGCCCTTCCTCCCAGAGCTGCACACTGAGCTTTCAAAATCGTGGAACGCACCATTCTCCGCGAGGCTCCAATCCCCCGTCTCCGCGTCACTCTCCCAAGTGGGCGGCACTGCGAGAAAGGATACAGCTCAATCCCTAAGGTTGAGGAAGCGGTTGCTGCACATCTTTGCCCGCCCTCCGCGAGATGGCACTCAAAGTCCGCATTACCGTCTAAAGCCTGCCGTACCACATCTACTCTTGTCGGTCACGCCTACACCGCCACCGGACAAGCAGCTTCCGCCCTGCACTCCATGGCTGTATTACAGATCCTGCAAGCCGATCTCCTCCGTGAATGGGACGAGAAAGGCCCGGATCCAGCTGCTGTAACGGACCTGAGGAGCGCGACGGATCTCTCCCTTCGCGCTACCAAGGCTGCAGCTCAAGCCCTAGGAAGATGCATGGCCTCGCTGACTGTCACTGAAAGACACCTATGGTTGACGCTGGCTGACATGAGAGAGTCTGAGCGGTCCGCTTTCCTCGACGCTCCTCTCTCACACACTGGTCTCTTTGGCCCGGCAGTGAATGGAATCGTCGACCGCTTTTCTGAGGTTCAGAAAGCATCGCAAGCCATGAACTTGTTCCTGCCCCGTCGTGCTAGCTCCGCTGCAGGTCGCCCACGCGAGCCGCCTGCACGAGCCACAACACAGCGCCCAGCTCAACCGAGACAGTTCAGCCACTCTTCGCAGCGACAGGGTGGCTGTCCCAGATCGCGCAAAGGCTAACCGCAGCAGACCGGTATTTATACCATATACCATATAACCGGTACCGCCTTCTCTGAGCGAGTCAGGCTTTTACAGCCGTTATTTTTTCGTGTCCAAGAAGGACGGGGGTCTCAGACCCATACTAGATCTGAGACATTTGAACAAAGCTCTTATGATAAGACCGTTCAAAATTATTACAACCAGACGACTCCTCGCGCACGTTCGCCCAGGAGACTGGTTTATATCTCTCGATCTAAAGGATGCCTATTTTCAGATTCAGGTAATACCCCGTCACAGGCCATTCTTGAGATTCGCCTTCGACGGTCAGGTTTATCAATACACCGTCCTGCCGTTCGGTCTGTCCTTAGCACCCCGTACATTTACGAAGTGCATGGACGCGGCACTCGCCCCCTTGAGAAATCAGGGCATGCAAATTCTGAACTATCTGGACGATTGGCTGGTTCTAGCACAATCAGAGACAGAAATACTGTCTCACAGAACTGTGCTCCTCAGTCACCTGGAAAGCCTGGGTCTCACGGTCAACTGGACCAAGAGCTCATTAGTGCCCAGTCAGTCAATTTCCTTTTTAGGAACCGAAAGGTAGCCGGCCCGGACAATATTTCTGGACGAGCACTTAAAACCTGCGCATGGATGCTAGCAGATGTCTTTGCGGACATATTCAACCTGTCCCTCTCACAAACCTCAATTCCCACCTGTCTTAAGACAATTATTATCATACCACGGCCAAAAAAGGATAAAGTAACCTGTCTTAATGACTACCGCCCATTGCATTGACTCCTATAGTTATGAAATGCTTCGAGAGAATCGTCATGAGCTACATCAAGACGATTGTACCGGACACGCTGGACCCTTGCTAGTTCGTGTATAGACCGAACAGGTCTACAGAGGATGCCGTCAGTACAACAATACACACAGACCTCACGCACCTAGAGAGCAGGGACAGCTTTGCTCAACTGCTGTTCATTGATTTTAGTTCAGCGTTCAACACGGTTATACCATCCAAGCTCGTCAAAAAGCTCTCCATCCTTGGTGTGCCATCCACCCTCTGTAACTGGGTCCTGAACTTTCTGACAGGCAGACCCCAGTCTGTTAGAATGGGCAACCACATATCCAGGACTATAACTGTAAACACAGGAACTCCACAGGGTTGCGTACTATGCTCTATACGTTATATAGCCATGATTGTGTGGCTTACCAGATCAACACCAGCATCATTAAATTTGCTGATGATACCACAGTCATTGGACTGATATCCGGGGGTGATGAGTCAGCATACAGAAGGGAGGTGGCTGGCCTTGTGAATTGGTGTCAGGACAACAATCTCTCCCTAAATGTTAGTAAAACATAGGAAGATGATTGTTGACCCACGGAGGAGGAGGAAGCAGCACCCATCACTCCATATCGGAGAGACTGCGGTGGAGAAAGTGAGCACATTTAAATTTCTTGGTGTTCACATATTTGAGGACCTCTCCTGGACTCATAACATCACACATCTGGTGAGGAAATCCCAACAGCGGCTGTATTTCCTGAGAAAGCTGAGGAAATTTGGTATGTCAGGCAATATCCTCAGCAGCTTCTACAGATGTATAATCGAGAGTATCCTCACCAGCTCCATCACAGTCTGGTTCGGCAATTGTACAGCACGGGACCGCAGCGCTCTGCAACAGGTGATGAGAACAGCCGAAACCATCACTGGTACAGCCTTAACAACGCTGGAGAAGATCTACCAGATCAGGGCCAACAGGAGGGCCCACAACATCATCAAGGACAGTAGCCACCCTCAGCATAACATATTCACACTTCTACCATCCGGAAGACGCTACAGAAGTATGAAAGCAAGGACAACAAGACTGAAAAACAGCTTTTACCCACAGGCCATTGTGAATGGTACTTATCCATTGCCCCTTCCCCCAACACTGCAAACTGCCCCATGATGGTGTAAATGACCCATCCCACCTTGTATGTATGCGTGCACACACACACATACGCACACAGACAGAGGGACATGGGAGTGAACTACTGACAACTTACCTCTGCATACTTTGCACTTTATTTATATTTCTCTGATGTCTAGTCACTTGTTATTTATGTGAGTTTAATTGATGTCTGATGTCGCTGGGAGGATTCGCAGAATAAGAATTTCATTGTACTGTGTGATGACTGTTTCCTGTGCATATGACAATAAAGTTCGAATTGAATTGAATTGAACTGGACTCCGTGGCTATGACGGCCCTCTTGTCAACACAGCGCGCAGGAGTACTCAATAGATTAAAATCACTGTTATTTTGGTGTATTACACGCTGCTCTTAGGGCAGGAGTACTCAATAGGTTCAAATTGCTTTTATTTTAGTGTACTACGCGCTGCTCTCAGGGTAGGAGTACTCAATAGATTAAAATCGCTCCAGTATAGTGATGGGGACACTTTACTGTCAAAAAGTACCGTCTTTCGGATGAGATGTTAAACCGAGGTCCTGACTCTCTGTGGTCATTAAAAATCCCAGGATGTCCTTCGAAAAAGAGTAGGGGTTTAACCCCGGCATCCTTGCCAAATTTGCCCCTTGGCCTCTGTCCATCATGGCCTCCTAATCATCCCCAAATACTGAGGGGCTTCATCACTGTCTCCTCTCCACCAGTAAGCTGGTGTGTGGTGGGCGTTCTGGTGCAGGCGCATCATCCAGGTGGTGCTGCACATTGGTGGTGGTTGAGGAGATTCCCCCCTTCCATGTAAAGCACTTTGAGTACCCAGAAAAGCAATATACATATGTAACAAATTATTTTAAAACATTATAATACAAAAAAATCATAATTTCCATGGGTCTAGTCTACTCCTAACATCTGTTTGTTTTAAGTTTGAATCAGGTCTTCTCCGTTGGAGAAAATTTGCCTGTGTCACAAAAAACTAGGTTCCTAGAAATTAGGTCCAGCAATATTCAGGTATTGCAGGAATTTTGTATTGGTACTATGTGCTGATATAATTGCATTGGATAAACTAAGGTAAGCTCTAGAATAATTACATCTTCTCTGTACTAATCATTGTTAATTATTTTAAAAAAAACACTCATTAAAGCATTCAGAAACATAGCTGTCAGCTCCCAGGGAATTCTTCAGGGCATCACTGTTGTAAAACTAAAGCAAAGTTGTAACACAGGAAGTCCCATAATTTACAGTGTACAAAATATTTACTCCCTCATTTGTTCTATAGGTATCACTTTATTTTCCATGTTCCCTATGTTATGTACATATTATAGAAACTGGGTTATAACAAGGTAGTCACCCTGAATCTACCCCCAAACCTAACTGGGTTAACATGGGTTAAGGTTAGGTTTGGGGTTAGGTTCAGGGTGACTACCTTGTTATTACCCTGTTACTATGTCTCACCTTATATCATCTAGTACTTTCTTAGGTAAGTACACTGTAAAGTACATGTAAGTGCAGATACTGTAAAAAAAAAAAAAAAAAAAAAAAAAAAAAGTGTAACCATTCTATAGTATTGATATTTTGGTATATTTGTTTCCATTTTTTTATTTGCTGGTTTTATAGTCTAGTAAATCTATACACAATTTTACGGGTATTTGATTAGTTTTAATCATTTCATTGTTACATCAGTAGGCCATTTATTTTCGGTTTATTATTTACTTGTTCTTTTATCTCATTCTTTAGTTGCCTGACTGAGCTGGCAGAAACTGGATGAATCAAAGGAGCAAACACTGAAGAGGCCTCTGATGCTGCCCAGTCTATGATTGCAAAAGGCGTGGATGCAAAGATGGAGAACGTTTGGTTCCACCTGATACAAGCGCACAATCTCACAGAGTTGAGTTTGTGATGCATAAATCCTAATGCGGATCTATGTGCAAACACTTAATTTTCTCACTAGGTATTGCAGAGAAACAAGGACTTGTAATTTAAAGAGTGCACAAAGCCTGTAGGCCGAAATGTGTGTACTTAGGGGGGTTTTGAATCGTCACACCTTTAGTACAATGAGGGAAATTGTAATTAACTGATTGGTCAGTTTGAACGTCTCACATTTGGGTTGCTCTGGCCCTTTCATTCTCTGAATCTCTCTCTCTGTCTCTTACTCTACACTCTCTATCTTTCAGGTAACATTTTACATATATGCTGGGTACAATTAATGGTAGAAGTTATCATCTCATCTATTTTGTAACTATTTTAAGTGTAACCATAACCACATATTGTCATTAAACCCTTTCCATTACAAAAAATTGTCTAACTAGTTTTGATCTGGTATTGATTTTGAAGGGCTACCTATTGCAATACAATATCATCACACTATATCGACCCCTCCACACGTATTTAGCTATTGTAACTGCGCTTATTTCCGTCTTTGCTATAAGTACATTACATTTATTCATTTAGCTGATGCTTTTATCCAAAGCGACTTACAATTGCTAGATATGTCAGAGGTCACACGCCTCTGGAGCAACTAGGGGTTAAGTGTCTTGCTCAGGGACACATTGGTGTCTCACAGTGGATTCGAACCCAGGTCTCTCACACCAAAGGCATGTGTCTTATCCATTGCGCCATCACCACCCCAAGTAGAAGTGGGTGGTAATAGACAAGAATACCATTTTCTATTATCTTACTAATAATCAAGCGTAGCGTCAGTGGTCCTGACAGAAACATTTACATGAATTCATTACATGTGCATCACAGCATTACAAGTGCCATAGCCTAGCTCTCTGTCTGTACGTCACCCAAATCCGTCCGTGCGTCACTCCAATCTGTCCCCTTGGGAACATGACAGGAAAACTAACAATCCACTTGTTACATCCTTTCTCTTTTTTCTTTTTTCTTTTCCTCACAAGTTATACATTTTCTTTGTAAACAAAATTAATATTTTCTTCTTTGTAAACAAAATTAACATTTTCTTCTTTGTAAACAAAATTAATATTTTCTTCTTTGTAAACAAAATTAACATTTTCTTCTTAGTGCCTTCAGATGTAAAACATTAATGCTTCAGAAAAATGCATGTAATGATCTTGCCTAAACTCAAAAGCAAACTTATAATATGTCCTCTTAGGATATTACTTCAAGTGCATATTTTGTAAACTTATTCTTGACAAATTAACTGTGCAATCAATAACTCATTTCCCCTTTTCCCCTCTCTTGTACAGTGCAACCGCAACTCACAACCATACCTAGAAAATGACCAAACAGGTCATATTTTAAACTCACTTAGTATAATCCCTCAAATAGGTAGGCATTTTAACCTGACGACCAGAACTCGTAGTAACAGTGCTTTGATCACTACCCTGACCACATTCAGCAGCTACAGTTCGTGTGTTTGTCAAAACCCCTGTTTGTGCAGACGTTGAGGGTGGGCAGTAGTTGTGCCTGAGGTGGCGACGGTTTCTCCTCAGAACACTACCCGACTCCAACTCAACCTCATAAGATCTGGGACTCACTGGTCTAATCACTCTAGCTGTTTTCCAGGTTTTACAAGGCTCAAATGGTTGGACTCGAACACTGTCCCCTGATGTGAAACAGTCCAAGTCTTTTGCCGTACGGTTGTAGTATTTCTCCAGTCTTTGTCTGTTGTTAATCAGTCCCTGTTTGTTGTTTGACACTTTAGGCTCCAACAGTGTCTCTTTAGTAGGAAGAAGGGTCCGGGTCCTCCTGCTGAGAAGTCTCTGTGCTGGACTGGTGGCGAGACCTTGGCTCGGTGTGTTGCGATGGTCCAGTAGGGCTAAGTATGGATCCTGTCCAGCAGCTGCAGCTTTCTGCATAAGACGTTTTGCTGTTTTGACAGCTGACTCAGCCTTTCCATTGCTTTGTGGATACCCGGGTGACGATGTTCTGTGCATAAATTCCCACTTTTGGCTGAACATTTTAAAGTCGTGTGATGAGTACTGTGGTCCGTTATCAGAGATGAGCACATCTGGAATACCCTGCCGAGCAAAGTGTGCTTTCAGTTTGTGAATCACTGTGGTACTTTTGGTGTCCGGTAAATAATCCACCTCCCAAAAATTTGAATAATAGTCCACAGTTACTAGGTAGTCTTTATTGTTCCAAGAAAACAAATCAGTTCCTACCTTAGCCCAAGGTCTGTAGGCAATGTCATGGGGATGCAATGTCTCTTTTTGTTGCTTAGGGTCAACTGACCTGCAGATGTCACATTTGGAAATAAACGTCTTTATTTGCTCAGTCATCCCTTGCCAGTACACACACTCGCGTGCTCGTCTGAGGCATCCTTCCACGCCCAGATGTGTTGAGTGTATGCGGCTGGTCAGGTCAGCTCTTAGTGTGTCAGGAATAACTGCTCTTTCTCCCCTGAACACTATGCCATTCTGAAAGCTCAGCTCGTCCTGAAAAGCAAAATAGTGTTGAATGTATTGCTCAATGTCTTTTTTGTTCTTAGGCCATCCTGTAAGAATCAACTTAATCACTTCTTGCAACTTTGCGTCCTCCTTTGTTGCATCGCGAATGGCTGTTAGTCTTTCTGCAGAGATAGGCAAGTATGTGATCATGTTAACAGTCTCTAGATCTGCCTCTGTGTCTCCCTGATTGCTTTCAGGTAAATATGCTCTGCTTAGTGTGTCAGCTAGTAGCATGTCTCGCCCAGGCACATAGATCACATTAATGTCGTATTTCTGCAGTCTGAGTAACATTCTCTGCAATCTCTTTGGTGCACTAAGTAGCGGTTTTCTCACAATATTCTCCAGTGGCTTATGGTCACTTTGAACAGTCACTTTTCTACCATAAGTATATTGATGGAACTTTTCCATTCCGAACACTATGGCCAAACATTCTTTTTCTATCTGTGCGTAACCCCTTTCTGTGGGTGTCAGCGCTCTGCTTGCAAATGCCACAGGTTTACCTTTCTGTGTCAGGGCTGCTCCTAGTCCGGTCTCTGAGGCATCACATTGCAGGGTTAACTCCTCATTTTGATCATAGTACTTTAGCAGTGGTGCGTTTGTTATTTTGTCTTTCAATCTTTTAAAAGCTGTCTCGTGCACCTCAGTCCACTCCCACATGGTGTCCTTGTGTGTAAGTTGTCTCAAAACTTCACAGTCATCAGATAGATGATCACAAAACTTTGAAAGGTAGTTCAGCATACCTACAAGTCTCTGTACCCCCTTGACATCTGTAGGCCTCGGCAACTCCCGCACTGCCCGCACTTTTTCCGGGTCAATGCGGAGGCCTTCTGCTGTCAGCAAGTGTCCAATGTAGGGTACAGACTCTCTCCTCAGTTTAAACTTCTCTGCATTGAGTTTAATGTCTCTTTGTCTGCACCTCATTAGAAAACATCTCAAGTTTTCCTCATGATCCTTGTCCGCTTCCTCTTGTGTATCACCCTCCCCCGTGATCAGTATATCATCCGCAATGATATACAAACCCGGTAAGCCCTCTAGTGCTTGCATGAGTTTCCTTTGAAAGACTTCCGGAGCTGGGCTTATACCCATTGGCATCCTGAGCCAACGATACCGTCCGAAGGGGGTTGCAAACGTGGTGAGGTAACTGGACACTTCATCCAGCTTGACGTGCCAAAATCCATGCTTTACATCACAAACAGTGAATACCTTGGATTTTGAGAGTCCTGGTAGGACATCATCAATAGTCGGAAGAGGAAAATGGCTCCGTTTTAGTGCTCTATTCAGTGGTTTGGGGTCTATACAGATCCTTGGCTTTCCATTTGGTTTTGTCACTGACACCATACTGCTTATCCAGTCAGTGCTGCGCTCCACAGGTGCTATGATTTCTTGGCTTTCAAGATTCTTTAGTTCCTCTTTGAGGGGGGTCATCATTGCTACTGGCACTCTGCGTTTAGGCAGTTTTACTGGTGGTACACTTTTGTCTATTTCAATGTTGTACTCGCCTTCTAGGCAGCCAACGCCTGTGAAAACATCTCCGAACTCTGACTTTATTTTCTCCATATTTGTCAGCTGCACACCGTTGTCAGTCGTTTTGTCTGTACTTTGTGTTTTCACTATACTGTCAATCGCCAGTATGTTCTCATACTGCACTTTGATCAATTTCATGGCTTCACTAGCCTTTCTTCCCAGTAGCGGGATCCTGTCCTCCTGGTCCACCACTTGAAACTCAAGTCTGTATAGTTTCTCATTTCTCGGATTTCGGAGTTTGACATTACATTTTCCAAGTGGGCGTAATCTGCTTTTGTTGTACATGACAAGTACTTTCTCTGTGTGATCCAATTGTATATTTGGGTTCAACAGTTGCATTGGGATAACATTACAGGTAGCACCACAGTCTATCTGAAAGTTAACTAGCTTTTTGTCCAACAACATCCCTGCAAAGAGATGTTGACTTTTGCTGTGTGCTTCTTTCACCTGATTTATTGTCTCTTGGTTTTCTTTGATGTCTGTTATTGTCATGATGTCCTCACACGATTCACTTGACTCTGAAATTGTGTGTACCGGTCTGCCTTTCTTGTTTTTCTCAAACTTTGACTTGCATTTTGCCGCAAAGTGGTTCTCTTTCCCACATTTCTTACACTTCTTTCCATAGGCCGGACATTTGTGTTTATTTTTCTCATGTGTGTTGCCACAAAAGTTACAGTTAATCTCCTCCTTTTTGTCTCTCCTTGGATTTGTCTTCATTGCATGTATTTCTTCCACCGTTTTACCTTGTATGGTTTTGCTGTTCTCTTTTGACAGTTCAGTAGCTCTGCATATTTGCATGCACTTATCCAGCGTTAAGTTGTCTTCCCTTAACAGTCTTTCCCTCATCGCAGGGCTCTGTGTACCACACACAATGCGGTCTCTTATTAGTGAGTCCTTAATGTCACCAAAATTGCATGTGCTGGCCAATACTCTCAAATCTGTGACATATCTGTCAATATTTTCGTCTTGACCTTGGTCTCTAACAAAAAACTTATATCGCTCAACAGTCTCATTCAGTTGCGGATTGCAATGTTTATCAAACTGCGTCATCATTGCACTCACTGTCCTCCTTGCCGATGTATCACCGCTTGTCAGCGTGTCTAAAAGTTCCCTCCCCCTCTCTCCGAGGAGGTAATTAAACAACTTAACTTTAGTTGTCTCCTCTGCATCGGGCATCGTGAGGTCCGTATACAGCGTAAACTCCTCCTTCCAACTTTTCCAAGTTTTCGCTAAGTTGGCCGTATCCAAACAAAGTATTGGAGGCGGCCTGAGACCATCCATCGCGACGTCTGGCGCTCTTTTCTGCTCCCGCTTCGGCTCCGTAAACACTGGGCTGTCCCTTGCTCGAGCTCGCGGGCTAGGCTAACTACAACAAGCTAGCGGCACTTTTTCAGTCTTCACGGCTCGGTACTAACTGCGGCTGAATTCACGACCGCTGCCACCATGTTTCATACTGTTCTGTTATTGTCAACTATACAGAATGGACGATTAAAGCAGTATCATTGCTTACTTTATTCATTACATGTGCATCACAGCATTACAAGTGCCATAGCCTAGCTCTCTGTCTGTACGTCACCCAAATCCGTCCGTGCGTCACTCCAATCTGTCCCCTTGGGAACATGACAGGAAAACTAACAATCCACTTGTTACAGAAAATGCCTAGGAACCCTGTTTTACCTTGCTTTTACTGTCTTTTCATTCAATGACTGTTGTGGAGATTCTTTGTTTAAGAACAAAATGAAAGAACAAACGTTGATTGTAAATAATCATTTCACTAATTATATTTTTTATTGAATGGTGTTTTAATATTAGTCCGATGTTACAATAAAATAATCAATTCACATATAATTGACTTTCCTTTTTTTAAACTATTACAAAATATTTCCAGTGAATTAAATTTACAAAACAGCAACATATCCCAAAAAATGCAGAGCAAAGATGTATCATTAAAGTCCCTGTAAAATCAAAATTAAGTATGTGTTCTGAGTTTGTCACACCACAGAAAAATGTGTTATTAGCCACCCAGCCAAATTTTAATGATAAAAAAGCCACAAGTACATAAAATAAGCTTTCAAAATCCTGAAAAAACGAGCAGTAGTCTCTGCTCTCAAACGCTGGGGGCGTGTCCGCTGGCTTCGCTGAAACGACGCCCACTCACAGGAAAGCTGCCGTCGCCACACTCAACTGTCACCGCTACAGCCTGAATGGATGAATTTAGTAGAGTTACTGTGGACTACCTACTATAATTATAACTTAAAGCTCCCGTCGGCAACAATTTTTTGATCATATTCAGTGAAATCGACACTATAATCCGACAGAACAACATAAATAAAGTGGTTTTAGAAAAAAGACGGAGCTTCTAACTCCACCTGGAGCGTGTTATTTGTTTTGGAAAAATCCACCCGTCCCGGATCATCGGGTCCAATCAGCGCAGGGGGGTGTGAGATCTGACTGTCAATCACAGGTCGTGCACACGCCACCCCTCGCGCACGTTACAATCACATGCACACACCTGAAGTTCGCGCAGTAATGAAGAGTGATGGCGGAAAAGATTCCAATTCCTCGGTTAACCTCAAGAGCTAGGAGGTCAAAAACAACACAGGAAAAGAGAACACCTGCTGAAAATAAAGAAGTAAAGAAAGAAAGTGCGTAAATAAACCAGGATCAACATCGGATCGGCATTTGAAAGGTGGAGAGATTTACGTGATTTAATTGGGTTCAAGCTGGATGCAGAGCTTGCAACATTTCTTCTCCACCGGTAATTGTGCTTTATCAACCAGTTACTTTATTTCTTAGTGTTATGTTAGTAATTCCACAGGTAATTGTGCTTTATCAACCAGTACCTTTATTTCTTAGTGTTATGTTAGTAATATAAGTATGTTTGCCCAAATGTATTGGTATGGATAGCTAACGTTAGCACTTGTTGGGCAGGTTCGTTTGTTTGCATTGAAATCCGTGTGAATGTAACGTTAGGTGGATAAACATGTCCAGATGAAGGGATAAAGTTCGGCTTTTAGGAAGAATCAATGCTACTCTATCTTTCTTACGAGAGTAAGAACAGTAGTAAAGCTACTGTTATTGTATGTGCTATCTTACTAGCTCTGATATATAAGCAGTAGAAAAATGTACAATGACCATATCTGCAACATACAGCAATAATAGCGTTTCAGACAGACGATGGTGTTTATTTACGTTTAATTGGTGGGTAATCCATTTCATAACAATCTACACCAAAATGACAAAACAACAATAACAAAATACTTCATGGTGTTGATGGATGCTGATGAGACGGGCGCGTTCACAGAAAATCTGGTGCACTGGCACTGACGAGCACGAAGCCACGAACTCGGTGGGAGGGTATTCGTTGATAGTGGGGGACGGGCATGAGAGTTGTAAACATTCAAAATTTTGCCTAAGTCCACTCAATCTGCAGACTTGCCGACTGGAGCTTTAAGCACACAAGGCAACTTACTGTAGTGTAACCAACTGGTCACTAGATGGCACTCCAGTTGAGTAAAGGTTAAGGAGTGCGAGAGAGGATGATGAAGAATAAATGGATGTTCAGTAACTGAGCTGTTTGCGTGTCCTGAGGTTTTATTTCAGAGTTTAACATATAAACGTCTGTTACATGGTGTCAGAAGTGATTTTCACAACCTGAAAAAAGGAAACAAAGAAGTGAGAGGAGAGAGTGATGTTGTACACGACGGCTAGAAACAAAGAAAATTGAAACAGTGCACGAGTGCAATTGAGAACTGGTCTGTGAAAAGAAAAGAAAAGAAAAGGAACAGCGGAGCAGTGCGCACGAGATTAAGAGTGAGTGAACACAGTCAAAATATGGATCAGATATTTTCGCTGACACCTCCGGGAAGTTTCAATTTCGACGAGCCCAGTTCATGGCCACAGTGGATGCGTCGCTTTGAGCGATTCAGAGTAGCATCGGGCCTTGAAGAAAAACCCTCCGCCTACCAGTTAAACTCTCTTCTTTACATTATGGGGGAGAAAAGTGACGACATATTAAATACGTTACCCCTAAGCGAGGAAGAGAAAAAGAGTTATGAAGAAGTCAAGAAGGCTTTAAGTGAGCACTTTATTGGCAGACATAATGTTATTTATGAGAGAGCGAAATTCAACAGCAGATTTCAACAGCCTGGTGAGTCAGCAGTGAGTTTTATAACGGACGTGTATAAGCTCGCGGAACACTGCAGATTTGGCGACCTCCATGAGGAAATGATCAGAGACGGTATTGTAGTGGGCATAAGAGATGCAAAGCTATCAGAAAGACTGCAACTAGATCCAAATTTGACATTGGATAAATCAATAACTCAGGTCAGACAAAATGAGGAAATAAAACGTCAGCAGCCAATACTAAGACGAGAAAAGTCCGAAGTGAAAGAAGTGAATGTTGATGCAGTAGTGACAAAGAGAACATCTAAAGCAAGAATGACATCGCAAAAAGCAGAGGGGACAGTTCAGAGAACGCAAAGTTTTTATAATGCAGCTCATAAAACAAAACAGACGGATTCCTGTAAGAGATGCGGAAAAAGTCCACAGCACCCATGGAAATCGTGTCCAGCCAGAGAATCGGAATGCAGAAAATGTAGAAAGAAAGGTCATTTTGCTGCAGTATGCCGGTCAGTTCAAAGACTTGAAACGATAGTTGACAGTTCATATGATGAGTCTGCTTTCTTGGGAACAATCCAGACCCAAAAACAAGAGAATATGTGGCAACCAACAGAAAATCCTGGTGAATAATGAACCAATCTCCTTTAAAATAGATACAGGTGCAGCAGTTACAGCGATTCCAGCATCTATGTATTCAGCTGAAAAGCAAGGGAAACTCAAAGATTCTAAAAAGATGATCTTGGGACCTAACAGTACTCCTTTGAAAGTAATGGGTACGTTTAGCGCATGGCTGCAGAAGGATAAAAGGAGAATCCGGCAGGATATATATGTCGTAACGGATTTAGTGATGAGTAGAATCCAAAGCTTACAGTTACTCCAACAGGTAGCCAACGTACATGAACCTGGAGAGCAGTACAAGGCAATGTTCCCCAAAGTGTTCTCGGGACTCGGAAAATTAGAGGGCAGCTACAGGATCAAACTGTCAGAAGGAGCCGTCCAGTATGCACTATCAGCCCCACGACGAGTACCTCTGCCGCTCGTGGAGAAAGTGAAACTGGAACTCCACAGAATGGAAGAAATGGGAGTCATTCGACGAATCGAAGAGCCTACTCCCTGGTGCGCTGGAATGGTTGTCATGCCAAAACCAAATGGCAATATCAGGATTTGCGTCGATCTCACAAGGTTGAACGAGAATGTGTGCAGAGAAAGACACATACTGCCAGCTGTGGATGAGACTTTAGCGCAGCTAGAGGGAGCAGCTGTGTTCTCAAAATTAGATGCCACATCTGGGTTCTGGCAAATACCCTTACATGAAGACTCCGAGCCACTAACAACATTCATTACACCCTTTGGGAGATACTGCTTCCGGCGTCTTCCTTTTGGGATATCTTCGGCCCCGGAGCATTTCCAGCTCAGAATCTCACAGATCATTGCAGGAACGACTGGAGCTCTTTGCCATGCAGATGATGTCCTTGTGTTTGGAAAAGAAAAAAAAGAACACAATGAGAGACTGTGTGAGGTGCTGAAGAAGTTTGAAAAAGCAGGACTGGAGCTGAATGATAAGTGTGTCTTCGCTGTCGATAGAGTGAAGTTCCTAGGCCATACAATAAGCGCTCAAGGGATCAAAGCAGACAAGGACAAGATTAAAGCCATTCTCAACATGCCTGAGCCAGAGAATGTGGAAGGAGTGAGACGTTTCATGGGAATGGTTAACTACGTCGGGAAGTTTTCACCTCATCTGCCGACTCTCACAAAGCCACTGAGAGACCTGTTAAGGAATGACAGCACCTGGACATGGGATGCACAGCAGAAAGAAGCATTTGCAAAAGTAAAGGAAGAACTCAGCTCACCAGCCATACTGGCACAGTATAGTCCGAACAACGAGACTGTAGTTTCAGTCGATGCGTCATCCTATGGTCTTGGTGGGGTGCTCATGCAGAAACAAAAAAATGGTGATTGGAAGCCTGTCATATATATCTCAAGAAGTCTAACACCCACAGAGACACGATATGCACAAATCGAAAAAGAAGCTCTTGCGACAACATGTCCATGTGAACGACTCAGTGCATATTTGCTTGGATTGGAATTTACGGTGCATACTGACCACAAACCCCTAATTTCACTGTTGGGCAACAGACCAATTGATGATTTACCTCCAAGAATTCTTCGGTTCAGACTGAGGCTGCTCAGATACAAGTACAACATCACGTATGTCCCAGGAAAACAACTGGTCACGGCAGATGCGTTGTCACGAGCGCCATCGGGACCTGAAAAATCAACAGAAAACAAAACTTTGGAGGATGAGTGCAGAATTTTTGTGGATCTCATAGTTCAACAAATCCCTGCAACAAAAACAAAACTGAAACAGATTCAGGAAATACAGAAAGAGGATCTAACCTGCCAACAACTAAAACAGTATACGCAAAAAGGATGGCCAGGACATCAGAAAACGGTGTCGGAACATCTTGTGCCATACTGGTCTCATAGAGCAGATATCCATGTAGCGAATGGGATCCTAATGAAAGGGGAAAGGATTCTGATTCCAAAACCCATGCGGAGAGAGATGCTCGAAAGAATTCATCAAGGTCATCAAGGAATGACGAAGTGCATTGCAAGGGCACAGCAATCTATATGGTGGCCAGGTGTTATAAGGGACGTAAGAGAGTTAGTGGAGAGATGTGACATCTGCTGTCAGCATTCACAGCAGAAAACGGAGCAATTGATGCCAACACCTTTACCAGCGAGACCCTGGCAACGAGTCGCAGCTGATATCTGTCAATGGGAAGGAGGCCATTATCTGGTGGTGGTCGACTATTTCTCGAGATACATCGAGGTTGCAAACTTGCCAAAACTCATAACAGCAACAACAGTGGAGAGGCTGAAGGTTATTTTTGCCAGGTTTGGGATCCCTGAAACACTAGTGACAGATAACGGTCCACAGTTTGCATCTTGTGAGTTTGCAGAGTTTTCCCAAGACTATGACTTTGAACATGTCACAAGCAGTCCACGATACCCTTAGAGCAATGGAGAGGCAGAGCGAGCGGTGCGTACAGTAAAACAAATGCTGAGAAAGAACCAAGACCCTCAGAGAGCTCTTTTGGCCTACAGATCGACTCCATTAGCTCATGGGATATCACCTGCAGAACTCCTGATGGCGAGGAGAATAAGGTCAACAGTCCCAGTTCCACCTAAATCTCTCACGCCAAGATGGCCTGACCTGAAAGTGTTCAGAAGGAAAGATAGGATGTTAAAAGAGAAACAACAGGAAACATTCAGATCTAGACACAGGGCGAAAAATCTACCAGTCATCATACCTGAACAGAAAGTGTGGATCAGGACATCGAAGTCCCCTGGAACGGTCCGGGGAGAAGCATCAACGCCCAGATCGTATCAGGTAGAAACTGAGATGGGAACACTGAGAAGGAATAGAGCTCATCTTACTGTTCTTCCGGAACCAACTCAGCAAGTTGTCAACGGTACAGTGACAAGGTCGGGTAGGATTTCCCGTCCACCAGTAAGAATGGACTTATAAGCTGAATTAGCATAGGAAGACCTGCTGTCAAGAAATAGGGCAGAATAATCCCTTCAGCAGAGTCAGGAATGTCCAGGCAGTCTACCCTGGCTTCCAGCTTAGGAAAGAGATTACAATGTTATATGTTATTGAGATGTTTGTTCCCTGAGAAAAGAAAATATACAACCATGGGAATATAACAAGAGATGTTCAGACTAAAAGGGGGGGATGTAGTGTAACCAACTGGTCACTAGATGGCACTCCAGTTGAGTAAAGGTTAAGGAGTGCGAGAGAGGAAGATGAAGAATAAATGGATGTTCAGTAACTGAGCTGTTTGCGTGTCCTGAGGTTTTATTTCAGAGTTTAACATATAAAGGTCTGTTACACTTACAATCATTGGTGGGCACGAACTACCGATGATGGCACCAGTTGTCGGCGCGAAGGGAGGATGAAGGCCGAGGCAGGAGATAGTCGGTTTGGCCCCATTCACCTGTAACAGTGGATTATCAGTGAATCCAACTTGGTTCCGACGAAAGTTTACAAAACTATCCCGTGTAAAATGTCGTTGAACTTGAATGTGCTTCCCATTAAACCAGGCCTTTCTTTTGTGGAGTAAACTTGGTGCCAGGAATGTTAATGAAATGTATATCACTTGAATATCAATGTAATTAACTATAAATTTAAATACAACTTACAAGCGATGCTTTCCCAAGGCACAAACAGAGTGGGAACAGGATAAGGTGACTGAAGCTGCAAGCTGACCGCATGGATTATAACTACTAATGTTTCCTTATCAGACTGCATCATGTGATAAAATCAGCCAATGAAAGCAATGTAAGAATTATATATGAACACAATGAATTACTCCCAGATGACCACTAGGGGGAGAAAGTAGCAAACTAAATGCAAAGGTCTTACAGAACATAATTACTATTGAATGTAGTTTCATGTTCAATTAAATGAATGTATACATATTAATAACAATAATATCACAATAGTTTACATTTAATCAATTATTCATAGAAAAAAAAGTCCTACAATATAACTTTGTATATTGTTACTATTAACTCTTAAATCTTATTTTCCTGGTTCAGTTTTGCCACTGTATTTCTTTTTAAGGGCCTTGTTTTAACATTATATCCTAATCTAAACACACACACACACACACACACACACACCTACGATGCTTTTGGGAAACGCTGCCCTAGTTATTTGTGCGATATGGTGAGTAAAGTTACACAATCTTATTTTTACATCACTTCATTTTATCATCACACTAAACGCCACTTCAGAATTAAAAATTGTAAATAAAATTAGAGAAAGGAAGAGTAGCTTGCCTGTACTCACCATGCAGAGATGAACAGCGGAAATGAAAACATGCTAGAATCGACCAGAGCCATATAGAGTGAGAGTTGCGACAACTCCATTGACTCCAATGGAACGTTTTTTTACTGCAATGGCGGCTCGCGGAGCCTCTCAATAGTTCCCGGAAGTAGCAGCAGCGCGGTAGAGTTACAGCAGAACAGACCGTTTGTGATGCACTTTTAAAAGGTAAGACGTTTAAAGAATAAGATTGTATATTATCAGTACATCTGAATCAAATTAACTTATGTATTAAGTGCATGCTAGTTGATTATTGCTCTCTAAATTAGTAGTTTTAGGGGACGTTATCAGGTAAAATAAAGGTCATTGGATAAAGTTAGTACCGCATAACAAACCACGAACAGCCTATTAATGGTTAAACGCGTTTTATTAATGCATGTTTATCCTTTGTTGTGTAATAAGAGGGAAAGACTTCTAAACAGGGGTTAAATATAACATTGGGGAGTGTGATAGTTGTAATTGATAAAATGAGTCAACAGAAACACAATTAATAAAAAACTCCAACCATATGTTTTTGCTTACTCAAATATGAAATCTAAAATAAGGATTTTTTCCCCCGTTATGGCACATTTAATATGGTTTCATTCCATATTCATGCTTGAATATGTAAATAAATGTTGTTTAGAAGTCTTTCCCTCTTACTACACAACAAAGGATAACGTAAACATGCATTAATAGAACGGCTGTTCGTGGTTTGTTATGCGGTACTAACTTTATCCAATGACCTTTATTTTACCTGATAACATCCCCTAAAACTACTAATTTAGAGAGCAATAATCCCGTTATTGCACATTTAATATGGAATGAAACCAAATGTGCAATAACGGGAAAAAATCCTTATTTTAGATTTCATATTTAAGTAAGCAAAAACGTTGTAGTTTTTTATTAATTGTGTTTCTGTTGACTATTACCTGTCTATTATGTTTCAGCGCAGCTGATTTGTTTTGATGGGAAAGGGAGATGGAAGTTTAAAGTAAGATTAAAAACCATGCTTAAAACGGCAGCAAGCCGTGTTCTAGATCAAATCACACTAGGCTAAATGGGGTATTATAAAACCATAACTGTATTATATACTAACTACTATATAATTTATCCCGTTTTTGTTTCCTTTATCTCTTTCAACACAAGAAGCACAAAGGGGATTCGGTGGATCCTGAAGACTCCTGCACTGACGCTGTACCCTCACCTTCAGTCTCACATCCTTGGATTTAGCAAGACTTTACTTGCTCCTTATTTTTTTTAAAAACATTAGACTTCCCAGTGTTGGTCTTAGGTGTATCTTAGGTGTTGGTCTTAGGAGTGACTTCCTGCTCAGCTACTGTTCGGACGCTCTCGCTTACTGCGCCGCGCTTTGCTCTATCGCTTTTATATTTCTATATTTTATCTCCTTTTATCACCTAATTTTAACTTCAGCAAATCAGCACAGTGCTCAAACGCTTGGATTACTACAAAAAAAAGGCAAGGCAAGGCAAGGCAAGTTTATTTATATAGCACATTTCATACACAATGGTAATTCAAAGTGCTTTACATAGAAGAAATTAAAATAATCAAAAGAAATCAGAATAATTAAAACAGTTTAGAATAAAAGATAAAATACAGAAATCAGAATAATTAAAACATAAAATAAAATACAGTGCAAACAGTCGGACGAACAGTGGTACAGTGCTCATTCACTAAATGCACAGCTAAACAGATGTGTTTTGAGTCTGGATTTGAATGTGACTACTGTAGGAGCACATCTGATCTCATCTGGAAGCTGGTTCCAGCTGCGGCTGGCATAGTAGCTAAAAGCAGACTCGCCATGCTTAGAGTGAACCCTTGGTATTTCTAGCCGATGTGATCCTAATGATCTGAGTGATCTGTTGGGTTTATATTCAGTGAGCATATCTGCAATGTATTGAGGTCCTAGGCCATTGAATGATTTATATACCAGTAATAATACTTTAAAATCAATCCTAAATGTAACTGGCAGCCAGTGTAAAGACCTGAGGACTGGTGTGATGTGTTCATATTTTCTGGTTCTGCTCAGAATCCTAGCAGCAGCGTTCTGTATGAGCTGCAACTGTCTTATGGTCTTTTTGGGAAGGCCAGTGAGAAGTCCATTACAATAATCCACCCTACTGGTGATGAAAGCATGCACAAGTTTTTCTAAGTCTTGACTGGAAACAAAGCATCTAATTCTTGCAATATTTTTCAGGTGATAATATGCTGATTTAGTTATTGCTTTGACATGACTACTGAAACTAAGGTCTGACTCCAGAGACACACCCAGATTCCTGACTTGATTTTTAGTTGTTTGACCCCTAGACTGAAGGTATGCGTTCACCTTGAGAACTTCATCTTTGTTTCCAAACGCAATGACTTCAGTTTTGTCTTTGTTTAACTGAAGAAAGTTTTGGCACATCCAATTGTTTACTTCATCAATGCATTGGCAAAGGGAGTCAATGGGGCTGTAATCGTTAGGCGATAGGGCTAAGTAGAGCTGTGTGTCGTCTGCATAGCTATGGTAAGCGATTTGGTTCTTTCTCATTATTTGGCTCATTGGGAGCATGTACAGGTTGAATAGGAGTGGCGCAAGAATTGAGCCTTGAGGGACTCCGCATGTCATGGATGTCCACTCAGACTTATGGTCTCCTATACTCACATAATAACCTCTGCCTCCTAAGTATGACCTGAACCATTTTAGGACTATCCCAGAAAGCCCGACCCAGTTTTCCAGCCTGTCAAGAAGTATTTTGTGATCGACAGTGTCAAATGCAGCACTGAGGTCGAGTAGTACCAGCACTGATAATTTGCCTGTATCAGTATTTAAGCGAATATCATTTATTATCTTTATGAGCGCGGTCTCTGTACTGTGGTGCGGTCGGAAACCAGATTGAAAATGGTCAAAGTATCCATTCGAGCTTAAGAATTTGGTCAGCTGATTGAAGACAACTTTTTCAATGATCTTGCCTATGAAAGGAAGATTTGAGATCGGTCTATAGTTGTTTAATATGGTCTTATCCAGATTGCTCTTTTTCAGGAGGGGCTTGACAACAGCAGTTTTCAGGGAGGTCGGAAAACTCCCAGAGAGAAGTGAGGCATTTACCACTTCTAGGAGATCTGCTTCTAGGCTGTGTAACACATTTTTGAAAAAAGATGTGGGAAGTGCATCAAGGGCGCAGGTTGATGTTTTTAGTTGCTGTACGGTTTCTTCCAAAATTTTGCCATCAATTTCTTCGAAATCAGACATAGTGGCTACTTTCTCGTGCTGTTGTTTGATCTGCCTGACCCCAGCGCAACTCAAGGATGAGCTGATCACCTTTCTGATATTATTGATTTTCTCAGAGAAGAAAGAAGCAAACTCACTGCACTTTCTCACTGAGAGCATTTCACTGGGAATCTGGCTTGGGGGGTTTGTCAGTCTCTCTACAGTAGCAAAAAGAGTGCGCGTGTTGTTTATATTGCTGTTTATAATATTCGAGAAAAAAGTCTGTCTAGCTTTGCTTAGTTCCTTATTGAAAGCATGGATGCTGTCTTTGTAGATGTTATAATGGACTACAAGTTTTGTCTTCCGCCACATGCGCTCTGCTTTTCTGCATTGTCTTTTCATATTTTGCACTGCTGTTGAGTTTCTCCAAGGTGCTTTTTGTCTGCCACTCTTCTTCCTGACTTTCACAGGAGCAATATCATCAATTACACTCTTAACTTTTGAGTTAAAAGAATCAAGGAGAAAATCAACAGAGTCAGCAGATATGCTTGGTGTTAAAGATATAGCCTTCATAAATAGTACACTAGTATTCTCATTTCAGCATCTCTTCTTGACAGACACAGATCTAGCTTCAATGGCAGGAGAGATCAATATATCAAAGAAAATACAAAAATGATCAGACAGTGCTACATCCTTAATAACAATTGATGAAATGTTTAGACCCTTACTGATAAGTAAATCTAGAGTGTGTCCACGATTATGTGTGGCTCCATGTACATGCTGAGTCAGATCAAAAGTTTTTAAAACAGTTTTGATTTCTTTTGCCATATTGTTTTCTGCATTATCTATGTGAATGTTAAAATCTCCAGCAATGGCAAAGCAGTCAAACTCTGAGGAAATAGAACTTAACAGTTCTGTTAAGTTCTCAGCAAAAGCTGGAGAGTATTTTGGAGGCCTGTAAACAATGATAAGTAAAATGCGTGGAGCACCTTTTAACACAATACCCAGATATTCGAAAGACGGGTAATTCCCAAATGATATTTGCTTACATTGATAGACATCTTTATAAAGAGCAGCTAAACCTCCGCCTCTTCTGACAGCTCTGCAGACACTCATAAAAGTAAAGTTAGGAGGGGCTGTTTCATTGAGGACTGTTGCACTGCAACTTTCTTCTAGCCAAGTTTCATTTAGCAACATAAAATCCAGGTTGTATGTGGTTATTAAGTCATTGACTAAAAGTGATTTATTTTTAAGTGAGCGGATGTTTAAAAGTGCTAACTTAACAGTCTTACTTTTTGTCCCCACAGCAATCTTGGTATGTCGTGTAATAGGCACCAGATTAGATGGGTTTGCTGTACGGCTTTTGAAGGCCTTAGACTTTCTATCATGTAATTGAACAGCAATAGAAAAAGATACAGGCACACTGGGTTCCCGCTTGTTCTGTAAACATTTGAGAAAGTTATTGTTATCATAGCGGGGACCCGACACATATCACTGAGAGCTGGTATCAGTTGTTTTTGGTTCACCTCGAGCCGCTGGAGGAGGGTGTGGGCCCTGGCGCTGTGGCAGAGGCCGAAGAGCTCTCACAGGGGGAGGGGGAGGGCGAGCTGGGCCCGTAGGCTTTGGTGGTTGTGGGGCCTGGCGTTTTTTGGTTGGTATCTGGGGGCTCGCAGCAAAAGAGTGGGATAGTCTAGTTCCAGCGTGCACCAGTTGTTCCATTTTCTCTGAGAAGCACAGAAGTGGAGATGCTGGAGAGAGTGATAATGTTTCCAGTGAGAGTGATTTTTGCTCTGGTGTTATTGGAGGCTGTAATATGCTGTCCTGGTTTCCCTGGCTGTTTTCCAGAAAGTCGTCCTTGGGTGCTGTATATTGGAGCAGTGCTGGTATGTCACAGTCTGTCTGTGGTGAGCTCTGTGGGCAGGGCTCAGCTGAGATTGTGTCCGTGAGCAGAGGTTGTTGTGGCTGAGTGGTGTTATCACTGTCCTTGTGTGATGTGTCAACCGCATGTCCATTCAGGGGCTGAAGTGAAATCCTGTGGTCATTCATACTGTATCCAGGTGTGTGTGTGCCATCCAGGTTGAGTGGATTGGCACACATTGCAGAAGGATGACGGAGGGAGAAGTAGATATTGTCCTTTAGCACTCTTGAACCAAGTTTGTTTGGGTGGTGGCCATCCTGTTGAAACAGTTGCCTCTGACTCCAGAAAAGATTGAAGTTGTCAATAAAGTTCACTCCTTTTATATTGCAGGTTTTTTGCAGCCATGTATTAAGCCCAAGCAACCGTGAAAACCTGTTTGTTCCTCTTGCTGGGAGTGGTCCACTGATGAATGTTTGAACTTTCAGTCTTTTAAGTGTTTCAAAAAGTTCATTGAAATCCTTTTTAAGAAGTTCCGACTGCTCTTTATGAATATCATTCTTCCCCACATGAATGATGAGTCGATTTGCAGTCTTATGTTTCATCAGAATGTTCTGAAGTTCCCTGTTTACATCAGATGTTGTTGCTTGTGGAAGGCAGCACGTTGTTGTATCCCTGCTATTAATGTTTCTGATTACGGAGTCGCCCACTATCAGAGTCCTGGGCTCGGCTGCACTGTGAGCTGAGTGCCGCTGTCTGCTCGACCTTGAGCCCCAGTTAGCATCAGTGTTAGCTACTGGCTGATTCTGTCTGTGTGTGATCACATTCATCAAATTTGGGGATTCCTCATTCATTAATACTTCAAATCTGTTCTCAAGATGTATAGGCGGTGGTAGGAGACCAGTGTTTGCAGTCCTTGTCAGAGCCGTATCTGGGGTAGAGGATGCTACTGCAGTAATATGTGATGCTCGTGACAATCTGATGTCTCGAGTGCCTTTGGGTCTCGCACCCTGTTTGTGCCATTGATTAGTAAAACGATCGGCTTGTTTCTCTACACTCAGTATGGCCTGTCGAGAAGCACTAGATTCATGGGACTCACCGGCTGTATGCTGAGGACGTCCATGACGAAGATCTGTTATGTGTTCCGTCTGGTTTGGTGGTCCCGCAATTAACTTTGTTTCAAGAATTGCAATCCTTTGTAAAAGTCTGTGGCAGTTGGAGCAGCAAGTAGATTCCAGAGGAGGCATTTTCTTATCCTTATGAATGTAGGCAGTTTTGTTTTCTCTTCCCCGGAATGTAAGCTTTCAGTGGGAGGCTGGTTGAATAAAATAATTCTGCTTTATTTTATAAAAAGCAGAATTATTTTATTCGACCAGCCTCCCACTGAAAGCTTACATTCCGGGGAAGAGAAAACACAACTGCCTACATTCATAAGGATAAGAAAATGCCTCCTCTGGAATCTACTTGCTGCTCCAACTGCCACAGACTTTTACAAAGGATTGCAATTCTTGAAACAAAGTTAATTGCGGGACCACCAAACCAGACGGAACACACAACAGAGATTCGTCATGGACGACCTCAGCATACAGCCGGTGAGTCCCATGAATCTAGTGCTTCTCGACAGGCCATACTGAGTGTAGAGAAACAAGCCGATCGTTTTACTAATCGATGGCACAAACAGGGTGCGAGACCCAAAGGCACTCGAGACATCAGATTGTCACGAGCATCACATATTACTGCAGTAGCATCCTCCACCCCAGATACGGCTCGGACAAGGACTGCAAACACTGGTCTCCTACCACCGCCTATACATCTTGAGAACAGATTTGAAGTATTAATGAATGATGAATCCCCAAATTTGATGAATGTGATCGCACACAGACAGAATCAGCCAGTAGCTAACACTGATGCTAACTGGGGCTCAAGGTCGAGCAGACAGCGGCACTCAGCTCACAGTGCAGCCGAGCCCAGGACTCTGATAGTGGGCGACTCCGTAATCAGAAACATTAATAGCAGGGATACAACAACGTGCTGCCTTCCACAAGCAACAACATCTGATGTAAACCGGGAACTTCAGAACATTCTGATGAAACATAGGACTGCAAATCGACTCATCATTCATGTGGGGAAGAATGATATTCATAAAGAGCAGTCGGAACTCCTTAAGAAGGATTTTAATGAACTTTTTGAAACACTTAAAAGACTGAAAGTTCAAACATTCATCAGTGGACCACTCCCAGCAAGAGGAACAAACAGGTTTTCACGGTTGCTTGGGCTTAATACATGGCTGCAAAAAACCTGCAATATAAAAGTAGTGAACTTTATTGACAACTTCAATCTTTTCTGGAGTCAGAGGCAACTGTTTCAACAGGATGGCCACCACCCAAACAAACTTGGTTCAAGAGTGCTAAAGGACAATATCTACTTCTCCCTCCATCATCCTTCTGCAATGTGTGCCAATCCACTCAACCTGAATGGCACACACACACCTGGATACAGTATGAATGACCACAGGATTTCACTTCAGCACCTGAATGGACATGCGGTTGACACATCACACAAGGACAGTGATAACACCACTCAGCCACAACAACCTCTGCTCACGGACACAATCGCAGCTGAGCCCTGCCCACAGACCTCACCACAGACAGACTGTGACATACTAGCACTGCTCCGAGATACAGCACCCAAGGACGACTTTCTGGAAAACAGCCAGGGAAACCAGGACAGCATATTACAGCCTCCAATAACACCAGAGCAACAACCCCTCTCACCGGAAATGTTATCACTCTCTCCAGCATCTCCACTTCTGTGCTTCTCAGAGAAAATGGAACAACTGGTGTATGCTGGAACTAGACTATCCCACTCTTTTGCTGCGAGCCCCCAGATACCAACCAAAAAACGCCAGGCCCCACAACCACCAAAGCCTGCGGGCCCAGCTCGCCCTCTCCCTCCCCCTGTGAGAGCTCTTCGGCCTCTGCCACAGCGCCAGGGCCCACACCCTCCTCCAGCGGCTCGAGGTGATCCAAAAACAACTGATACCAGCTCTCAGTGATATGTGTCGGGTCCCCGCTATGATAACAATAACTTTCTCAAATGTTTACAGAACAAGCGGGAACCCAGTGTGCCTGTATCTTTTTCTATTGCTGTTCGATTACATGATAGAAAGTCTAAGGCCTTCAAAAGCTGTACAGCAAACCCATCTAATCTGGTGCCTATTACACGACATACCAAGATTGCTGTGGGGACAAAAAGTAAGACTGTTAAGTTAGCACTTTTAAACATCCGCTCACTTAAAAATAAATCACTTTTAGTCAACGACTTAATAACCACATACAACCTGGATTTTATGTTGCTAAATGAAACTTGGCTAGAAGAAAGTTGCAGTGCAACAGTCCTCAGTGAAACAGCCCCTCCTAACTTTACTTTTATGAGTGTCTGAAGAGCTGTCAGAAGAGGCGGAGGTTTAGCTGCTCTTTATAAAGATGTCTATCAATGTAAGCAAATATCATTTGGGAATTACCCGTCTTTCGAATATCTGGGTATTGTGTTAAAAGGTGCTCCACGCATTTTACTTATCATTGTTTACAGGCCTCCAAAATACTCTCCAGCTTTTGCTGAGAACTTAACAGAACTGTTATCAACAATTTCCTCAGAGTTTGACTGCTTTGCCATTGCTAGAGATTTTAACATTCACATAGATAATGCTGAAAACATTATGGCAAAAGAAATCAAAACTGTTTGAAATCAAAACTCAGCATGTACATGGACCCACACATAATCGTGGACACACTCTAGATTTACTTATCAGTAAGGGTCTAAACATTTCATCAATTGTTATTAAGGATGTAGCACTGTCTGATCATTTTTGTATTTTCTTTGATATATTGATCTCTCCTGCCATTGAAGCTAGATCTGTGTCTGTCAAGAAGAGATGCTTAAATGAGAACACTAATGTACTATTTATGAAGGCTATATCTTTAACACTTTAACACTGTAATTGATGATATTGCTCCTGTGAAAGTCAGGAAGAAGAGTGGCAGACAAAAAGCACCTTGGAGAAACTCAACAGCAGTGCAAAATATGAAAAGACAATGCAGAAAAGCAGAGCGCATGTGGCGGAAGACAAAACTTGTAGTCCATTATAACATCTACAAAGACAGCATCCATGCTTTCAATAAGGAACTAAGCAAAGCTAGACAGAGTTTCTTCTCGAATATTATAAACAGCAATGTAAACAACACTCGCACTCTATTTGCTACTATAGAGAGACTGACAAACCCCCAAGCCAGATTCCCAGTGAAATGCTCTCAGACAGCAAATGCAGAGAGTTTGCTTCTTTCTTCTCTGAGAAAATCAATAATATCAGAAAGGTGATCAGCTCATCCTTGAGTTGCGCTGGGGTCAGGCAGATCAGACAACAGCACGAGAAAGTAGCCACTATGTCTGATTTCAAAGAAATTGATGGCAAAATTTTGGAAGAAACCGTACAGCACCTAAAAACATCAACCTGCGCCCTTGACGCACTTCCCACATCTTTTTTCAAAAATGTGTTACACAGCTTAGAAGCAGATCTCCTAGAAGTGGTAAATGCCTCACTTCTCTCTGGGAGTTTTCCGACCTCCCTGAAAACTGCTGTTGTCAAGCCCCTCCCGAAAAAGAGCAATCTGGATAAGACCATATTAAACAACTATAGACCGATCTCAAATCTTCATTTCATAGGCAAGATCATTGAAAAAGTTGTCTTCAATCAGCTGAACAAATTCTAAAGCTCGAATGGATACTTTGACCATTTTCAATCTGGTTTCCGACCGCACCACAGTACAGAGACCGCGCTCATAAAGATAATAAATGATATTCGCTTAAATACTGATACAGGCAAATTATCAGTGCTGGTACTACTCGACCTCAGTGCTGCATTTGACACTGTCGATCACAAAATACTTCTTGACAGGCTGGAAAACTGGTTCGGGCTTTCTGGGATGGTCCTAAAATGGTTCAGGTCATACTTAGGAGGGAGAGGTTATTATGTGAGTATTGGAGATCATAAGTCTGAGTGGACACCCATGACATGCAGAGTCCCTCAAGGCTCAATTCTTGCGCCACTCCTATTCAACCTGTACATGCTCCCAATGAGCCAAATAATGAGAAAGAACCAAATCGCTTACCACAGCTTTGCAGACGACACACAGCTCTACTTAGCCCTATCGCCTAACGATTACAGCCCCATTGACTCCCTTTGCCAATGCATTGATGAAGTAAACAATTGGATGTGCCAAAACTTTCTTCAGTTAAACAAAGACAAAACTGAAGTCATTGAGTTTGGAAACAAAGATGAAGTTCTCAAGGTGAACGCATACCTTCAGTCTAGGGGTCAAACAACTAAAAATCAAGTCAGGAATCTTGGTGTGTCTCTAGAGTCAGACCTTAGTTTCAGTAGTCATGTCAAAGCAATAACTAAATCAGCATACTATCACCTGAAAAATATTGCAAGAATTAGATGCTTTGTTTCCAGTCAAGACTTAGAAAAACTTGTGCATGCTTTTATCACCAGTAGGGTGGATTATTGTAATGGACTTCTCACTGGCCTTCCCAAAAAGACCATAAGACAGTTGCAGCTCATACAGAACGCTGCTGCTAGGATTCTGAGCACAACCAGAAAATATGAACACATCACACCAGTCCTCAGGTCTTTACACTGGCTGCCAGTTACATTTAGGATTGATTTTAAAGTATTATTACTGGTATATAAATCATTCAATGGCCTAGGACCTCAATACATTGCATATATGCTCACTGAATATAAACCCAACAGATCACTCAGATCATTAGGATCACATCGGCTAGAAATACCAAGGGTTCACTCTAAGCATGGCGAGTCTGCTTTTAGCTACTATGCCAGCCGCAGCTGGAACCAGCTTCCAGAAGAGATCAGATGTGCTCCTACAGTAGTCACATTCAAATCCAGACTCAAAACACATCTGTTTAGCTGTGCATTTACTGAATGAGCACTGTGCCACTGTTCGTCCGACTGTATGCACTGAATTTTATTTTATGTTTTAATTATTCTGATTTCATTTGATTATTTCTGTATTTTATCTTTTATTCTAAACTGTTTTAATTATTCTGATTTCTTTTGATTATTTTAATTTCTTCTATGTAAAGCACTTTGAATTACCATTGTGTATGAAATGTGCTATATAAATAAACTTGCCTTGCCTTGCCTATCTGCACTTTTTCACAAAGTATGATTAGCACAAAATGTTTAGTTCTATTCAGATTTCTCCTGACTCGAGCATATTTTCTGCTCTCTGTGTCGGACAGTAGGCTACAAGAACAAAAAAGAGGAAAGGGCAGATAACATGCTTGACGTGCAGTTTATTAGACATTTATAAATCCCTTTGTGCTAAATCAGTGCAAAAGTCTATATATAAATATATATAGGTCATTGACAAATATACAAATAAATGTTTTTATTAAATCTTTTCAAAACTGATGTATATTTTTGTGTCATGAACAATGTATTTAAACAAGTTTTAGTTGTGAACATTTCTAAGTGTTTAAATTCACCTGAAAGTATACCAACCTACCCATACTTGAAAGCAGTTTTTACCAGTATTTGATAGAGATCTACAAGGATCATTAAGGCTCCTCTGGACAATGCATTATCATGCATACTGTAATTACCATAATAAGAGAGCCATGTTTGCAGTTGTGCCACCCTGACATGCAAATTGCTAGAAAAAAGGTTTTCAATTATCTCAACAGCTATCAATCTACTGAAATGTATAAAATTTGTTTATATGAAAGGGTAAAATGATGCCATAGAATTTCATTTTTATTTTTGTATTCTTAAAACACCATTTAAATGAGTATTTTAGTCTGTTCATTTGTGCACAACCTGACATTTTGGGGGGTTTAAGATAACAAAACATTAAATATGTATTATCTAAATGTACTAAAAATTAATTTAAACTAAATAGGTTTTATAGATTAAAGTGATGCATGTCATGAATTTAACAAATTATGTTAAGAAAATAATGTACTTGGACACTTAGGAAATAATGTATGTGTGTGTGTATAATCATGTTTTGTTTTAAAATTAAATATATTATGTATTCATTTATATAGTAATAAGTAAGCATTGTAAACATTAAGATGAATGCAATTTTACATTTTACTTGTTTGCAATGGCTTTTTAAGACAATCACATGTTTCCTGCAAGTCTCCTGTCCTTGTGAAACCATAGTGAACATTACATGATAACCTTTAAATAACATACAAGTTTAAGAACACAAAAATACTTCAAAACAACTGCAAAACGGTCTGTAACCAAGGTAAAGTTAGCCAGAAAATATGTTAACAAAGGCAGGCAACGCTGGTTGACCACAATAAACATTAAATATTAGCCGATTTTTATCTTTTAAAAACAATATTGCTGTAGCTACATACACATACTACATCCAAATGTCAATGTATTATATACACATATTGCAAACCAACGCATTTATTGACTACAAAATACCAAAAAATCACAGTTCTGCTCTCTAACTCCATCGACTTGAATTGGCGCCGAAGCACTTCCTGGACTATCTGAGGTCTACGTGAATCACGTGACAACCAAGTATTTAGAACTTCCGTTGTCGCAACTCTCTCTCTATAGACAAGTTTCCTGAGTGAAATAGGCGGGCCGCCATTAGCCTTTCACTCTGCCAACGACTTCCGGTTGTGTCTGCCAAGCACTTCCGGTTAGCGTCTTTTACTGTCTTTGGTTAGCGTGCTGAAAAAGTAAACTATGGATGGTGTTACACGCCGACACGGCTCCGGGACATATTGTGCTGTTCGCGGTTGTAACAACTCGTGGCGATTGCTGAATGTTTGATCGGAAGGAGAATGTTTCGACCATCAACCATCTACAAGGCGCCAATGTGGATGTGCTCCCCCATTTGCGTTGTATGAGAAACCAAAAACAGATGTTGAATCTCGGAAGTGGCTAGCGGCTTTGAATTTGAAGAATCCGCCCAAAAGACTGTTTGTTTGTTCTTATCACTTCATTGATAAAAAGCCCACAGAGGAAAACCCTTTCCCGGAACTTTGGTTGGGGTACGAGCGACCTCCCCAGCAAAAGAGACGTAAACTCGACAGAAACACAAGTGACACGCAATCGGATGGTAAGTGTATCTTGATATTTCTCTAGTTAGCTAAAGTTTGCAGCATAAGTTCGACTGTTTATATATGTCTCTGTCCTGTGTTAGTAGGGTATATACATTTATAGTTGATGCTGTTTGTCTTTTAGAAGTGTGCATCGAGCCGAAGTTTAAAGATGCTGCAACACAATGGGAGGACCTAACAAAAACTGACCATAGCTACGCGGCAAAGTTGGACCACGTGAACAAATCGACGCAGACTGGGGATCAGACTGTGGCTGATGATATGCTCCTGGATGATGATACCTCGCTGCTGTACACAGGACTGCGTCTATTATATTTTCTTACTTTGGTGAAAACGATGTTGCCATTTAGTAAACCATCATGTAGTATTCCTGTTGTTGACCAAATACTGATGACCCTCATGAAACTGAAACTGAACCTTGTGTTAGGGGATGTGGCAAAGCGCTTTAAAGTGTCTAAAGGTGAAGTAAGGTGATTGCTCACTGGATTGATACATTGGGTGAGCAGCTTGAACCCATGGTTGCCTTACTGCCAAGAAGTGTTATTCGTGCTAACATGCCACCATCCTTTAAAAAGAACCACCCCCAGACCACTTGCATCATCGATTGTGCTGAAACGGCTATTCAGAGAGCTACAAACCTTAACTGTAGGAGTGCCACTTTCAGTCATTACAAGGGAACCAATACTGTCAAATATCTTGTTGCTGTGTCACCTCATGGGCTGATAATGTTTATATCAGAGGCCTATGCAGGTAAAAGCAGTGATAAGTTCATCACTATAAACAGTGGGTTTCTGGAGGCCCTAAGGCCTGGTGATGAGGTAATGGCTGACAGGGGTTTCACGATTCGAGATGTACTACATGAAAGGAAAGTGAAATTGAATATTCCTGCCTTTACCCACAAGCGTGGTCAATTGACCAATGAGGAGGTAACACGCACTAGACGAGTGGCCAATGTCCGTATACATGTGGAGAGGGCAATCCGAAGACTTAAAGTCTTCAAAATTCTGTCCCAAACTGTCCCCATCTCCATGACCCCGAGGTTGGACAAGATTCTTATCATATGTGCTGCTTTAGCAAACATGAGGTCCAGACTCATCCGACTGCCACATGAGGTGTAAGTTCCTATGAAAAGTAAAACCTGGGTTACCTGCAGGTTTTTTTTTTTAAATTGTACATATTATATATATATATATATAAAATATCAGCTAGAAAAACCTGTGTAAATCTATTGTTATTGTACCCTTTCTGGTGTTATGATTGATAAGCCAAAACAGTTTTAACTAAGAAAGACTTGTGTGAGTGCTATTCTTTTTCTTGTATTGTAAATATTGACACATTACAATAAACAATTTGTTTTTTGAGAAGAAATGAATAAATTTGTATTTATCCTATTCCATAACAAAGGGACAATTTCATTAACTCCTTATTGGCTGCATTTTTTTTATAATTAAATAAAAACAAAGTAAATACAGGAAAAAATCTCAAAATATTACAAAAAGAATAAAATAATACATTAAATATATAAAGATAAATGATAAGTGACTGATATAAAAATAAATAAGAGTAAGTAAAATAAAATTAATTACATAAATCAGTTTGATAAAAATAAATAAAAGCTAGAAAGGATTTGTCACCAATTTGTGACAACAGGGGACAAGGGGTTAAAAAAGGAATGACTAATCAACCCAGTACACATAAGCAGGTCATACTGATTTTACAACATTCATGTACCTGGAGCACAACTCCAGTCTTCCATCATCGAAGTCATCGACAACTTTTGGCAACATGTGGGTGAAATAGAAGGAGTGCAGCCTTGAGATATGTCCCTCAACAAAGGTTTGGTCGTAGGACACGTTGAGCTGCAGACATTCAGTGTTACTCCAAATCACCAACAAGGCTTGCCGTAGGCCTGTGCAGTGCATGCCCAGTTGCACCTGCATGTAATATCCCTTTGGCCCATTGAAGGACAGATGGAAGTCCCCTGTGGGCATGCGTTTGATCTCACTGCTTTTAGCAGCAAGTGCTTCAGTAAGGGACTGGTTTTTGACTAAGACAGGGCACTTGATCTCCAGTAGTGTGTCTCTGTTCATGACACCATCCGGACTCGCAGCAAGCCATGGCTCACTCGGGCAAACCACCAAACCTTTCACATCGATGTCATGACCTTGGTCTTGCAGGTATTGCCTGGCGTGCTCTTCACCCTCTGCTCCTTGCCGGGTTGCAGCGTTACCGTGAAAGGTAGGATGGAGGTGTTCAGACAAGAATTTGTCTGGTGCTGTGGTAGCCCGAACTGGCACATTCTTGGCTGTGCTTGCTGTTATCCGTACCCGTCGCATGTCATGCCACAGTTGTTCCCTGCTCTGTTCTTTTGTGTGCTGCTCAATGTACATAAATTGGGTTGTGGTCATGTCAATGTATGTGGTGTAGAATGCCCTACATTTCTCACATTCAAGTTGTGTGTTGTGATCACCATGATGTAGGGGCAGTGGAGCTTTTGCTGTCTCGGCAGACTGAGCAGGGAGGCTGGTGTTAAAAGTGAGCTGCATTAGTCCACTGCCAGGTGCAGTAAAAAGTGCCGCTATTGGTGTGGAGAGACAGTAATTTTGCCATTCTTCCAGTGTCTCATGGACTTTTACCTTGCGACTATGTGTAGAGCTGGAGGAGGATGCTTTTGATGCTGGTTGGTATAAATTATTTCTGCTGTGTCTTCGGAAAGACACATCTCTGATTTTTTGCTGCCCAGTATTGCTTTTTGTCCCGGCATTCCAGCAATTCTGCACATCAGTGCAGGCAAGCCCTGTCTTCCCTTGCCTCACAGCATTTTCTACCTGCAGACAGATAGAAACAAAATCACACACTTTTTAAATAATGGTTTGAGCATCATAGCACAATTGACTTCTTTTAGAGACAACGTTTTGTAAATCAAAATAACAAGGGTATGATGAAGGCAGAGCGTTTTTGTTACTTTTTTAAAAACAATTAATGAGCTGGGCCTGCAGTCATCAACATCAATGTTTAACCCCTTAATGCCTGCATTTATTTAGACTTATATAAAAAAATCTGGAAAAATAGGAAAAGAATAATAAAAGAATAAAAGAAAATATAAGTATTAAATAAATAAATAACATTTAATAAAGTGATAAATGATAAGTAATATAAAAAAATGAGTAAAAGCAAATAGATAAATAAAATAAATCAGTTTGATAAAAATAAATAAAATAAACAAAAGCCAGAAAGGGTTTGTTGCAAATTTGCCCAATTCATACGGATTACACCGTTTTCTTTTGTTTTGATTTGTTCTGTTTAAAAGTATCGTTCCTAGTGTTTGTTTTATATTGGTCTGTGATTGGTTCACACACCAACCGCATTATATATCATTAGATAGGCTGAAGTAACATTTCTCTGTTTTGCGGTAAAATGCTATAGATTTGCACTCAAATACGGAATGCTTATCATTCGCGGAAGTCAACACAGTCTACTCATTATTACGCAGATTAACACACGGATACATACAAAACATCTTAATACAAGCATAAGATGGGCTAACGTACCTTCCAAAGCACGGCGGCTGCATGGCTACAGGAACGTCCAGGTCCGGCGATACAGGTACAGCCTGCAGTCTCCACATCTCCCGTCTTGGTAACCAAAACCCAGGCGTTATGCGCTGAATTGTTAACGGACTGGCTTGGTTGAACATCGGCCTTTAGGTAAATTAAACTGCCCATATCGTGTAAAAGTACACAGCCCACTTTGTCGGAATGGAGGTACTGAAACGCCTCTGAGCTTTTCAGGTTATTAATTGCATTCCCATCCACCGCCATGGAATCAATAAAATAAGAAAAGATCTTGGATGTTGTGATGCTGGGCCATATCAACATGTTGTCCGCCCATGATGTTACCTTACTTGGATGCGGAATGGTCAAAACACCATTTTTAACGAGATTTTCGGTCGAATGTTGCCATTCCAAAGCCATGTTTACACCACTACTCAGCCTGCGCCGGAAGTTCTTGGCAGAAACAGGAAGTAAACCGGAAGTGCCCGGGAAACTTGTCTATAGACAAATCCGCCGCGAACTCTATGGGCGCCGCCATCTAGCTTGCCGCCATTACTGCGGGCCTGCTAAGGATGACGGTGTGACACTTGCCGGTGCGCTCATGACATTTCAATGAAAGCGGATCCTGCTCATGAAAGAAAAAGTCTGGTGAAAAGGGAACATTAGATGTGGTCAGGTATAGTAGTCAAAACTTACAGATAAAGCTAATTTATTGACAACACTGTCAAATGCGTCAAAAACACTGTAAAAATGCGTCAGCCAAATGTAATGTAATTAAGACGTGTATTAATTGATGACAACAATAAAACTGAACGCTGTCATTACTAGTTGTGTTGCTAATACGTTCACAAGCTTCACAAGTTGCAAATAACTCAGTGTTTCCCCTATTGTTTTGTAATAATACTATAACGTTACCCCGCAATAATACTATTTAAATACGAATCCTACGTGTTCTGTGTGAATGAATGGTGCAGTCAACGCGCAGTTTCATTTAACACGCGCGCGCACACACACACACACACACTGAATCATGTGTGACGCTCGAGCTGTTTAATTGCCTACATGAGGACACGACTGCATGAACTTCCTCGAGACGCGCTTGATTCCTGCCGGTTCCATAGTGAGAGCAGCGCGGCCAGAGAAATGTTGGGCGCTGCGGGATATTACATATTATAAATAGTTTTTCAGCGTGAGAAATACAATGTGTGGCGGGAGAGCGTGACATAAGACCGAAATGAGTGACACTTGAGAGCCCTGCAACTACTTTCTATGTTACTTTCTCCCGCCGCAAATAGACTTTTTTTCTGTACCTCCAAATAGTTTCAAGTTAGCCTACATGTCGCCACCATACACATCAGCGTAAATACGCCTGATAAATTATTTGTTATTATTAAAGCATTAAAGGTATTGTAGGTAGAAATAATCCACAAAAATACTTTTTGTCAAAATTTGTTTAAACTGTCTTTATATATCAATGTATACTTAAAATGTAAGTACTCTGGAAAAGAAATTATAAAAATCGAGTGTCTGTAGTCCTCTTAGGACTACAATAAACCCAGCTCATTATTCCATTAACTCCCACTCCCTCCCTACTCGGCTCCTTCCAAAGCCACGCCCCCAAAACAAATGAACGCGCGATCCCGGCCATTCGCTCAGCTGGAAGAGTCGGACGTGTTTACCAGCTTTACCAGATGTAGTGACATCATGTCAGAATCACAAGTAATAAAATAACTAACTTTATCAGTATGAATATAAACAATTAACATGGCTGTTAGTACTCACTATCCAGCTCGCATAACGATACTTGTAAAGTTTAAAATATTTTACTAGCTCGTAACGGAATCAAACTCAATGTAAGGCAAAGCTATAAATAGCTTCATTGATACAGTTTGCCGTTACTATCAGTTACACTGTGATGAAGGTGAATTTGTAAGATTCATAACATAAGATTGTTTACAGATAAACTGAATTACATACATTCAAACACCTTCTCACAACTGCATTGCAGACCCAAGATAATATAACACACACACACACACAACATATATTGTATAGCACATACAGATACAACATAAAGACATATGTAAACATATGTAGAGCATATAACAACAAACCAAACGTGAAAAAACGGAGTAGATAGAGTTCACGGTGAAAATAGGAACACAGTTTAGGCAGAGGGTAAAGATAGGTATAAAAATAGATCCCCTAAACTTTTTAACCTAAAGTTAGATTCGGCGAAATTAAATAAAACAGCTTTCGACTGCAGATAGGCCTATTGCTTATTTATCGTCTCAACCCTGGCTCACTAACAGTAACGTTATACTAGTCGACACCAAAGTTACACGGTCATAGCTAAGCCAGTACCGTTAGTTATGCTACGTAACGTTAGGTAGCTAATATTAGGTAGTTAGGTGTGCTAGTGATACATGCTTCATGAAAAAATAAATGCCATCAAAATGAAAACAGCAAGATTACCTGTCCAGCAGAAATAAAGCCATCATGGAGTCACTTTTCAGCCCCTTGAGATCACTCAGTAGTAGCCAACGCTGGAAAGCCACGCCGACTCCCTTATGATTTCTTTATTTATCCAAAGACTTTTTGTTCATAGCCTTTTCAAATTCTGTCTTCCTTTTTTTAACTCGTTTGACTTCGCTGCCTCTATATGCAGGTAACGTTACTGAGAATTGTGACTGTTCTTTCTCTGCCATAATTGTTTGTTATTACTAGCTTCCGTTCCTTTTCAAACGGGTGCGCGCATTTGGGCTCCTCCTGTATCAGCAGAGGTGGTATCCATGGTAGCGAGGGAGAGTGACAGTCGCCCCAGCCAATCATTTCTTTCGTCCCGAATGGAATAATGAGCTGTGTTTATTACAGTCCTGAGAGAACTACAGACACTCGATTTTTATAATTTATTTTCCAGAGTAGGCCTACTTACATTTTAATTATGCATTGATATATAAAGACAGTTTGAAAAAAATTGGAAAAAAGTATTTTTGGGGATTTCTACCTACAATACCTTTAACACACCACTGTTATAAAAGCAAGCGGGCTACTGCGTGCATGGTCTGGAATGTCTGAATGCGCGCAAGTGCGCTCCCTTAATAATTCCTAAAAAGCTGACATCAGTTCATCGCGAACTCACACATCTCTATTATTATCAATGAAGCTGACTGCACAATGAATATTTCATAATATATACACTTTGTTTGTTATAATTAGAGGATTTGCCAGCATACAGAATTCACACACAGAGTGAGTGCATTACCGCCGCACCAGGAACTCTGTGTAATCCGTATGGCCTTAAACATGGGCAGTCAATGCGCAACAAAGGTTTGTGAATTTTACAAACGGTATTATTTGTTGTTAAAACAGCCAATCACACAACACGCTCTTCCCGGCAGGACAGCATACGTACTAAAAAAACTACACAGAAATAACATTTCGTACAGCTAACATCATGCACATGCAGCCCCGCCCCAGGTGCACCCCCGCCCAAGGTGCACCCCCGCCCAAATCTGCAGGCTGCAGCCAGGTGCTTCTCATCTGATTGCCAAAGCCTTACCACGCCCCCCACAAATTAGCCCTGTTATTTAGTGGCGCTTTGCCGTATATTCCATGTATTATCATGGAATCATTATCATTTATGTTATAGTGACCATTCGCTAAGACCCGCCTTTTTTAGTTACTGCGTGACAAGCCAGGCGGCTCTCACAAATCACGCACATCATGTTCTCACTCACGCAGTGAAAAATACATTGCGGGGCAAAGACTAAGTTTACACTGAGTGACTACGCGCCGACATACAAGAGAGAGCTCAGAGCAGCTTACTGTTGATATGAAACAAAGTCTCAACTCTCATATATTGTCATTTAAGTAATTTAAACAATAATGTTTTTCAAGTTCAAGTCCACCGACGTTAATCTACTGACAGCTTTGTTGTTGGACAAAATTGTGCATTCGGCGTTATGATTGGTCAGGTCACCTGTCAATCAAACCCCCATGGGCAGCAGGGCATGGTGAATTGAGACGTCACGTTTCAATTTGATATACCAGTCAAATACATTTATTCTATATTTAACTTGTGAACGACCGACCTGCTGCTGCATGTAGGCCAATCAGATGATGGCGGCCTGCGCCTTATTAGAATATATGCATCAACCAATCAATCGCCTCCACTCTTCACTTCTTTCTAGACTATTCTTAAAATTGTCACGCATTATCTTCGTCTTCGATAACATAGCTAAAAATGTCATCTTTAAAAAAACATGTTTGAGTGGGGCTCAAAAAAGGATTTAAAAAAAAGCTGAACAGCAGAGGAAACATGAGCTGCTCAGTAAAATCCCCAAGTTATCTGGTTATTTTACTAATATAAAAAATATATTATTGCCATAAATATTATATTACATAATATATGGCTAATATAATGCTGATGATCACGGAGAAGTTGTGGAACAGCAAGTAGGCCGGGCACATGTTTGAGCAGATAAAGACACAGCGTCATCATCATCGACCCCACCAATTTTCGATAAGTTTGATTATTAACCCCTTACCAGTCGCCCCCCTTTTGGCAATCGAGTGCAAAATCACATACCCATAATAAAATGGTTGTTGCTAAGGAGTCCTTCTGACTACACACAAAACCAAGGTATCATTTAAAAGCTAACACTTGACAGTTTACTGTGAAATACTCAGAAGTGCTCTAGCAATTACTAATAGAGAGATAAAGCAGCTCAAAAACAATGCACAATTTGTTTTAATGTAAAATTCGGGATCACCAGTGATCCCTGCGGCTCATTAACTTGATGGATGTATGATATTGCTTTTTGTGTTTGATCAAAAACTCTATATTCGCCTAAAGGGCTGGCGATAATATATCTGGTAGAAATATGTCAATTTTGCTGCGCCATCATGATGTAAGTTTATAATTTAAACGCGTTTTTAAGAATTGTGGTTTAGAAACAAATTATTTTAAACTGCTCAGGCACAGTAAGCAGTGGGAGAGAATTCATTTTGTAAATGCTAGTTTTGAGACCATGGTGAGCTTGAGACGGTTTTTGCCCAGCGCACTTGAGTTCCGACCCTGAGGTCTTAAAGTGACAGAAGCTGCTAATAAAGCTGCTGTCGCCATTTGTGTCAATAATGTTAATCAAACATCAGAAGGAAAGTAATTTACTGCCCTTAACTGAATCACTTTTGTAAAATAAATAAGAATGAATGTTGAATTTATAGGGGAAACTATGTATTTGATTACTTTATACAATATATGTGGCATTTATCTCTGTAGTTGGTGATCTAAAGTGGTGGTTGGGGGGGGCTGCAGTAACTCATAGCCCCGGGGCCCAGTGAGCTCTTAATGCGGCCCTGTGTATAATTCAAACCTTGTTTGTATAGTGTGTAACCACACGTTTATAAATGTTTTTTTTAGAGATATTGTATTAAAAACTGTGCATGTTTTCTGTAAAGGCAAGACATCATAATTGCTATGTTTATACAAAGGCCAGCACATCAACACGAAGCTGTAGAACGAGGGATATTGGCGTGCAGACAGAAACATCACATAAATGTAATTTCGTTTGTATGTACGAAACGTTATCACAGTATTTGTGTTTGTAGTTTCAAAAAATTGCACCAACGTTATCACAGTTTGTGTGTGTCTGTGTGTGTATGTTGCACATCCATAATTGCAAAGGGGACGCGATTACAACTAGTACATACATGTATCAAATAACCATTCCGAGACGTCCTGGTCCATTCCCATTTGTGTTTCTTCTGCCGGAGTCTCTTCATCATCTGGGTCTGATTCCGGTTCAAACATGTACGGCTGAATGCCATACAAAACAGCGGGTCTGTCATTCTCAGCCATTCTGCTTCTACCGACTGTTTATTGCCATAGGTATGCAAGTTACGCCCTCATCCAAAGGCAGGGCGGGGATATGCAGCTCATTTACATTTAAGGTGGTACACACCAAAACAGCTCTTTTTAAAACAGGCCCCAAAAATTACATTTACAAATGGTTATAATAAATTAACTGTGTGGTATTTTGTGCTGAAACTTCACAAATACATTCTGGGGACACCCGAGACCAATACTACATCTTGTAAAAAGGGGCATAATAGGTGCCCTTTAATATAGCTAATGATGTCTCAATGAAATGTATTTCCCCCAAAATTTTAAACATTTGTTAGGCTTCAAAAAAATAACTTTTAATTAAAGTGAACTTAAAACAATCCTCACTTAAACCCATAATAAATGTCATATTTATCTGTACCTTTCCAACAGGTATGAAATATACAGAAATTGAATAGGGTTATAAAATAGTCTGCACCGCATAAATTATAAATTAAATTAGATTAATCCTTATTAAAGCTACAAGCGTTCTTTAGTCAAAGAGTAGTTAGTAGTTTTCTATGTTCCCTTTGTTCCTAGGTTAACTTTACTGACATAGAGAATTAGTGGCTGCTGTCACTTTAAGATCTGCCGCTGCTGACAGGATCTCAAGCATCTCATTCTCTCACTACTCTTTAATTCCATTCACCATCATGACGGACAAGTTTTTTTTTTTTTTACCGCTAGTGGCATAGTGAAGCTTTTTGTGGCAAACTATGCAAAAACAAGCTCCAGGCTCCGGAAGTTTACTGCACCAAGTGCCTAAAGCCTTCCCGTTTTGTCCTCTTTCTTCAAGCCATGCCCAGCGCCACTTGTTTGTTACTTTCTTCTCCAAAGCAGATGTATTTTTTCCTGGTTTGATAAACTCCATTCTACATAGCGTGTGTACAAGCTAACTGCGAACTGGTTCAGTTCCTGCACAAGACCCGCCCTCCTCTCTAGCAATTGGCTAAGACAACCTAATATGATGCTCCCATTGGCTGTGACAGCTGTGCGCGCTGACTCTTGAATCAAGGTGGTAGGTTGAAGGGGACCGGTGTTTTATTCAAGTCAGATTAGGGCCTGTTCACATATCGCGTCTTTTGCGATCATAATGGAAGCGACGCGCTCGTTTTTTCCAAGTGCGTCCGCGCCGAAAGTGCCTCCGACTGTAATTTGCAGCCTGTTAAATAAATTTTGCCTGCGCCGGAGGCCGGACCTGCCCTCAAGCTGGAAATCCGGCCCCCGGCCAGAATACTTTAAGCCCTGCGAGTAATACACTAAAATAACAGCGATTTGAATCCATTGAGTACTCCTGCCCTGAGAGCAGCGCGTAATAAACTAAAATAACAGCAATTTGAATCTATTGAGTACTCCTGCCCTGAGAGCAGTGCGTAATACACTAAAATAGCTGAAATTTGATTCTATTGAGTACTCCTGCCCTGAGAGAAGCGCATAACACACTAAAATAACTGCAATTTGATTCTATTGAGTACTCCTGCCCTGAGAGCAGCGCATAATACACTAAAATAACTGCAATTTGATTCTATTGAGTACTCCTGCTCTGAGAGCAGCGCGTAATACACTAAAATAACTGCAATTTGATTCTATTGAGTACTCCTGCTCTGAGAGCAGCGCGTAATACACTAAAATACCTGCAATTTGATTCTATTGAGTACTCCTGCTCTGAGAGCAGCGCATAATACACTAAAATAACTGCAATTTGATTCTATTGAGTACTCCTGCTCTGAGAGCAGCGCATAATACACTAAAATAAAAGGGATTTGAACCTACTGAGTACTCCTGCCCTGAGAGCAGCGCATAATACACTAAAATAAGAGCGATTGTAATCTATTGAGTACTCCTGCCCTGAGCAGCGCATAATACACTAAAATAAGAGCGATTTTAATCTATTGAGTACTCCTGCCCTGAGAGCAGCGCATAATACACTAAAATAAGAGCGATTGTAATCTATTGAGTACTCCTGCCCTGAGAGCAGCGCATAATACACTAAAATAAGAGCGATTGAAATCTATTGAGTACTCCTGCCCTGAGAGCAGCGCATAATATACTAAAATAAGAGCGATTTTAATCTATTGAGTACTCCTGCCCTGAGAGCAGTGCGTAATACACTACAATAACAGTGATTTTAATCTATTGAGTACTCCTGCCCTGAGAGCAGCGCATAATACACTAAAATAAGAGCGATTGTAATCTATTGAGTACTCCTGCCCTGAGAGCAGCGCATAATACACTAAAATAAGAGCGATTGTAATCTATTGAGTACTCCTGCCCTGAGAGCAGCGCATAATACACTAAAATAAGAGCGATTGAAATCTATTGAGTACTCCTGCCCTGAGAGCAGCGCATAATATACTAAAATAAGAGCGATTTGAATCCATTGAGTACTCCTGCCCTGAGAGCAGCGCATAATATACTAAAATAAGAGCGATTTGAATCCATTGAGTACTCCTGCCCTGAGAGCAGCGCATAATACACTAAAATAAGAGCGATTTTAATCTATTGAGTACTCCTGCCCTGAGAGCAGTACGTAATACACTACAATAACAGTGATTTGAATCCATTGAGTACTCCTGCCCTGAGAGCAGCGCATAATACACTAAAATAAGAGCGATTTTAATCTATTGAGTACTCCTGCCCTGAGAGCAGTACGTAATACACTACAATAACAGTGATTTGAATCTGTTGAGTACTCCTGCCCTGAGAGTAGCGCGTAATACACTAAAACAGTGGTTCTCAACTCCAGTCCTCGGGACCCGCTGCTCTGCACATTTTGTATGTCTCTCTTATCTGACACACTCAGTTCAGATCAAGGCGTCTCTCCTAACGAGTTGGTGATCTGAATCAGTTGTGTTAAATAAGGAGACATAAAAAATGTGCTGAGCAGTGGGTCCCGAGGACTGGAGTTGAGAACCACTGCACTAAAATAACAGCGATTTGAATCCATTGAATACTCCTGCCCTGAGAGCAGCACGTAATACACTGAAATAACAGCGATTTGAATCTGTTACTCCTGCCCTGAGAGCAGCGCGTAATACACTAAATTAATAGCGATTTTAATCTGAGTTCTCCTGTCCTGAGAGCAGCACGTAATACACTAAAATAACAGCGATTTGAATCCATTGAGTTCTCCTGCCCTAAGAGCAGTAACTTACTAGGGCGGGAGATGTATCAGTTAGACCATTGAAATATCGCGGAGATTTGAACGAGTTCTGTTGTCACATATAATTTTCACACACAGCGATGAATTTTAACAAAATATAGTAACATCACTTACCTTGCAATAAAAGTTTCTCCCACGAACATCTGTTTGTCTTGTATTCCAGACTAATCGGAATTTGCTTCAGTTTCATTGGTTGAATCTGTAAACCAATCATTTTCCTTTCTGCCCTCGGAACATGTTTGAGTAAGTAAAACCAATATTATCTGTCTGCAGTCCCAGAGGCTGCATTTTCAGGACCCCTGAATTAGTCTTTTCAGTCACTAGATGGACCACATTTTCAAGTACAGAGGGAAGACAAGGATGACTCTGGGGGTAGATTTAAGATTGTGTATTTTACAAAATAATATATAACACCTGAACTTGAACAGACAAAATATTTTACAAAATAATGTATAACAACTGAAATTGAACACAAAATATTTTACAAAATAATATATAACAACTGAACTTGAACACACACAAAAACAAATTTGATCATGACGTGAACCACATAGACAGAACTTCAATGGATGGACAAACACATGGACAACATCATCACTGACTCCTAAGAGAGAGAAAGAGAAGTGAATTAAATAAGGAACATTTAGTTGAACATGTTCTACTCTCATTTTAAATTTCATATTTAAAAGATCTTAGTTACCACAGAGTAATGATAATGATAAAAATAATGATATCAATCTTCATAACAATTAATGTTCATAATACAATTATTGCATACTGTTCAAAGATTTGTAAAAAAAATATATATATTGATGTTGTGGGAACAAAAGTTCTAGAAACACTCATGTCAATAAAGCCCATCTGAACTGAGAAAAAATAATAATAGAGTGAGATGCAAGAAATCTGAATAGAAATAACATTATTGACATGACTTTTCCTGACCATATATAAGATTTAAAGCACACATTGTGATGTATGCAGCAGCACTACCTACCGATCAGGAAAGGATCTCCCTTCTTGGATTGTTATGTGTTTCTTGAAAAACATTTTTAAGTTAATTTCATATAAATAAATAGACATAAATTAGGCCTAAGTCTAAGCCTAGTACTTAACCAATTTATTTATTTATCTTTTGTCATACTATTGCCTACCCTGAGCTGTGTAGTTGATAGCACTTCATATAGAGTACAGTATACAGTAAATGACACAATCTAACACGTGGGATTTTAATAGTCAATTATTATAATGGCCTCTCTGATATGTCTGATTATTAAAATGTCATATGTCTCAACCAACTTTATAAAACCATGTCAAAATGAAGAGACGTACACATGTATTGTGGGTAACGTTAAACAGGCTGACTGTGAGCGCGTGACAGTGAAAACATTAAGATTATTTTAACTGAATTAAAATGGAAAAACAATGAGTAATTAACAAGCTTTCGGAACGAACATGCTACAGTTTATTGTGCCGTAAATAAGTCAACACAGGCTTATCATGCAACAGTTCTGTTAAATGAACGTGATAACAATTCATTTTCCAGCATTAGAGGCTAATATATGATGGCTATGCTTTCAAGACTGTTTAGCAAATCATCAGCACGTTGGCAACTTTAACTTTCCAATGAAATGCATCACAATTGTTTTTAAAGTTAAACAAATAAAAATTGATTCGCATTTGATACTCACACTCTGAATGTCATCCATCTTCGCTGGTCCTCTAATTCGGTAGGTGGCGTTGTCACTAAAAACCTAGGGTCCTAGAAATGCGGTCCTAGAAGTGGGGTCCTGAAAATGCAGCCTCCGTTTTTGCAGGCAGATGCTACTCAGTAAAACTCCCATCTGCAAAATTTCCTGATTTCTATCTGTCTGGTGCTGTATTTGAGGTTTGCACAGAGACTACATATTTGGGGCATATTATTGCAAATGACCTGTCTGATGATAAGGATATCTATAGGCAGCGTCGGAAGCTGTTCCCAAGCGAACATGTTGTGTCGTAAGTTTAGCATGTGTTCGGTATCTGTGAAGATTTTACTCTTTAGAGCATATTGTACACCTCTGTATAGTGCACACCTGTGATGTCGTTATAAGCAAGGCAGCATTAGAAAACGTCTCAGGTTACTATTGTAACCATAGTTCCCTGAGAACAGGGAACGAGACGATGCATCCATCGATGCCATGGGAACGCCCCCAGCGTGACTGCGTCTGAAGCATCTATGTCAACTAGTCCAATGGAAAGAATGAGCGTCACGGGCGGGTGACGTCATGACCAGGATATGATAAAAGCACATCCGGTGCAAACCGGCATTAGCTTCGAAAATTGCCGAAGCAAGCCGATCACAGGGATGCAGGAAGTATGGCAGGGTGACGCATCGTCTCGTTCCCTGTTCTGAGGGAACTATGGTTACAATAGTAACCTGGGACGTTCACTTACGAAGGGAACTCAACGATGCGTCCATCGACGCCATGGGAACGAGAATACCCAAAGCGCCAGAATTCCAAGTACCTGAGTGTCAGTCTGTTGTAACTAAGCACTAAGCACCTGAGAAACTGGGGCAGCATTCAGGTCTAAACTGTAAAATCTAACGAATGTGAGCGTAGAGGACCAGCCCGCCGCATCACAGACGTCCCGAAGAGAAACCCCATATAGTAAGGCTTTAGAAGCCGCCATACTCCTATTAGAGTGAGCTCGGACCACCAAAGGACACGGCTGGTCCGAGAACTCGTATGCAAGTGAAATAGCCTCAACTATCCACCTACTGACCGTCTGTTTAGAAGCAGGAAGACCCTTCTTAGGTGATCCAAAGCAAATCAGTAATTGGTCGGACTTCCTAAATGAAGATGTCCGAAGCAAATAAGTGTCCAGTGCTCGTACTGGACACAAGAGGTTCAGTCTTTCCTGGTCCGAAGATGCAAAAGGAGGAGGACAGAAAGCCTGCAGCACAATAGGCCTCGGAGTCGAGGTCGGCACCTTAGGGACGTATCCCTGTTTTGGATATAAGAATGCCTTGACCATCCCCGTTGCAAACTCAAGGCAAGTGGGGGAAACCGAAAGGGCCTGAAGGTCTCCAACTCTCTTAAGGGACGAAATAGCTAGCAGAAAGATAGTGTTAAAGGTAAGAAACTTATCTGATACCGAATCTAAGGGCTCAAATGGAGCCCTAGACAGGCCTTCTAGTACTATAGCAAGATCCCAAGCTGGCACCCTAGTGCGAGTTGCAGGCCTCAGCCTCAAAGTGCCACAAAGGAAACGTGTAACCAGGGGGTCTCGACCCAACGATGTACCCCCCACCAGGGAGTGGTAGGCCGCAATGGCCGCCACGTAGGCTTTAAGCGTGGAAGGACATAGGCCTGACGTAAAGCGCTCCTGCAGGAACTCGAGTACTATCTTCACAGAACAGTTAACTGGATCCCACTGATGTCGGTGACACCATAAAGAGAAAACTCTCCCTTTAAGCGCATATAGTTTCCTAGTAGCTGGGGCTCTGGAGCTTAGAATGGTCTCAGCAGCCTCGGCTGAAAGACCACTCTCTATGAGTTGGGCCCCCTCAGAGGCCAAACCCACAGGTTCCAAATCGCTGGTCGAGGGTGAAATATTGTGCCCCCGGCCTGAGACAGAAGGTCTCTCCTGATCGGGATCTCGAAGGGAGGACCGTCTAGGAGATGGATCAGGTCCGAAAACCAGATCCGACTTGGCCAGCGTGGTGCTACTAGCAGTAGGCTTATTCCATACCGGCGGACTCGCTCCAGAACTCCTGGGAGCAGAGCAACAGGGGGAAAGGCATACAGACGTAGCCTCGGCCACGTCTGCACCATAGCATCCAGCCCCAGGGGGGCTGGGTGAGTAAGGGAGAACCACAGAGGACAGTGCTTCGTATTTTGAGACGCAAACAGATCCACTTCTGCTTGGCCGTAAAACTCCCAGATTTTCTCCACCACCTCAGCTCCTGCCTCGACGGGATGTCTGCTCCTATATTCTGGACCCCAGGAATATACACTGCCCTCAGAGAGAGTACCTTCCCCAGAGACCACAGGAGGATCTGGTGCGCCAGTTTGCAAAGCGGACGCGAACGCAGGCCCCCCTGACGGTTCAGATAAGAGACCACTGATGTGTTGTCTGTTCATACGAGCACATTATGGCCCCTCAAGGCCTGGGAGGAACTGCCTCAACGCATTGAAGACAGCCATCATCTCCAGGCAATTTATGTGCCACGAGAGATGATGACTCTTCCACAGACCCTGAACCGAGCGCCCTTCCATTACCGCTCCCCAGCCGGTGAGGGAAGCATCTGTCGAGATACCGTAACCCGATGGCAAAGAGCTCCCAACACCGGACCCTGGGTTAAGAACCAGTGCTTCCTCCATATAATACGAAGTGGGTTTCCCCTCGGGGAGAACCCTCTGGTCCTGAGCCACCACTGTAAAGGCCTCATGTACAGCGGGCCAAAAGGTATCACGTTGGACGCTGCTGCCAAAAGACCCAACAGTTTCTCGAACTGTTTTACAGTGCGTGACTGGCCTAGCTTCAGCTCTTTTGTGGCTGACAGGATAGCAGCTACCCGAACGGGCGATAGGGTGGCCCGCATCGTCACTGAATCCCATACCACACCAAGGAAAGTGGTTCTCTGTACTGGAGAAAGCACACTCTTCTTGGCATTGAGCCTCAACCCCAACATCTGCATATGAGCGAGAACAACACCTCGGTGCCGAACCGCCAACTGCTCTGATTCCGCTAGAATCACCCAGTCGTCGATGTAGTTCAGAATACGTATGCCCTGAAGCCTGAGAGGGGCTAAAGCTGCATCCACGCATTTCGTGAACGTGCGGTGTGATAAAGCTAGACCGAAGGAAGAACCCGATATTGGTATTCTTTGCCCCCGAAAGAAAACCTTAGGAACTTCCTGTGCTGAGGGAGGATGGAGATATGGAAGTAGGCGTCCTGCAGATCTATCGTGACAAACCAGTCCTCGGATCTGATTTGAGTCACGATCTGTTTGAGTGTTAGCATCTTGAACTTCAGTTTCTGAACTGACCGATTTAACAGATGAAGATCTAAAATAGGACGCAACCCTCCATCCTTTTTTGGAACAATGAAATAACGGCTGAAAAAACCCGACTCTCGGTCGGGTGAGTACACCTTATCTAAAGCATCTTTCGCTAACAGGGCCTTTACCTCTTGCTCCATTACCAGAGCCTGTTGCACCACTGTGGGCAACACCCCGTTGTAACGAGGAGGACGAGAACCAAACTGGATTCTGTATCCTTTCTCTACAATCTGCAGGACCCAACGAGAAATATTCGGCAGAAGCTTCCACGCTGCCAGAAAATTTACTAAGGGAACCAGCCTCTCGAGGCTGGTCTCTGGTGTTACTGAGACAGCTAATTCTGGAGCCTGGAACATCATGGCAGGAACTACCTGAACTGGCTGCTCTAAAGCCCCCCTCAGAGGGCGCGAAACCGATGCTGTGCCGCAGCATAGCATCAGCGACTCGCTGGAGACCGCTGCGCCCTGAAGCACCAAGGGTGGCAGGGTTGGCAGAACGGTCCCGTGAGGACCCCGAAATGGAACGAGCCCTGTATAATGAGGTGTACACCCTCTACTTCGGTCGGAGCTGTCCTCACAGACCTGACGCATTAACATCAGGACCTTTTTTTTTTTTTTGCCGAAGTCCTCTTCGTCTGAAGTACGGTCCTCAGATCCGGCTTCGACTTAGAAGACTTCGGTTGACAGGGTTGCGTCTGTCTCCAGTGTCTAAGTGGAGGTGCACGAGACGCAACACTCTCTTTCTGTTGCACATGATGTGATGAGCTCGACGGCTGGGGCTGCTCACGCCCAGCAGCCCCAGGGGGCTGGACACGGCGAGGGATAAACTTTTTAAAAGCGTCAGCTTGCTTTTTAGACTCCTGAAATCTCTCGACGACCGAGTGGACTGCGTCGCCGAAGAGACCAGAAGGTTCAAGCGGAGCATCTAATAAAAAAGCTCGATCTTTTTCTTTAATCTCTGACAGATTTAACCATAAATGTCTCTCAGTAGCTACCAAGGCTGCCATAGACCGCCCAATTGCTCTGGCGGTCTCCTTAGTAGCCCTGAGAGAAAGATCGGTAGCCCGACGAAGTTCTCGAATATCGTCATGAGAAATTCCCTCACTACTATCCAGATCCCCCAGCAGGTCAGCTTGATAAGCCTGAAGCACTGCCATTGTATGCAGACATGCTCCAGCTTGACCTGCTGCCGTATAAGCTTTGCCCACTGAACGAATTAGCAGCTACTCTCAGTGGGGGGCTGGGACACGTTGGAAAGAGGCAGGGAACAGGCAAACCACGGTCAGATGGTTGGAGAGTTGAATCGGGTTGGAAGGAGGAGGACACAGACAGAGTTCAGCCAAATTCACCTCAAAGGGTGTATTTATTAAATTATCTTTTATCTTGTCTTCTTGGCTGGTATATGGGCGTATGGGTATGTGGGTGTGTGGTCTTCAATTACTTTCTACTTCCGGTTTAGGCTACTTCCGGTGGCATAGTACACGCGATACCGCTGTTTAGTAAACAAACACTCGCAGCCAACTCAATTGCACGCTAACAGCCCACAATGGATAGCAAAGGCAGCTGAGAGCATTAGGGGTTGGTGTGGCAAACGTAATACCACCGCAACCACCACCAAGTCAAACATTTGCAAGTGGAGAAAGGGAAGTAAACTCACGTTTGGAAGACGCACACAGGATTAATCACGGGCTAGCAGGAGATCAGGAGATGCGAGTTCGGTCAGGTCACACCTGGATGCAAACAGGAGCACTGCTTGATCAGGTAAGTTATATCCCCTGCCTAATAATTAGTGACAGGTGTGTCTTCTGTGCAACACGTGAGGGAGTCGCAGCTGCAGGCAATTCGGGCCAATCATGGGGGATAGAGCGGGCGAGTGAGGCTTTTGTACAGCCGCCCCGGAATTTGTCACAAATTCCATACCGTAGAAAGAATCACGAGCTTCTGCCTCCCTCCTCCTCATCCTCATCTTTCAACTCGGGTAAGGGGATGAGCCTCGCAACAGGTCTGATGTACCTCTTCTCACCGACCCTCACCTCCACTGTCCGGACTCTCCCGTTCACTCTGGAGATGACTTGGGTGATCCGTCCCACTGGCCAGAGAGCCCGAGGGAATTGAGGATCGACTATCAGGACGGGCTGTCCAACGGTCATGTTGCTGGTATCCCTCCTCCATTTCCCTCGCGGCTGCAAGGTGGGTAAGTAATCTCGGATGAATCTCGACCAGAAGTGGTCAGCAAGAAGTTGACTGTGACGCCACCGGCGTGTCCCGACAAAGCTGGTTGATGCAAAGGTCGCTTGCGGAAGTGAGGAGTCACGACGGCCCATGAGGAGCAGATTGGGGGTGATCGGATCAGGATCTGAAGGGTCGGCTGAGATGTATCCTAGAGGCTTCGCATTCAAGATACCCTCCACCTCTATAAGTACGGTACGGAGAACGGTTTCCAGAATGGGCTGACTGCCAAGGACCACTTGGAGGGAAGTTTTGACCGATTTGATCTCCCTCTCCCATACACCACCAAAATGAGGTGCATGGGGAGGATTGAAGCGGAAGGTGATCTGCTGCTCAGCCAGTTGTTGCCTCAGATTGGGCTCCATAGCTTCAAACGATTTGCGGAGTAACACATCACCTCCCCTGAAGTTGGTTCCTCGGTCAGCCAAGATTTCGAATGGCTTCCCTCTTCGAGATATAAAACGTCGGAGGGCCATAAGGAATGCATCTGTATCCATACTCTCAAGTATATCCAAATGTATACATCGGGTAGTAAGGCACTTGAAGAGTATTCCCCAGCGTTTTTCACACCGGCGGCCCACTTTGACCTGGAATGGTCCAAAGCAGTCGACCCCCGTTGACCAGAAGGGAGGCTTGAACAGGCGAAGACGGGCAGTTGGTAAGTCCGCCATTCTTGGAATGTCTGGCTTGGCTTTCCACTTGCGGCACTCCGGACAGATGTTCTGGTGTTGCTTAATGGCTCTCCGGCCCCTCAACACCCAATACTTCCGCCGTATCTCACCATGAACTCGCTCTGGTCCAGGGTGCAGAAGCTGCTCATCATAGCTCTTTATAATGAGTCTGGAAAGGGGATGATCACCGTCAAGGACAATCGGATGTAGGACATCAGGTTCCAACTCCGCCCGGCGCAGTCTTCCGCCTACCCGGATCACGTTCAATGCAGGGTCTAGCTCAGGGGAGAGGGAGATGAGTCGGCTATTCCTCGGTAAATCTCTATCCTTGAGTAGAGCTTGAAGCTCTTCTGGGAAACTCTCCGCCTGAGCTCTCTGGATTAGCAGTGTTTCCGCTGCAAGGTGAGAAGCAGCAGTAGCCGCCCCATCAGAGGCCATCTTGGATACTGCTGCGATCAGCTCTCCTAACCTGCTGTATTGTGAAACATCAGGCAGCGGAAAGGCAGATGTCTTGTGAGTCAGGTAACAGGCAACAGACTTCCTGAGCTCATCCGTCTCACTCTCGGGCAGTGGAATGGATAATGGAGGGAAGACCGGCCACTGACTTTCAGGTTTCCACAAGAACGATGGTCCCTCATTCCATCTTTGACGTTGTGCTAGCTCTTGCAGTGTCTTTCCTCTGGTAATGTCGTCCGCAGGATTGCTCTGGCTATCCACATACCTCCAGCTGTTTACATCAGTGAGGTCTTGTATCTCAGCAATGCGTGTCCCTACAAAGACCTTATACCTGCAGGACTCTGACCTCAGCCAGGAGAGCACGGTAGTAGAGTCACTCCAGTAAACCACCTTGCGGATGGGCAAGGTAAGTTCAGTTTGCACGGTGGATGAGAGCTGGGCTCCGAGGAGGGCAGCACAGAGCTCAAGGCGGGGCACCGAGATCTGTCTCCTTGGTGCCACTCTCGACTTGGCCAAGACAAAGCAAACCTGAACCTCACCATCTGCAGGCTGTGCTCTGAGGTAAGCTACTGCCCCATAGACCCTCTCAGATGCATCACAACAGACGTGGAGATCCCATTCTGTTGCAGGGGAATCAACTGATGCAGGCACATAACACCGGGGCATCTGCACTCGATGAAGATCCACCAATTCACGCTCCCACTCAAGCCACCGATCCATCAGCTCAGCTGGGCGAATAGGATCATCCCAATCCTGCTTGGTCTTCCATAGGTCCTGAACAATCACCTTGGCCCTCGTCGTGTAAGGCAATATGTAACCTAACGGGTCATACTGACTGGCTAAGGTGCGGTAGACCACCCTCAAGGTGGGCGAAGCCGAGGTCAGTCCTGCCCTGTGTTTGTATCCGAGGGTGTCTGGGATACAAGCCCAACGGAGACCCAGGGCTGGCTCTTGAGGGCCCAAACCCATCTCGGAAAGCCACAGCTCGGTGCTGGTTGACCTTGCTTCTGGAGGGAGATGTTTTACCACCTCTACAGTGTTGCTCGCCCACTGCCTGATCTCAAAGCCGCCTTTAGCAAGTTGGATACGCAGTTTCTCGAGCAAGGTCTTGGCTGCTACGGAAGAAGGCAGGCTCTGGAGGCAGTTATCGACGTAGAACGAGTTCTCCACCGAATCCACTACCTCTTGGTCACTATCATCACAACACCTGGTGTGATGCTGCAGCGCATAGATCGCACAGCATGGGCTGCAAGCGGCACCGAAGGGAAGCACTTGCCATTCATAGGTGGTTGGCTCCCTCTCTCTTTCTAGATTCCTCCAAAGAAAGCGAAGGAGAGCCTGGTCCTGTGGCAGCAGACGGACCTGATGGAACATGGCATGGATATCTCCGCTGATGGCTACTGAATGCTGTCTGAATCGGAGCAACACTCCCAAGAGGGATGGACCCAAGGTAGGTCCCGGAAGCAAGTTTTTATTCAGACATTGGCCCCTGAACGTGAATGAACAATTGAAGACTAACCTGTGCTTTCCACTAGCCTGCTTGATAACATGATGAGGTAAGTACCACGACTCAATAGGTTGACTCTCGCCCACATCCTCCACAATGGTCACATAACCAGCATCAAAAAGCTTCTGGATCTCATTGTGGTGTATGTTGGCGAGTTCAGGATCCCTGTCCAGTCGTCTTTCCGTTCCCCGCAACAAGGGCATGACGGAATACTTTGAGATCGAAAGCAAAGGGCAATTCGGGGCACGCAGCAAGGGTGTGGCATATCGTTGAATGCCATCAACGGTCACAGGGACACTCTTGGTCCGTAACAGCTCCAATTCATACTCATCATGCTTCGAGCGAGTCACATCCTTGATGCTTCGGTGGGGATAAGCGTCCAGCTTCCACAACAACTCGACATTCCTAAGGAGCTCCGCAGTGGCACAAGGCAACGGATTGGCGGTAGAGGTCATAAAGAGGCAGGACTCGAGGTGCACATTTGGGCGAGAGGTCACACTAACAGGTCCCTGCATGGCCCAGCCTAATGCTGTATGAACTGCCACTGGTCCACCCTTCGGACCCATCCGGACAGGCTCAGTCGGAACGATCAGTTCAGGGTTATCTGAGCCGATAAGCACAAGAGGTGCTATCCGGGAGAAGGACTGAAGTGGCAACTCTCTCAGGTGAGGATACTGCTTCTTAAGGGCCTCTGCAGGGCAGGTGTGTTCAGCCAGGCTGAGGCACAGAGAGGTGAAGGGATTCTGGATGGGATATTTTATCTCCGGTTGCCCTGCCAGGGATATAGAAAAGGACACAGTCATGCCCTCCACCGGGACTACCTGCTGCCGTATAGTCTGCAGATGAAGCACCTCTGGCTCCCCCTGGAGGTGAAGATGTTGACCAGCAGTGGGCAAGATGATTGTTCGACTAGAGGCATCGTCGAGAAGAGCAAATGTCTCCAGGCTATGGCCCCCAGCATGTAAGGTCACTTTTAAGACCTTAAGCAAGACCCTCGGTGAACGAGTGGGCAGGTCAAGGTAGACCGCTTCCTCATGGGGAGATTAAACCATCAAGATTTGGGTCGTATTCTGACTGCTGATGTCATGGAGAATGGTCAAATGCAGCTGGTTACACAGGTTACAAGGTTTCCTCAGTGTGCATTTGTCTGGCGAATGACAGCGGGCACATTTGTGGCACCTTTTATTCTCCACAATCCAATCCCTCAGCTGAGCTGGAGTGAACTTCATCACCTCTGGGCATGATCCAAAGTAGTGATCACGGTTGTTGTGATAAGGGCAGTAAGGCTGGAACTTATGCTTATTTTTGAAGGGAGACGTCTTACCCTGTCCCTCTGCAGTAGTGCTGGCCATATGCCTCCGTTCAGGGTTGGAGGTAGTAGTGGCAATGGCATTCGACGTGGTACAGGCAGTGGTGAGATACAAGGTGGTTGGACTCTCTCTGCGCCTCACCTCTTTGCCAACAGGTTCTTTCCTTTCCCACTGGACAGAGGTCAGCTGCTGCACCACACTCTTGACCCTTGCCTTCCCTCGTAGCCAGGCCGACAGATGTTGAAGAGTGTATGTTCTCGTGGTCCCATCCTTCAAGTAGCCTTGAGCATAGCAGTGCTCAACAAACCCATCACGATATGAAGGGGGCAATTTACCCATAAGCTTGTCTACATGTGAGCCACACTTTAGTTCACTGCCATTCTTCCCCTCTACTGACTCTAACAGCCCAATAAGAGAACTAACAGCGAGAGCAAATTCTTGAAAGGCAGCGTTATCACCCATCTTGATAGGTGGGGTGTTCAAAATGCTGCTGATCTCATTTTGGACTAGCTGGCGAGGTTGTCCATATCTAGTTCTCAGAGCAGCCAGGGCGGAGGTATAGGGGTCTCTGGCATACATATGTGACTTAGCCAGTCTATAGGCGCTCGGGAGCTTCAAATGGTCAAGAAGGATTTGGAACTTAAAATGCTCTGAAAGATGGGTATGGATGCCCACCAGATTGCCCAAAGCCATATCCAGCAGAACAAAGTCGCTTTCTCTGCCACTGTCAAAGTAAGGCAACTTTGGTTTGGGAATTCCATATGCCGATGCAACTAACAGCTCCATCAAGTCAGTTCCTTTCTCAGGTAATGGTGATGGCCCGACATTGTTTGGAGCCGCTGGGCATGCGGGAGGTGCTGGAGATGGCTGCCGGGGCCCTGGAGGTGGATCATCCCCTCCAGGAGAGGGCACTGGAGCCTGTGGATCTGTCCCCTCACCATCAGAATTCGCGGGCCTCCACGAAGATTCAGGACACGGCTCATGACACCTGGGAGACTTTGGATACATTGGAGTCACAGGAAATGGCCCTTCATCACGGGATGTTAGACGCCCCTGCGGCTCCATGATTGGTTCCCCACCGCGGGAAGACACCAAAGGCACGGGAGGCACATACGATCCTTCATCCCGTCGTGGGTATCCCGCCCTCGCTCCAGTCTGTGGAAGCTGACGGAAAGGTGATTGAGTAAGCGTTGGGCTCTGATTTTGCTCTGTCGCGCCAAGGGGGATGGTGTGGACATGACGAGATAGAGAAGGGTGGAGATCCTCAGCTGGGGATGAGCTGAGATGTAGGGCAGGGCCTAGTCTCAGTTGCGGCCCGCCCGGCTGCTGAATATCCCAGGAGGGGCAGATGCCCGCCTGCTGCTCTGTCTCACTCTCCTCCTTGATCAGAGCTGCAACCAGCCGAGCTTCTTCCAACTCGCGTCTCGCTTTACGCAGCCTCCTCTCCTCCTGCAGTCTCTTGGTAATCCCCTCTCTTTCTCGTAGGGCCTGGCGTGTTTGTTCATCCAGCTGCTGGTACCTCATATCCACTCCTCGCTCTTCCCTTATTTGCTCCTCCAACTCTTCCAGGGCCAGGAGCCTCTTCCTCTCCTCCAGTGTGGCTACTTGCTTGTCACTGAGAGAGACTCGAGAGACCGAGGTACCAGATTTACCTCCAGTACCATAAGTATAGGTGGAGGATGATTCGCTTTTACGTGCAGAAGGCTTCTTTCGTTCATCAGGGTGTACTGGGGCTGGACCATCTGGCTGGATCCCCACGACCCCAGGCGAAGCCTTCAGCAAGCTAACATGTGGCCTGGTAAGGCCTGCAGCATCAGAGGCGGAAGCTCTAGGAACACTGGATTGAAGAGGGACAGCTCGACCCTCTCCACTCCCTGGGGGCTCATGAAGCTCTGCCAAGGGCTCTGCAGGGACTGGAGGTGGGTCCGGTTTAGCTCCGTCCACTCTCTCTGGTGAAGAGGGGGAAATCAAGTTAATGGCTAAAGTAGCACGGGAGGTGCGGCTGGAGCTCGTTGGAACAGTGTAACGGTCTGGTGGTCTCCTCACTCTGCGAGGGCGTAGATAGGTCCCAGTGGCATCAACTGGCTCAGGTTCATGGCTGATCGCATCTGGTCGCTGGAGACCACGTTCTTCGTCTGGCCTCTCTGCCTCCAACCCATTACCTGACATTGTCTCTCTCCTCCGGCTCGAAGGACCATTGAACGAATTAGCAGCTACTCTCAGTGGGGGGCTGGGACACGTTGGAAAGAGGCAGGGAACAGGCAAACCACGGTCAGATGGTTGGAGAGTTGAATCGGGTTGGAAGGAGGAGGACACAGACAGAGTTCAGCCAAATTCACCTCAAAGGGTGTATTTATTAAACTATCTTTTATCTTGTCTTCTTGGCTGGTATATGGGCGTATGGGTATGTGGGTGTGTGGTCTTCAATTACTCTCTACTTCCGGTTTAGGCTACTTCCGGTGGCATAGTACACGCGATACCGCTGTTTAGTAAACAAACACTCGCAGCCAACTCAATTGCACGCTAACAGCCCACAATGGATAGCAAAGGCAGCTGAGAGCATTAGGGGTTGGTGTGGCAAACGTAATACCACCGCAACCACCACCAAGTCAAACATTTGCAAGTGGAGAAAGGGAAGTAAACTCACGTTTGGAAGACGCACACAGGATTAATCACGGGCTAGCAGGAGATCAGGAGATGCGAGTTCGGTCAGGTCACACCTGGATGCAAACAGGAGCACTGCTTGACCAGGTAAGTTATATCCCCTGCCTAATAATTAGTGACAGGTGTGTCTTCTGTGCAACACGTGAGGGAGTCGCAGCTGCAGGCAATTCGGGCCAATCATGGGGGATAGAGCGGGCGAGTGAGGCTTTTGTACACCCACTAAAACCGAGGTGGCTTTAAGCGGTCTAGTGGGCAAAGCCGAGGCTGTCAGGGACGATGCGGGACCAGGCGAAAGATAGCTGGCTAAATTCTGTTCCGCCTGGGGCATCGCCTCATAACCATACTCTTTTAGCCCTCTTATTCTCTAATAAGTGTTAACTTGAGGGCTAAAAAGTCGTGAAGAGTAAGGTTTATTCCACGATTTCGATATTTCATTATGAAGATCGGGAAAAAAGGGAAGCCCTCGTGGTGGAGATACAGTAGTGGAAGATAAAAAGCGCTCATCTAATTTACTTTTAGGACAAGCGCCTTTATTCTCAGATGGCCATTCAATATTTAATTTCTCTACAGCCCGTGACATAACATCCACCAGCTCACCATATGCTGGGGAAATAACTTGTGAATCCCTTTCCCCCATGTGTGTGCTTTCACTCTCCATACTCATAACATCGACCTCCTCGGAGGAAGAGCATTAAGCGCGTGCTTCCGACACCGGGGGGAGAGCGCTGGATCTTCCGGGTAAGGAAGGAGAAAAGGCCCGCGGACCCGTCTCCAACCCCTCCGAAAGATCCTTTTGCGATCCCCAGGAATGCATTCTCCGCGCCGCCTCGGCAGACGCGGGTCCTGATCCCTGAGGATCGCGAGCCTGCCCACTCTTTTCATCAAAGAGTGACAGGCGAGAGCGGAGCATGCGGAGCGGTAGCATTTCACAGTGTTGACACTCAGCCTCCTCGAAGGCTGAGACCGCATGCTCCACTCCCAAACAAATGACACAAAGCTCGTGTGTGTCCCCACCCATTAAATAACGCGGGCAGGGAGGAACACACTGCTTGTACTCTTGTTTCGCCATAACGTTTCCGAATAAATTGCAACAGACAACAATAAATAGACAGAGACAGTATAACACAGATCGCTTGCTGAGGCAACAGAAGCTAATGCCAGTTTGCACCGGATGTGCTTTTATCATATCCTGGTCATGACGTCACCCGCCCGTGACGCTCATTCTTTCCATTGGACTAGTTGACATAGATGCTTCAGACGCAGTCACGTTGGGGGCGTTCCCATGGCGTCGATGGACGCATCGTCAGAGCTCCAAGAAGCTCCAGTGCAAGCAATATGTTTGTCAGTGTCGGGGTGCCTACTTGTTCTGCAGTGGTACGTAACTTAATGTATAGATTTATGTGTAGGGTTATCTGCGTCAGAAAATTACTTAATCGCACACAATTTTTACACAAACAAAATATTTACAAAATAATATATAACAACTGAACTTGAACACACACAAAAACAAATTTGATCATGACGTGAACCACATAGACAGAACTTCAATGGATGGACAAACACATGGACAACATCATCACTGACTCCTAAGAGAGAGAAAGAGAAGTGAATTAAATAAGACTTCGTACAGACTAAACCTGTACGAAGTTCTGTCAGATTTTCTTCCAGACTGTGGAACCACTGGAGAAAATGTCTGTAGGTTAGACAATCAGCATTGTGGAAGGATTGTATTTTTGCATTTTTCTATGTTTTTACTCTGTGTGTTTTTATTCTGATATGGATCCTCCTGGGTCTGAAATCAAGTTTATAAATTCATGTTAATTCATAGTGCATTAACTAATGTAAGAGACAATTTTAAAATGTATTAGTAAATGCTGAAAGGTATAACTAAGCATCGAGAAGACTTAAAGGAGTAAAAAATGTATTTCAATTAATCATAAAATGGCCCTGATATGTCACTAGACATTAAGAAATCATGTTCATTTCAAATACTTATATCACTGACAACAGTAGTCCGGCCAGGATATTGTCATTTAAAAAGTGAAAATGGAGACGGCTGAAAACGGAAAATAATTTGAAGACATACGCAAACGTTGCTAATTTTCTCCTGGACAGGTAAGATTCATCTATGTTTGGCTAACTTGTACTTGATGTAAATGGACATTTCAAATATTCATGACAGTCGAACAAAGTTATGCATGTTCGTGCAAAGTAACGTTACGTTAGCTCATATGGAGGAGGTGGGTCATTGAATTGGAAGCACTAGGCGCAATTCCACAGTAAAATAACTTTTTCTAACGTCCATAACACCAATGAAAAGCACATTGTAGCCTATGATGTGAATAATGTGTCCAACTTGGAACGTTTTGTAGCCTACTTGTTTATCATGCACGTTCTACAGCCAAAAATAATAGAATGACACGTAATCTTTCACATCACATATTTTAGCGTTATGGACGTGTAATGCAGGGTAAGTTAAATACAGCTGGTCGCTTTCACTTATAGCGTCAGCTAAATTAATAGCTGTATCTTTGATATCGATTACACACAGTGACCGAGGCTTGTGCTTGTACTTACGTTAATGACAGATACCTACCGTTACAAGTTAGACTAACAGCTACTGTTCTAACAATGTACTGTCACATACAAGCGTACATCTTTACGATTATATTTGGCTGATCGCCATTAGTAAATTTTTGAGGTCCAAGTTGACAATAGACAATGAGTTCAACTGAAGTGTGTGCTTTTTTACTGAGTGATTGATGAGGAAATGAGCAGCGGGTGATCATCGAGTGTGTGCAGGTGAGAGCCAGGAGGGATTCTTTGGAAACACAGTGCTGAGGTGACTGGACTGGTGACTGGAGATTGTGATATAACGAACACAAACTGTAAGAACAAAATCCATAGAAAAACAGAAAAGGTATTCTGCCAGTACAATATCCGTTAAATTCATGGACATTTCCTTTAACCCTAAAGCACAATGCAATGCAATGCATAATTCAAAATACAGAGAAAATTCCTTCATAGGTAACACAGAACATTTGGGCCTGTTTTTCCAGACTCATCTCTTAAAGTGCAGGCAGCTTTATAACGTTATAGTGCAAACAAAATAAAGAGCAAATGATGCACATGAAGTGCGCATCTGATGGACACTAGCTACTACTTCACTGGAAAGATGTCATGATTAGGTAGGAAGTGTTGTAGGTAACATGACAGTGCAGATTGTAAGTCAAGTCATCTTTATATATATATATATATATATATAACGCTTTATACAATACAGATTGTTTTAAAGCAGTTTCACAGTGATGAACAGGACAATTATGCACTGTTGTTCAGCTGAAGTCAGTTCAGTGTTGATTCAGTTCCGTTGTAAAGATCATCAATTATTTAAATTAGTTCATTTAAGCTATGAAACAATTCAGCAAAAAAAAAAGATGTCATCCTCCAGCTCACTTCAGTTCTCATACAGCAGGGTCAGTACAGTCGGTACATTGCACAAATGCTCATACATAGATACTATATAAAAGACACTTCTTCAACAGTAAGTTCTTCATCAATGGTGTTCCTACTCTCAGAAGGCGTCATGCCCATTCAAACTGAGGGTTCAGCATTTTGAAACAAATTAATTTTAAATGCAACTTTCAAAAGACAAAATTAAATATTTTTATATTTTCTATGATTATTGTACCGTAGTAATACAATTAATAATAGTACCTCACAGCCGTTGACTTTTGGTGAATTTTGCTGTTTTGAAGCTAAAATGTGTAATTTAGACACATTTCAACCGTGTTTCTCCTGACGCCGTCTCTCCTGTGGCTATCCGGCGATATCCTTTTCATTATTCATTGTATTTCTGTGTATTAAATCTGTACGAGGGTTGTTTCAAATGCCTCGTGTCAAGACCTGCGCCACGTGCGGATGCAAGCTGCACGAGGCGGAAGAACACGCTAGCTGCATTCCATGCCTGGGACTTCACCACGCAGAGATGCACTGCATCGGCGGATGTGCGGCCTGCGAGAGCATGCCTATCTCCGTGCTGTGAACTGGGCTAGCCCTCTCCCGTGACGGCGCCACCGCCTCTCCCACGCTTCCCTCTCCGGCCCTACTTCAGCCGAGGAAGAAGAAGCGCCGCAGCCAACGGCAACCGAAGAGCATGGATGTTAGTGAACGCACGCCGGCCACGTCCCCGCGTGCCTCACTCTCTCCAGCTTGTTCATCTCCGGTCCTGTTGGAGGGAGATCAGCGTGATGTCTCCTTCGGCGGGCCCAGCGAGCAAGATGACAGCCTGTCTATCGCCGCGTCTGAGGAAGAATGGCCGGGCTCTTTCGACCCCGTCATGGCTTCCCAGCCGACGACGAGCGCCTCAGCTACCAGGACTAACTCCGACGCGGAAATATTTCGTATCCTGACGCAGGCCCTAGCGGAGCTCGAGTGAGCCGCGCCCGTTGAACCCCCTCGAAGTCGGCTGGATGGCTGGTTTCTACCGGGGCACCAACAGGCCCCTCGTCACAAGCCAGCGCCATTTTTTCCGAAGTACACGAGGAGCTTACCAAGGCCTGGCGCACTCCTTATTCAACACGAGGCCCCGCAGTTTCCGCGACGCTCTCCTCCGTGGACGGAGCAGTGGAAGGAGGCTATGAGTCGTTGCCGCCCCTTGAAGAGGCGTTGGCCGCTCATCTCTGCCCGAACACAGCTGCTAGCTGGCGAACTAGAGCTGTTCATCCCATAAAGCCACGCCGTAGCACTTCAGCCCTCGCTGGACGCGCGTATTCCGCCTCCGGTCAGGCTGCCATCGGCCATGCACACGATGGCCGTGCTGCAGGTTTACCAGGCCAAACTACTCCGGTCTATGGACGAGGCTGGCCCAGACCCTGAGGCCTTCCGGGACCTTCGAAGTGCCATGGACCTGGCCTTGAGAGTTACCAAGGCCACAGCGCAGGCTATCGAGAGGAATATTGTGAGTTTGGTCGTGCTCGAGCGCCACCTCTGGCTTACCCTCACTGACATTAAGGAAGCGAGAGAACGAGGTTCCTCGACGCCCCAGTGTCCAGCTCCGGCCTCTTCGGCCCGGTGGTGAAGGGGTTCTCGAAGAGATACACCGAGGCACAGAAAGCGTCCCAGGCCATGCCTCACTTCCTGCCTAAGTGCTCTAGCTCGGCGTTGAGTGCTCACAAGCCAGCCCCGTCGACGCCTCGACCAACAAAGCACGCGAAACAGGCCTCTCAGCCCCGCCCTGCGGATGATGCCCAGCGCCAGCCAAGAGCAGCCAAGCGCTTCCCGCTACCCCGACGCCAAGGCCCGAGACCAAGTGCCGCGCCCCACACAGCGCCGCCAAAGTCGTCCTAGCACGCAGGGGAAAGAGAGAGGGCACGGGTCCCGCGCTCGCCGGACCACCCTCAAAGAAGCCAACAAAACGTCCCACAGCCCCCTGTTCAGTTCAGGCGGCTGGGGATTTTATTACTGCAAACAGGACCGCAACAGTAAGCGCGTCTTTGCAAACAAACGCCGTTTTCACAGCGATCCAAATAAAGCACGAAAACAGCATGTTTCACAAACACAACACATGGGTTCACTGTCCCCCTTCATCAGGCGGCCCCTCCCCCATTGTAACACTGACTTCCCCACACGCAAATGCTTGTACAGTCAGTCCAATACTCAAAGTGTGCACAAATCACAATATAAGGGTATCAGGTCCACCTACATTAGGCGACCAGCCTTATCTATGTGTCAAGCTATGTGATTTGAGACATTTGAACAAAGCTCTCATGAGACGGCCGTTCAAAATGTTAACTATCAAACATATCCTCACGCAAGTGCGCACGGGGGATTGGTTTGTCACAATGGAGCTGAAAGATGCTTACTTTCACATTCAAATAAATCCTCGTCACAGGCCATTCTTGAGATTCGCATTCGAGGGCCAGTCTTATCAATACACCGTTCTGCCGTTGGCACCCCGTACATTCACGAAGTGTGTGGATGCAGCGCTTTCTCTTCTGAGACATCAGGGAGTGCGCGTGTTAAATTATCTCGACGACTGGCTGGTGCTGGCACAGTCGAGAATCGAGCTATTAGCTCACAGGGATTTGATTCTCGGCCATCTAAAATGCCTGGGTTTCACAATCAATGTTTCAAAAAGCAAACTAACCCCCTGCCCGAGCGTGATCTTTCTGGGCACAGTTTTAGACTCGAAAGCTATGACAGCGCGACTCACACCAGAGGCACTTTCAGAGCGCGCGAGCGCACGCCACTGAAGAAATTTCAGAAACTGCTTGGTCACATGGCAGCAAGATCACCAGTACTCCGCATGGGATTACTGCGCATGCGACCACTGCAGCATTGGCTGAAACGTCGTGTGCCAACTCACGCATGGCAGTCAGGAGGCTTGCGCGGTATGGTGAATCACGGTTGTTTAAGAACCCTGATTCCTTGGCGGGCTCAGAACTGGTACCATGAGGGATTGACAATGGGAATAATTTCCAGGAGGAAAGTGGTTCTTACGAATGCGTCCAACCTGGGTTGGGGAGTGCTGCACGAGGGCATGCCTGCATCCGGCCTCTGGTCGAGCACGGAGCAGAGCTTACATATCAACTGTCTGGAGATGAAAGCAGTTGGGTTGGCCCTGAAGGCATTTCTGTCGAACCTCAGCCGTAGCCACGTCTTAGTCCGCACAGACAATACGTCAGTGGTGGCCTACATAAATCGCCAGGGGGGCATCTGGTCAGGAAAACTGGATGCGATGGCGAGAGACCTCCTCTTATGGGCACAAACCAACCTGAGCTCTCTAAGATCAGCGCATATCCCGGGCGTCCAGAATGTGGGCGCGGATATGCTTTCACGGGGCAACACTCCCCTCGGCGAGTGGTCCCTGAACCCACAGACGGTCAGTCTGATATGGAAGTTGTTTGGCGAGGCCGAAATCGACCTTTTCGCCTCGAGAATCAACACCCACTGCAAATTGTTCTTCTCGAAGAACAGGCCCCAGAACTGGCCCATGGCTGGCCCAACCGTCCCCTTTATGCCTTTCCCCCCATCTCGATGATTCCACAAGTCATCAAACGGGACATCAAACGGGTGCCCAGTCGTTCTGGTGGCCCCTCTCTGGAAAACCAGACCGTGGTTCCCCGGAACTGGTTCAGTTATTGGACACAATTCCATGGCCTGTCCCACTGAGGAAAGACCTCCTCACACAGGCGAACGGGACATTGTGGCATCCGAGACCCGATTTATGGGCCCTCCATGTTTGGCCCCTCAACGGGTACCCAAGGACCTTCCTGAGAAGGTTTTAAACACTATATCTGAAGCCAGGGCCCCGACGACTCGGCGCCTGTATGCTTCAAAATGGTCAGGTTTTTCCAGCTGGTGCTCGAAAAATCAGGCTGACCCAGAGTCATGTGAGATATCTGTGTTTCTCTCATTCTTACAGGAGCTGCTGGATGCGGGACGCTCCCCGTCCACGCTCAAAGTGTATGTGGCAGCCATAGCAGAACATGATGTTCTGACGGCTGGCCAGTCGCTGGGAAGAAATGACCTGGTCGTACGATTCCTGAAAGGTGCTAGGAGAATTAACCCCTCCAGACCTCCGTCTGTGCCGCCTTGGGACCTCTCCACGGTCCTGGGGGCTCTGAAAGGTCCGCCTTTCGAACCGCTCCTATCGGTTGATCTAAAACCCCTCTCGCTGAAGACCGCTCTCCTTATGGCGTTGGCGTCTATCAAGCGAGTGGGAGATCTGCAGGCGCTCTCTGTGAGCCCTGCATGTTTGGAGTTGGGTCCAGATGACTCCAGAGTCATCCTCAAGCCCAGACATGGTTACGTTCCTAAAGTGCTCTCAACACTGTTCAGAGCACATTATCAGCCCTCCCTCCTTCTGCAGAGGATGGAGAGGTTAATTTTCTCTGCCCTGTCAGAGCGCTGAGAATCTATCTGGAGCGTTCTGCGTCTTTTAGACAATCAGAACAGCTTTTTGTCTGCTTTGGTGGTAGATCCAAGGGTGATCCAGTCACTAAGCAAAGACTGTCTAGATGGATAGTGGATGCTATTTCTATGGCTTATACCGCAGCGGGTCAAGTTTGCCCTATAGGTATCAAGGCCCATTCCACCAGAGGTATGGCCTCGTCATGGGCTTGGTCATCTGGCATTCCCATTAGTGATATTTGTGATGCGGCCGGCTGGTCCTCGCCTTCCACATTTATGAGTTTCTATAATATGGAAGTGCCTTCCCTGCAGGCAAAGGTGCTTTCGGTATGATTAAGACCCGTCGGTGGCCGGTCTTGTCATATATTACTTTGCACAATCACATTCACATCAGGCAGCCCCTCCCCTATTGTAACAATGTATATATACAATGTATATATACATACATATATATAACATGTATATATAAAACCCGCAGCTGGCCGGTTGTATTTCATGCATAAACCCACTGTTGCCGGTTATATTTACAGTATATATATAAAACCTGCTTTTGGCCGGTTATATGACATATATAAAACCTGCTTTGCCGGTTATATTCCATACATATATAAAACCCGCTTTGGCCGGTTATAATTTCATGTATAAACCCACTTGACTGGTTATATGTTCATATACTAATAACCCCGACTTTGTCTGGGTTCATTGGTGTAGTATGTTGGGTTATTTCTAACTGATGTGTGCTATTTTAGACCTGACAGTGTCTGGTCTATTTATAAATAATTATGTGGTTATGGCTTGTTCTGTATGCTCAGGGGTCCTGAGTTGCAGTGGCAGCCAGTTACTCAGTACGGCGTTTTGCATGGCGTCCCCACTGCGTATAGCTACACAATATGAAGTGACCGTTCGAAAGGGAACTACTCGGTTACTCACGTAACTTCAGTTCCTTGAGTTAGGGAACGAGTATTGCGTAGCCAGCCGCACTATAGTAACATGGCAAGTTGTCGCTTCAGTCGTTAAACCTGCTATAATGGTGAATTTGGGGACTATAGACCGAGGTCACGCCCCCTTGGATGTGCAGTTGCCGCAGCGCAGCCTATGAGCGAGCCAGACGTTCATGTTCTAGCTTTGCAGCTGCAAATGCGCTTTACATAAAGGCTTCAGTAAATCGAAGAAAGGAGTTCTTGAACTGAGTTTTTGTGAAAGTTGAAATCCTGATAATATTTTGGAAAACCGCTTTCTTGAGATGTTGTTAAGCTATATTAAATTTGAAAAATAAAAATATGAATCATTCTCTCAGTGTTACTACTTGTCTGGTAGGGCTAGTAAAAATACTCTTTTCACTTATCCCTTTAGAAAAATACACAGAAAAAGCGTTTATGTAGATGCCTGTATTTTAGAATACATATAACATTACATTTAATAACAGAAATATGATTTCTATTGGTAATTGTAAAAGTGGTATTTTCCTCTGTTTTTTTCTGTAAAATGTGGATCAATTCTGAGTAGTGTCAAGTCTTCATATATCCTCTATTAAAATGGTATATTATATTATTTTTCCAAAGTAGAAAAAACACATTATGAACAAAACATACAATAGCATCCTCATAAGCAGGCCCGCAACCTAGGGTAATGTTTTTTAAAAGGGTAGTTTACCCCCCAACAAATTAAAATGGTCAATATTTTGATTTCAATGTTTGGTCAAAAAAAAAAATGGTTAGAAAATTCTTTATGATAAAGAAAAATCATATTTGTAATAATAATTGTATCAGTCTTTTTTTACATGAACACTTTAGTAAGTGTTCTGAATAACAAAGTGACAGCTTTTTATTTGAATTATAAATCTTATAATGCTTGTTTTTTTATTCTTCCCAGATTTCCCTCGGTGATTCTAATGTAAAAGTCCCCAAAAGAGTCTATGACAGACTGAACAAGTCACAAGCTTCTCTTTTTACTCAAGATTTGGCCACTTTACATATTGGAAGAGAAACTTTATCCAGATGCCAGGGACGTGCACAGGAATTATGAGGGGCAGTTGCTCTGACCTGAAAAAAGGGCTTCCCCTACATTCAGTTGTGCTTCTTGCTCGTATTCAGTTCTGATGGTAGGCTACGGGCAACTACGCATGATTTGAGGTATGATTGCGTAAAGGGAACAGGAATTCCGGTAGGCAACAGAATCGACTGCTAAATCCAGGGCCGATCCTGAACTCCCCTGGGGCCCTAAGCAAAAGGGGCCCTCTACCTGACCTGTGACGCCGTGAGCTATGTAAACCATTTGCCATTGCCACACAATCACACCTGACACTTCAGTGCTCCCAATACAATCCTCCCTCCTTTAAACAAAACAGTCAAAGAATAAGTACAACAATATAGAACAGAATGAGGTTCAAACAAACAATATTTATTGAATAGAGTATTTTCTATAGAATGTTAACATAACAAGTGAATATTAACGTAAACATAAATAAGAAGAAAATAATAAATTATAACCCTGAGCTTTGGCTTTTGGGATTAACTTTGGTTCTCTCTACAGCCTGGGTATTTTCGGCATCAGTATGATTTTTTTTATTTATTATTATGCATGTTGAAGCAATTCTTGATTTATGGTTATTATTTACCGAGGGATGTGCATCCATATTGACCAGTATGTCCAGCTAATCAACATTTTAAATTCAATATAGCCTATAAATCAATAGTCAATCAATGTCAAATTGTCAATACATTGCTTTCTATCTTGCATAATTAGTGCAGTTGTTTAGAGTTTTTAACTACACTGAGACTAGATAATCAGTTTCTTGTTTTATAAATGTGACTTTGATTGGGAGTGCCATTATTCACGTGCATGTATTGTACAGTATGTCTGGTCTCCACATATTTCTGCTTGAAAAATGCGAGTTTCATTTCGTGCACGCGCATATGAACGCACGATAACACACGCGACGCGGTTATGTTTTCCGAGCTGCAGTAAACAAACACCGTTGCACTTTGTCGTTTATCAAAAACAAACGTAATAATTTTTTTTATTTTACTCTCACTTTTGTCAGGCACAAAGTGATGCAAGAGATGCACTGCCTGCCCAGCTAGGTTAGCAAGACCGAAAAACATCAAACTTTGCTGACATCAAACTTAGAGAGGAGAGAACGTCCTGGTTGCGTATGCAACCCACCGTTCCCTGAAGGAGGGAACGGAGGACGTAGTCGACGCGACTGAAATGGGATCACGCTAGGGAGCCTATCATCTTCGATTACTATTGAACGAGCCAATGGAATTTGGCGTGCGTGATTTGCATCACACACTCCGCCCCCGCGGCGCGGGTATAAATACGGAAGTGGATGCACGCACTAGTTGCTTTTCGCTGAGGAGCCGAGAGTAACCCGGGGTCAGCGGTGGTCCAGCGGTAGTGGCAAGGGGACTACGTCCTCCGTTCCCTCCTTCAGGGAACGGTGGGTTGCATACGCAACCAGGACGTTCCCTTTCAGTCGATAACGTCGGACGTAGTCGACGCGACTGAAATGGGATCAACCATTGAACACGCCACTAACGCTGCCACCTTCCAGTGCCTAAACCAAAGCCTCCTGATGCCCCTGCAAACTTAAGGCGGGGAAGGACAGGGCTTAGGCCAGGGAAGTCACTGCTGTTCCTACAGGACCACTGGGAAAGCGTTCCCCGTACGTTGGAAGGAAGGGACGCTGCGGAAGCCACATCCAACCCGAGGGAGGTAACGTGGAGAATACACATATGAACTGGGCGGAAACCGGGCAGTCTAACATATGGAATGTCACTGGGGTGGCTCCAGCCTAAGACGGGGGGAGACACACCGGACAGTGACGGCAGAGAGACTCTGCCGAGGGAAGACACAGGCTCACCGCAGGGAGCCGTATCGTGGAAGAATACACATATGGGGTCACCGAAGGTACCGCAACATATGGACCCAGCCTAACACAGGTTCCACACTGCTTACGAGTGGTAGGCCTAACACCATACGTTCCGCACGTCCGACGTCGGAGGGGTGTGGAGGAACTCAACAGGGTTCAATTTTAAGGGAACTCAACTGGAGTAGAAAGGCGCACGTATCCAGTTCATAGGAGGGGAATGGCGCAGCAAGCCGACACTTGAACCGGGCTCACGGTGAAACTGGCTTCATGAGAAGGGAGCCCACGGGAAGCAGCGGTTCAACCAGGTGTCGTCCAGCCCCCAACTCTAGAATCTGTTTAGCAAAGTATATTGTCAACGCCCAGGCGGAGCACTTTACACTCATCATAGAGGAGCTCAACACCTAAGTGGACATGTTGCATCTCGGATCTTTGCCGAAATGAAGGCAAGCACTAAGTGCAACTTTGCATGGAAACAGCCTTCCCTCTCTGCTGAATTCCAACAGATATTTGAAGAGCTGGTCTGAGGTCTATGACTTGCATTCTGTACACGTCCAAGCGAACGGACAGAGAAGCCAGGGCTGGATCTGCCTCCTCCAGGGCAGCGCTTGCAGGCTCACCACCTGCTCCTACTACGGGAGAGGTAGGAACCTTGGGCACAATCCGAGCCGGGGTCTCAGCTTGTGAGAGTTAGCCGGCCCAGACTCCAGGCACAATACGTTGACCGAAAGCGAGCAAGTCCCTACCCTCTAGTAGAGACCACGCGAGCAGGAGAACTGATATAACAGAATTTTTAACTCACTACCTGCAGTGGCTCAGGGGCGGCCTCTGCAGTGCAGTCGCACCAGGGACAAGGCCCAAGAGGATAAAGAGGGACACAAGGATTTACAAGACCTTGCTCCTCAGGAACCTGACGATCAGAACGTGCTTCTGCATACTTCTGCAACCCGATGAGCGTCGTTTAAACACCGAGGCAACATCATTTTGAGGGTGATTTAGAAAAACAGCCTACTGCAACCCATTTTGCAGGAAAGAGAGCACTGAAGTGATCGAAAGCTTTCAGGATCTCCTCTGGAGAGAAGACGCACTCAACGACTAGGTTCCACTTCTAAAGGCGTAAGCACGCTACCCCATTCTAGGGGGTGCTCGCAGAAGTGATGGTAACTATCACACATTCTTGTGATAGCCACCTGAACCTCCGCGTTCAGATGTAAGACCGCCCGGAATCCCCGGGGGAAGAACGCGTGTGCCATCGTGCCCCGCCCCTGAAGAGTTTTCCGGGGAAGTCAGGAAGGCTGTTGATGGGAGCCAGGTCTAGTTGGGCCAATAAGGGACAACTATGAAGACCTGTTCCTCTCCTGACTTGGCACGTAGGTGCAAGTGACGGGCGCAAAAGACAGGAGCATTGCTCAACACAACATGTGAAGATCACTGGGCTTCAGGAGCATTTTCTGCTCAGCACTTGGGTGTGACAAGTTCACTGAGCTTCAGGAGCATTCCTGCTTAACACCTGAGTGTGATAAACTCACCGAGCTTCAGGAGCATTTCTGCTCAACACTTGAGTACGAAGAACCTCACTGAGCGACAGGAGCATTTCTGCTCAGCACTTGAGTGTGACAAGTTCACTGAACTTCAGGAGCATTCCCTCACTGAGCTTCAGGAGCATTTCTGCTCAACACTTGAGTGCGAAGAATTTCACTGAACGACAGGAGCATTTCTGCTCAGCACTTGAGTGTGACAAGTTCACTGAGCTTCAGGAGCATTACTGCTCAACACCTGAGTGTGATAAACTCACTGAGCTTCAGGAGCATTACTGCTCAACACTTGAGTGCGTGGAACTTCACTGAGCACCAGGAGCATTTCTGCTCAGCACTGCGTGTGATGAATTCACTGCGCTACCTGTGATGGACTCACTGAGCTACAGGAGCATTGCTGCTCAACACCTGAGTGCGATGAACTTCACTGAGTTTCAGGAGCAACTCTGCTCAACATGAAGTGTGATGATCTCACTGACTTGAGCAGCGCAAGGCGACCCTGAGTCGCCGTCACTTCTTAGAAGGCTCACTGGGGTTAAACGTATTCTGCGGGCCCCTGGGACAGCTGGGACCCAGTGTTTGTCCAAGGGTAGTCCGCTCGGTTTACCCAAACACTGGCGGAAAAATAAAACCGGGGGGGCAATTGAGCGGCCCCGGAATGGTCAAGACCCAGCGGACCCAGGGGATGGAGTCTCCACTTGCCCTGGCTATAACTGTCGTGAGGCTCGATGGCGGCACGATTGAGTAAGCGGGAGGGGTGGAACAAGGCGCCCTCAGAAGCGTCTGACTCCAAGGAGGAGGTGACGGGAGAGTTTGTGACACCCGCAATGTCTAACAACTCGAGGCACGAATGCCCGTGTAGTCGGGGGTTGCCCAGGCCCCCGTTAAAACACGCCCTTTGTACATGGCCCCTCTGCTGAGGAGGGTTTGGCAGCAGACCGGGATGAACTATAGTCACACAGGGTGAGCTGCTCTGCCACGGTCACCTCGGGACTCGATCGTAAAGCTAGCGCTGAAGCGGTCACATACGGAGGAAGCCAACTTAGGCTGCGCCATCGTATACCCCAGGAGCCTCTAAATCTTTTCAGTGGGACCCTTTCTCACTTCAACACCAGCTGAACACATTCTCACTGGAGAGACGTGTTGGACCGAGTACCTCTCCAAAACTGAAAAAGAGATACTCAGCCCGTGGGCGAGATTACTCTCTTCCAGTTGACCTGAAGACCCAACGGGCTCTGGAGCACTCGAGGGGAAGGACACCACGTGTCCTTCAGGTCAAAGCTGCAGACCAATCTTGGGCCAAGATGGTCACGACCCACCACCTAGTAGCACGAAGAACGAGTTTACAACTGGCCTTCGTACCGGCTGGAGGAGCGGCTATATCAAATCCTTCGCCAGCAGGATAAGATAAGCACGCACAAGTCAGGAGCACTGCTCAACACTTGGTGTGAAGAATATCACAGAATTTTCAGGAGCACGTCTGCTCAACACCTAATGTGATGTTACTATCACTGACTTGAGCGGGGTAGCCGAGCCTGAGGTGGGGCAGCAAAGTAAAGATAGTGGTGTTAGTGTGCAGTGCAACACTTACCTGTCTCCACTAGCGGCAGGGGACGTGAGAAGGCGGATGACCGGGTCCTCGAACGCCCCAAGCTGCCTGTTGTCGACCAAGGGAAGCTGGGGGATGTAAGGCTATTATACAGGGTCACATCCGCCATACTGGCCCACTTGGGACTCAGGAATAGAAAAATTGCTCTTTTTCTGAATATGTGGGTACCGCTGACCCCGTTTTTATAGGGGCCAGCGGCGGAACAGACACACACATAACAAAAAACTCCAGCCGGCCCTCCAACCAGCCAGAGGGAGTGGATCGGCGACCACTCCACAAGCAACTCTTCCATCCCTGAGAGCCCGTCCAGGTTCAGCGTTTTCTTTTGCGCTGGAGCTTACCACCTGGCTTGGCAGCGCCTGGAGCGGGCTAGGCACCCTTCCGCGGCCGGCTCCGCGCCGGAACCTGGGTGAAGGCTGCTGCGGTGGTCCGGCGGGAGCTGAGGCGGCTGCAGGCGGACGCCCTCGGCGACGAGCAGGCGGAGGATCTGACCTCGGGGGGCGGGTGAAGGCAGCAGCGTCCCTCCGAGGCAGGATGTGCCGGATGGCCTCCGTCTGCTTCTGAGCTGTAGAGAACTGTTGGGAAAAGTTCTCCACAGCGTCGCCGAATAACCCAACCTGGGAAATGGGAGAGTCCAGGAACCGAACCTTGTCCGCATCTCTCATATCGACCAGGTTGAGCCAGAGATGGCGCTCCTGGACCACTAGTGTGGACATCGCCGAACCCACCGCGCGAGCTGCAACCTTCGCCGCCCGGAGGGCGAGGTCAGTTGCAGTGCGGAGCTCACCCATGAGCTCAGGGTCCGAACTACCCTCGTGCATGTTCATGAGTGCCTGGGCCTGGTGGACCTGGAGCAACGCCATGGCATGCAAGGAGGAAGCGGCTTGCCCACAAGCTTTGTAAGCCTTGCCCGTAAGAGCGGACGAGAACTTACAGGCTTTAGAGGGGTGACGAGGATCACCTCTCCAGGAAGCGGCCGCCGTCGGGCATAACTGCATCGCAACGGCCCGCTCCACCGGAGGGATAGCCTCGTAACCCTTCACCGCTCCCCCATCAAGGGTAGTGAGGGGGGAGGAGCTACTCAGGCGGTTTCTGGCAGAGAAAGGTGCCATCCATGCCCTCGTAAGCTCCTCATGCACTTCAGGAAAGAAAGGAACCGATATACCAATCATCCAACCGAGACGGCTCGGGACACGGTGGAGGGTTCCACACGAGCCCTACCGCCTCGGCGGCCTTTTTCAGCATAGCTGACATCTCTGGATCTGGCTCGGGCAACACTGGTCTCCCGGAGGGAGGCAGTGCAGCCGAGTCATCATCTCCAGAGTTCAGCTCCCCCTCCGATGCTGCGATTGACAACGTATCCCCTGGAGGGGCCCCAAATTCAATTCAATTCAATTCAATTCAATTCAATTCAAATTTATTTGTATAGCACTTTTCACAATACACATTGTCTCAAAGCAGCTTTACAGAAAATGACACGGCTGGCCCGTCCATTACAGAGGGACCAGCGGGATCAATGGGGAGCTCCACCGGTTGCGGTGTGAAAGAGGAGTGAGGGACCCACGGGGCGTGGCCGGGCGGATTACCCCTCACTGTGATCCTCAGATCACCCAGCTTGGACGGCACCCCAGTCCTCCTCTGGGAAGGTAACCCAGAGGAAGAACAGGGGCGGGGCCCAGAGGTGGGGACTGCACCAACGCTTTTAACGAAGGCGAGTCTAGATCTCATGAACATATGAGGATTTCACTTTAGATTACTAAAAAATGTGTTGACACTTTATCTTGTCTTACATACTGTAAACGTGAATTTAAACATACTTTGATTATTGTAAGACTTGTTTAATGGTTACTTAATTATTGAATATATAATAATAATAATTTCTTTGTGATTTACAGTACAGTAGAAATTTTCTTGATCAAATATTACATGCACAAACTTAATCTTTTTAGTACATACATTTATTACACAATAATTTATCCAATTGACTAATAAGTTGCCACCTGTTCTAGCAAAACATTACACACAGAAGACAATATTCCTCCGCCCAGGCGAGCAACCACCAAGAAAAGGTGTTAAAACCAATTCTCGCCCAGAACAACGGGAAGCTGCTAGGGACTGGAAAATGCTGGCTGATCTTGATCAACGGCTTATTTTTCCACCTGAGATTGCCACCACTAACGTCCGACCAGATATGGTTTTGTGGTCTGGATCAGCACGCATTGTTCAACTGATAGAGTTAACAGTGCCATGGGAGGATGCAGTAGATGAGCCATATGAGAGGAAGAAACTGCGGTATGCTCATCTGGCCACTGAAGCAGAACAGCGAGGATGGAGAGTCCGGGTTTATACAGTGGAAGTAGGTTGTCGAGGATTTGTGGCACACTCTACAACCCGGTTCCTCAGAGACGTCGGATTCAGTGGCCAAGAGCTGCGTCGCACAGTAAAGAACTTATCTGAAGCAGCAGAAAGGAGCAGCAACTGGCTGTGGTTGAGACGGAAAGATTCTAGCTGGCTGTGTACAGGCCGCCATGCTACGGTTTCGTAGAATTCTTGAAAACTTGAAGAGTCTGTTGGTTTATTTGAATAGTTTGCATAGTAATTACAGTTATTACGTTCCTGTGTATTTTGTGTGAATGAGGATTGGTGTTTGGACAGATATTGTGCTTCGCGGTAGTATGCCATACGGAACCGTTGCCACTGAACCTGCTTTAACGTCGCAGTGGGGCTCGACAGCCTTAGTCAAACGGATTGGCGCGTATGGTCGGGTTGCGGGGAGATTGCGAGAGATTGTGGTTAGGTCACATGTGAACTGTGAGGAAGGAGCAACCTCAGCGGCAGGAAGGATGTAAAGGTAAGTAAGCTGGGCTGAGTTGAGTGGGGGACGGAGGGGGGTGACTCTGGGATGCCAGAGTCACTGCCGAGCCCTCTTGAGGTGTCGTGGGCTAGTCGACGAAACACTGAGGAAGGAAGGTGCCCACTTGAAGACCCTAGAGATGTCCCCTACTCAGCTCAATCCAGACGGTTGTCATGGGGGGACCGCACTGTGGTTGCAGCTGTTGTGTGTGCTGAAGCGCAAAACACACTGCAGCTATTAACACCAGACAGAAGGGGATTCACATCACCAGATGGAAAGAAGCGTAAATGGATGGAGAAGCAAAGGTTACTGTAAAGCTACATCTTAGTTGGTGCTTATCTTGGCGAAAGCCGAGTACAAATCAGCATGAAGTTTTACCATCTACTTTTGTGTAATGGAAATCATAATATGCAGAAACAGAAAACAGGAAAAAAGCCTTTAAGCCCTAATAAAGACTGAATTATTTCATAGTTAAATGGCTCTGGGATAAAAAGAAATTGGCCGTTTTAATGGTTTCAATGGGGACATTTTTGTCCTTAAGGTCCAAACTTGAGTGTAACTAATTTGTGTACCCAGTGATTTATGAAAGGAAATGAGGGTAGAATAAGAAAATACCAATAAAAATACACAAAATTGACGCAGTTGCCATTATATAACAGTTTGGAACATCAAAATGGCGCTGCAGAAGGCTGCCTCGAGATTACGCTCAGTAGTGCTTTTTGTGTTTTTGTTTATTAACGCTTTTTTCTGCTGTCCCTCTCTGGTAACATTTACCAGAGAAGAGCTCTTAAACATTGGTCTTTCAACTGCTCATACTATTCCACCGCTTTTTATTGACCCTGGAACTTTCACGGAGTTATTAGTTGGAGGAGCTGCAGCTCTGTATGGGATTCTCCGGAGACGTCGCGGGGAAAACGAGCAGGCACGCTGGTTAAGCTGAGACAGCGGGGTTTTCGCACTGCGCTCCCTTCGATCCACCTGGCGAAAGTCCACTCTCTGGCCAATAAAATGGACGAACTGTTTGTCTTAAACAGAATTAACGCGGACTTCGGCAGATCTGCCGCCCTCTGTTTCACCGAATCCGGTGAATGGGTCTCCCAACACATCCCAGACAGCGCACTTCACCTTCTGGGATTTAATCGCATCCACGCGGATCGCGAAACAGGGAAAACACGGGGAGGCGGACTCTGTTTCTATATAAACAAAGGTTGGTGCACAGATGTCACAGTGTTGAAGAAATCATGCAGCCCTCACTTAGAGACTTTATTCATAACTATTCACTGCGGGAGTTTTCTTCGTTTGTTCTGGTTGCTGTTTACATTCCACAATCAGGCCTGTGTTAGTGAGGTGTTCCTACAGCTGGCCGACCAGACAACTAACGTGAAGAAAAAATATCCAGACTCCCTACTCATTGTTCTAGGGGACTTCAACAGAGCAAACCTCAGCCATGAACTTCCAGAGTACAGACAGCATATTAAGTGTCCCACCAGAGACACTAACACACTGGACCACTGCTACACTACATTAAAGGACGCATATCGCTCTGTTCCCCATGCATCCTTGGGGCTCTCTGATCACTGTCTAGTTCACCTTATCCCGACACACAGGCAAAAATTTTTATCTGCAAAACCTGTTGTAAAGACTGTGAAAAGATGGACCAACGAGTCAAAGCTGGAGTTACAGGCCTGCTTTGACTGTATTGACTGGAGTGTTTTTGAGGCTGCAGCCACTGACCTGGACGAACTAACTGACACTGTGACATCCTACATCAGTTTTTGTGAGCACATGTGTGTGCCGACTATAACCTTCCAGACATACAATAATCAAAACCCTGGATCACAGCGAAACTCAGGCAGCTTCGTCAGACCAAAGCGGATGCCTTCAATACAACCAGGCCAGGAACACTAACTAAAGAGATCAAAGCTGCAAAGAGGAGCTACGCCAGAGAGCTAAATAACAGTTTTGCAGCGAACAATCCTGCGTCAGTGTGGAGAGGCCTGCGGTTACTCACTAACTACAGGAGACCATCCCCCAACACTGCTGGTACTCAACAACTGGCAGATGAGCTGAATGGCTTTTATTGTAGGTTTGATAAGCCCACAGTCACACCTCTGTGTGACACCATCTTCAAACAACCACCTTCCCTTTCTGACATGCTGCCCGCCCCCCTCTCTGACCCCTCATCTGCACTCAGGATCTGTGAAGAGGACATGAGCCACCTCTTCCAAAGGCAGAAGATCAGGAAGGCTCCTGGACCTGACGGTGTGTCACCATCCTGCCTGAAAATCTGTGCAGACCAGCTGGCCCCCATCTTCACACAGATCTTCAACAGGTCACTGGAGCTGTGTGAAGTTCCCTCCTGCTTTAAATGCTCCACAGTCATTCCGGTCCCCAAAAAACCCTCCATCTCTGGATTAAATGACTAAAGGCCTGTCGCCCTGACATCTGTAGTTATGAAATCCCTTGAAAGACTGGTGCTGGCCCACCTGAAGGACATTACAGGCCCCTTGCTGGACCCCCTGCAGTTTGCCTACAGGGCTAACAGGTCAGTGGATGATGCAGTCAATTTGGGACTGCATTACATCCTGCAACATCTCGACTATCCAGGGACATATGCAAGGATCCTGTTCGTGGACTTCAGCTAGACATTCAACACCATCATTCCGGACTTCCTCAGCACCAAACTCACCCAGATCACTGTGCCAGCCTGCACCTGTCAGTGGATCACAAACTTCCTGACTGACATGAGTCAACAGGTGAGGCTGGGAAACATCTCATCTAACACCCGGACTATCAGCACCGGTGCCCCCCAGGGGTGTGTGCTCACTGCTCTTCTACCTCTATACTAATGACTGCACCTCAGGAGACCCATCTGTCAAACTCCTGAAGTTCGCTGACGACACAATGGTCATGTGCCTCATCCAGGACGGTGATTAGTCAGCCTACCGATGGGAGGTTGATCAGCTGGCTCTCTGGTATGGTCAGAACAACCTGGAGCTTAACATGCTGAAAACTGTGGAGATGACTGTGCAGAGTTCCTGACTTTCCAGAGTCAGGAAACGGGCAGGAAGCATCACTGCAGATCCAACTCACCCGGACACAACGTGTTCCAGCTCCTCCCCTCTGGCAGGCGCTACAGAGCACTGTACACCAAAACCAACAGACATAGTAACAGTTTCTTCCCACAAGCCATCACTCTAATGAATAGCTGATTTCTAACTTACAGTGCCAGGAACAATTCTTGTGTAATCAACCTGTAGTTTTGTCTCTAATCAGCCACCTGTTTACTGTTTACTGGTAACCACTTATTATTTATTCACCATTCTCTATTTCAGAGCTGTTCATATTGTTCTATCGTCATATTGTATATATTGTATACCGATCCACCTACCTCAAGTCATAACTCCTGCACGATAATACCTATACTTATTTATACCAGCATCCTTTGCACTATGCTCCATCGGACTGTGTACTTGTGTACATGTATGTGTACCTGTATATCACATTCACCTCTGACATGTACACAATAATGATAATAATAATTTTATTCTTGCATCCTTTGCACTCTGTTCACTGCACTACTTGTCAATATGTCTATATTGTTTTTGTTCACAGTGTGTATATTAGTGTTGTCTATATTGTAATAATGTGCAGGGGTCAGACAGGTCAATTTAGCTGAAAAGGAATTATTAATTAATTTATAGGGAATCTTAAATGAATCACTTAAACGGCCGAGCAAATGCTCGTCCAGCGTTCATTTGAACGGGCCGTAACTATCAGCTCTAAAACGGATATAAATATCCAAACTATGGTGAAACATTATGTATTAGCAAGGTAACTTAGATCAGCAGTTTAAGACATTAAATTCGTAAGCACATAACACAAGAAAAATTATATTTAAAATACAAAGACTTTATTGATTATTCTAACACATAAAACTAAAATGTAACACAATCAGATGCACACACATTCCTACGAGTTGCAGAAAGAAAGAGAGTGAGGAAAGAATGAGTTTTAAGAGTGAGATGATGAATTCCCAAGTTTTAAATAAATAAAGCTAAGAAAAAGAAAGAAAAGCGAGACTAGAGTAGTTAGATGGCTTGAATGAAGCTGTTTAACCCATGTTCTTCTGATCTTGATTTGGGTTCATTTGCCTGCTTGTCTACATGGTTACTCGTCTGTCTGGTTACTCCGTCATGGCTTCTCCATGACTTCTGTAAATCTGCTCTAGCGAACAAATTCAACTCAACTCAACCCAACCAACTCTGGCTTTGTTCGGGTCCTGAGATTTTAATCTCAAATGTTTGTCCAGCCTCCTGGATGAGTTCTGACCAATTAGGCACTGTCTTTATTTGAGAGGTGGCATTTTCTTCACCTCTAATCGTAAATCATGCGTTATCTGTGATCTCTTTACTCTCCGGCTCTAGCAGAGTACAAAAAGGTACAGTTTAGACATGATTCCTATTATAAGAACACAAAACCTTTTACACAGATTTCAATCAAGCCATGTTCTGAATTAAGAACATATGATCATACTGAAATGAAAAAAAGACACACTTTCATTCAAACATCTAATAGTTATAACAATTACTTGTATGTGATCTAAGCATAATAGACACATACAGAGGTTGTAGATACAATATAGGATTATGTAGTTGAACAATGTTTGATTAGAAGTCAGTCAATAATTGTTTTGGGATGATTTTATGTATTTTATATGTAAAGCATCAGTCTCTGTGGTTTTAAGAGATGTCAACCCTGGGGTCGTTCAGAGGACCTTAAAAAGGAGGAGGTCTGTTTTAAATCATATGTCTTGGGATCAAACAATCTCTGCCGTTATCTTGGTGGGTCCCGAGCATTGCCATCTCTGAACCAATCAGTCTTTTCCAAACTACTAACGTTGACAACGTTCCTCCTTTAGTTGGGCACATCTCTTTGAAGCTTTCATGGTCATAAAGTTCTTAGCTGGGGTTTTTCGTTGGTTAGCTTAGACTGGATGGAGCCCACTCCATTTATGGCCCTAGATTAGACTGGTGATTTGGGGGTCTGGATTGTTGAGTTCTGTGTGGAATTATGTTTAAACGATTCACCTGGAAGATTAATTTGTGTTTGGTTCGCCCTCTAATCCTACAATATTGTAGTCTGTGTCTATTGTGTTATGGGATTAAGCACATCGTGACCAATGTACAATCCTGAGTCAAATTCCTTGTATGTATATATACCTGGCAATAGAGCTAATTCTGATTCTGATTAACAAAGGAAACATTATCCAAAAAAAATTAGAGACAAAAAAGTCCTCAAGGACGCACAAGGGTTAAGTTGGCTCTACATTTTACATGTAATGTGATTGATCAATGAGACCCTTTCAGTACAGTGTTATTATTGATGCGTAATTTGCAAAACTGTATTAATCTAGAAGCAGAAGCAGATTGAACAGTGATTTTCTGCTGTAATAAACAGTTTAACTGGTAAGATCCTCAGAGGAGAAGTTGTGCAGCGATTACCTAAGAATGGAAAGACAGTTTCTGTGAAGAATGTCCTGAATGTGAGTAAATTTGTGTTAGTTACAGAATCAGAGAATGACACTGTTTCTCTGTCATAGTCCAGCTGAACTCTCACATCTGTTCAACAGTAAAGACAGTGACGGATTGCTCTGGGGATTGTGAGCTGTATTTGCTGTCCATGTACCCTACATACCAGACATTAGACTTAAAGAAAACACTTCCCTTCCTTTGGTTTGATGCTGTGGTTATTCCAAGACACCAGTATGTATTGTCTCCAACCTCCACATCCCAGCAGTGTGTTCCTGAGTAAAAGCCCTCAGATCCCAGGACACAAGGATAATAGTCAAACCTCTCTGGATTATCAGGAAGCTTTTTACCTACACGACTGACAGACACACTGGTCAGATCAGCAGAGAGTGTGAGACGAGGATATGCTGTGTTTGGATCCAGAATCAACGGAGCTGCAAAGAGAATAACAACTCTTCTTTAATCTGACGCTCTGTGTGCTCAGCTTGAGACTGAAATCAAATCACATTCACTTCAGTCAGCTCTGTATGAACACACACTCCACTAATGTCAGTAATAAACTCTGTGTGAATGTTGAGTATTTAACTCTTTATACATCCTCACCGTGATGTGTTCAATTGTTTCATCACACTTTTTCTTAATTTCTTTTCCACGTTTGAGCTTGTTTAGTAAGGACGTCAGTGCTTTTTTAAATTCCTCCTACAGGTTAAAGTGAAAATCTGTGAAACTTATGCAGCTATAAGAGGTTTAAATATTGTATTTGTATTTATATGATGAATGGGAGAAGTGTTTTTGCCTAACAATTGCAGGACATATATTTTTAATGATTTCATTTCGAAAAGCATGAAAATTAAGAAATCATGTTTTCATCAAACAGGTGTTTTTTTGCAATGGCCAATTGTTAATTATTATATCCATGCAGTTTTAAATTTGTGGTTGTGCATTCACTTTTCGGTGTCTTAAATCACATATTATTATGGAAAAAATAATCAAAGTTTTGTGCCAATGCTGTTACATTCAAGTAGATTTGAACATCAGAGGGTCGGAGATTAGTGCAGAATTTTACATCATTAATAAATCGTCTAAGGTTACGACTGTAACCTATGTTCCCTGAGAACAGGGAACGAGACACTGCGTCGAATGACGCTAGGGGAACGCCTCAGGCATGAAGGTGTCTGAAATTACAATCAAATCACGGCAATCACATTGACCGGCAACATCCGACCCGAGGGACTGTGAAGCTTGCAGTGAACCACTCGGCCCGGATCTCAGAGACGGGATATCCCGGAGAGTATGACTCAGCATAGTGCTTTGCAACCCTTCCTAGCGAGGGGAGTTTCTCTACTCGATCCACAGATCTACCCAATGTTTGTGTTTCAAAACACTGAGGAGGCCTGTGAAGGCCTATGGGCTGATCTAACTGGGAGGCCTCACGAGAGGCCTACAACCGTCTGACCAGACTCAGGAGGCCGCATGCTCATAGTGACCCTCTGTGAGGGGAGCACAAGGTCCGCCTGGTAGGCAAACCAGGCTGTAGGCAGGAAAAAGGTTCCGGGAGGGAACCAGTAGCAGACAATGAACACTTTAGCGAGCCAGGGTGCAAGCTCGCCTTCAGCAGCTGCCTACTAAGGCTAGCTGAAACTGATAGCAAGAGGCCACTAGGTTCCTAAACCCAGCACACTAAGAAACCATTCACAGGGAGTCCTGGTGAGGCCTACAACCTGATAACCACAGTATGTGGAGAGCTCACCTTCAGGGAGGCCTGGTGAGGCCTACTACCTTATGACCACAGTATGTGGGGAACTCACCCTCAGGGAGACCTGGTGAGGCCTACTACCTGACTGTTCCCATTCAGGGAGATCTGGTAGGGCCTATACCCTGATAACCACAGCATGTGGGGAACTCACCTTCAAGGAGGCCTGGTGAGGCCTACTACCTGATAACCATAATCTGTGGGAACTCACCTTCAGGGAGGCCTGGTGAGGCCTACTACCTGAGCGTTCTCATTCAAGGAGGCCTGGTGGAGCATACTACCTGATAATCACAGCATGTGGGAACTCACCTTCAGGGAGGCCTGGTGAGGCCTACTACCTGACAGCCAAAATATTTGGAAGCTCACATTCAGGGAGGCCCAGAGAGGCCTACTACCTGACAGCCACAATATTTGGGGGCTCACATTCATTGAGGCCCATAGAGGCCTGCTACCTGATAGCCAATGTAAGTGGGAATTCGCCTTTGGGGCGGCCAGGTGAGGCCTACTACCTAATAACCATCTTAAGTGGGAATTCACCTTCAGGGAGGCCTGAGTGGCATACTACCTGATAACCACTGGTAGCTATGAGCCCTGGGTCCGGGTGTTCCCAGCTCAGTGACCGGCTCAGGGGACATCCCTGCCCCCTGGTCGAGATCCTGCAGCAGGTCGGCCTGGAATGCCAGCAGCACCGCCATGGTGTGCAGGGAAGCACCAGCCTGAACCACTGCCGTGTATGCTCTGCCATTCAAATGCGCTGTTATCTTTAGCGGTTTGGATGGCAGGGTTGGAGCTCTCAGTGTCGACGCCTGCCCAGACACGAGATATTTTGCAAACGGCTCGTCAAATGGGCAGCATCGACACATACCCATGCTCTGTGATCCCCTCAACATCAGCGAAACTAACCCGCTGATTTCGGTGAATACGGGCAAAGTATGGGCTCTTCCATGCCCTCTCGATCTCCATGTGAAGATCAAGATGGAATGGAAGGCTCACCTGACCTGGTGGTGTATGGCCGGGGAGAAACCGATCGCCGAGCCTACCGCGAGCGGTCTCTCCTCTAGCGCGTTGCCATGGCAGCTACAGCCGGCCGGCGGCGTACTCCACAACATCCACCAGCTCTGCATACACGGGGCAGAGTGGCTGAGAGGGGTTCAGGATCTACCTGATTATAAACCTCCTCAGCCATCTCCTGCTCGTTCTGAAGAGCAGCAACTGCAGGAAACCGTCGGTGAAAAATCCTCATCATCAACCTGCAGTTCGACCTCGTCAGCCGTCGAATCATCTGAGAGGTTTACAGCCCTCTCAAGGTGATCGACGAGCTCTATCTGGGAGCCCACGATGCAAGTCGCCACTCTGCCTCGGCCATGAGCGGGACCTGGACCACAAGGACCAGATGTTGAAACCCCTTCACTCGAGAAGAGGGCCAGACGAGAGTGGAGCGTTTTAAGAGAAAAACGCTCACAGTTCGCACAGAGGGCTCCCTCGAGAACTTCCCGTGCGCACTCTTCTCCCAGGCAGGAAACACACAGCTTGTGTGTGTCGCCCGGTGTCAGAAACCTTGGGCACGGGTCTGCACATTTCTGAAAGCAGTCTGCCTTCGCTGTACATTTCATTTTTTCTCTTACCGTTTCTTTGAGTAGCGTATTCAAACAGACGGTCCCTGAAGACGATGAGGTGATTTGTCATGTTTGCAAGGCAACCTTTATATTTCCAGGTCACACGTTAATCATTCACACTAATGATTCATGGGCTGTCACCGGTCAATGTGAGTGCCGTGATTTGATTGTGATTTCAGACACCTGTCAAGCCTGAGGCGTTCCCCTAGCGTCATTCGACGCAGTGTGAGTTCCCTTTCCAAAGGGACCATAGAGATTTAGTCTGAGCAAATATAAATACTGGTCTATTTTATAATAATAATGTCTCTATGTTTAGCATTGTATTCAGCATATGAAATGAGAGACGTGTCTTACCTTGTAAGATGAACACACTGCACTGATGGGTCTGAATGTGTGATTGGTGTGTTTCTCTGAGTCTGCACACTAAACACACAGGCTGTTTGTCCTCCAGACAGAAGAGTTTGAGTTTCTCACTGTGTAAATGCAGATCTCCTCAGATCCTGATGAACGTTTCTCATTTCTTTTCTTTATCAATGAATCACACAAGATTTTTTAACACGAGAATAACTGGAGGATGATAATTTGAGGATCTTCACCTGCAGACAGGACACTCCTGAGTTTTCTTAGTTTTCCAGAACTGTTGTAGACAATCTTTACAGAAACTGTGAGTACAGGACAGAATAACAGGAACCTTGAAGATTTCACAGCAAACAGGACAAGAAAGCTCTTCCACAGATTTTGAATCCATTTCCTCGTCTTGTAAAAGATCCAACGATCTACAATTTACTTTCACTTTCTGGTTTGAACTTTGGTTTGAAAAATAAATAATAAAATAACTATTACAATCAAAATCAAATCTTGATTCATTCACACATACACAAAAATCCTAATATAATGTGTCCACCTCTTTTATTCACAACTCGTTTTAGGAAAAATAAAAGGTAGAAATAAAAACTAGTCACTTCATGGTAGGTTTAAGAGGGTGGAGTTTCTGATGAGCTTCTGGAGCTTCTGGGACTGGATGCATATGCCGCTGAAACTAGTCTTACAAGTTAGTCATCAATTTTTTTTCTTTAAGACTTCATAACTTTTTAAAATCAGTTACATAAAAATTTGATTTAAAAAAAAGAGGACTGATTGTCCCTTCTAGTGGCCACACAAATGGCCAACGGCAAGGCCTCAATAGCACACAAAAATACAGTACAACAGACACCTCAGTCTTTGTTCGCACTGCACCCCCAATAGTAAAACTCTGTACACAGCAAGCTCAAGACTGAATAATACATGTGAAACCACACATAGCATAAAACCAACTGCACAAGTTTCTTTCTATTTGTATTGTCCTTTCCTGGGTTACAAAATAGTGTTTCACACTGTATAATACCTCACCTACAACATACCACACAGAATAAATATATAACATCGTTTTTGTTCCCACAGCAATAATTCACCACGTTTAATCAGGGAAGACACAAACAAATAGCACAGTACCTCCAACATTAATGAATTAAATCATTGAATAATTACCTCAATGAATACCTTACACTAAGGATCCACGCTCAGCTACTAGGCTTCCCGTTTGAGACCAAGGAGGCTGAGAACGAGGAAGATAGCTCTGTTAAAGTCCATCCATCGAGCTTCCTAAATAGCACGCAGGGCCGGCGCTAGCCATTTGGGTGCCTTAAGCACATATGCTTGGTTGTGCCCCAATATTTAAATGTATATATAATATAAATTATATATAAATATATACAGTATATACATGCAAATATTTTTTTAATATATACGTGCATGTGTGTGTATTTATACAAAATAATTATACACAGTACACACACATATATCATGTAGACACAAACTTTTATTTTGGATGCGATTAATCTTTTCCCAGCCCTAATAATTTGACAACTCTTTGAATATGAAAATATACAAACACTGAGATTGTGGGGTTTTTTTTCCTAATTGCAGTTTCACCAACAGATGTCGCCTTTGGGCCTTGGCCTATGAAACTCTTGAAAATGACCGCATTATCCGCATAGAACAACAACGAAAAAACGTATCTAAGCGGTCTTCCTTTTCTTCTCAAAAAACTAACTGCATCTTAAACAGCCCAAGTTTCAAAATTTCCCGGGGGAGAGACCCCCGGACCCCCGTTAAAATAAAAGATTCAACATGCAGGGCTAAAAAAGCCTGCCCGGATCATTTGCACTACTAGCGACGCCCCCCTGGACATGCATACACGACGCAAGGGCGCCCGCGCTACAAAACTAACATTTTTATTTAAAACATTGTCTTACCTGCAAGCGACGCACGAGTATCATCCCGCTGTCTCTTCTTTTTCCTTTTTCCGCCACCTGACTCTTGGTGCCGTTTCGAGGCCATGTCTGAGGTCGGTGTCTGCCAAATTTGACATTGATTGAGACATGAACAGACCACTGGTAGGTGGGGAAGGGGGGGCACCAGAGGGAGACTGGCACAGGAGATTCACCTTTTTCTCGACTAATTTGGTCTAGGCCTATATTACTTTTGTATTGCTTTTGTATATTAACATGCTTTAGACATTTTATTTGTTATTTGTACTAGTAGCCTATTGTGATGATTTTTCACGACCCAGATTTTTTGGTGTTTTTAATCAAACCCGCACGCTACTTTTATCTACTTCCTAGTTCCCACCACACCCTATAGTACCTGCGTTAGGGTACACTAAGCAAAGGAGATTAGCCTGCAACAAACTCCCTCTATAGGAAGGGAGTAGGTATAGATAACCTACCGAGGTGTCTAGATCTTAACAAAAACACTTCATCCGGTTACATTCACCCCCGCTTTGAGAGCTCACCTTCCCGGTGAGGATATCCCCTGTTGTACCCACACTCTAAATGTTACTAACAAGGGAGCAGGGGTTGTAAGTCTACTGTAGGGTATGGACCAATCAGACACACACTAATTATTCATTATATACAAAGGTTTATGAAACTCCAAAACTAACAGCCCAAATGAACGAACACAAGGGCAGAAACAGTGTCATGTTACAGGGCATGATAAGGAGATTTTACGACCTCCGAGGAATGTGGCCACATACTCAAAGAGAGAGACTATGAAACAGAAAACCTTTTTAAAACAGACTTTGCTGCATTAATCATAGACTAACTGATCTATAAATGAACATGCATAAAACTGTGAAAGAAACAGTGTAAATGGTTTACTGTCTCGTGTACCATTAGGTATATATTATGGTATGTATCCTGGTATACAACCAACTAACGATCAATGTAACCTCACCTGTATCATGCCTCCTACCTAATTAATCCTCATTTAATGACTCACACTTTGATGTACATCACCTTCTTCTAGAATGCAGTGTGGATGTGTTATAGCTATCTGAGCATTTATGAAGGTATAACCATGCTAGGGACAAAGACTCGTAAATCAACTAAGAGCCACTTTCCCTCTCAGACATGTCACCTTTCTGATTGGTCGAGTTCAACCCTTAGGGGAGGATCTTTTCCAGGCCTTATTAGAGACAGTCCACATGTGACCTCCCTCTCTTAGTTCCAGCCGCAACACTGCTCTGGTGATCCTGGGGAACCCCCTCCCCCTCCGCGGGGGCCCCAGGGCCCAGCAGGCCTCAATCCAACCAGATATGGGCTCATGCAGGAGAGAGAAGACTCTTTCACAAAGAACCAAGGACAATCTCAGGAGTTTTGGAACAAAGACTCCAACCAAAAACGACTCCAATCACCCACTCTTCCGACTTCCTCACTTCTCCTGGGTGCTTGGCATGGCCTCAACAGGCCGTGCGTTCCTGGAGAAAGAGAACTCTCAACCAACTTCCACTTGACACTGCCGGAACCATCAACGACTTAAATTTTCAACAACTTCAAGAATTGTTCCCACTATAAATGCAAGTATTCAATTCAATGAAATGTGAAAATGAAATTCTGATGGTTCTTCTCATAGTCCCTTTTTCTGTATTCCAATTTAATCCTACCACTAACCTATTTCTGTATTTCTGTATATATGTGTGTTTAGTTTATTTATGTTTATGATTTAGTTAATAAAACGTATGCACTTTATGTATTTGGATCTGATTCGCTTGCAATACGAAGTCCCTTTACGGTTTGTTCTTGCTACAAGCTCAAAACGCTGTACATGCTAAGAAATAATTATTCTTCTGTGGCCAGGGAAGATACCCTTTTCTTAGAATAAATTAATAATCAATAATCGAACTGATTAATTGATTGTAATATTAATTTAGCCATGTCAAGTTAATCCAATTAACTGACCCAAATATTCATAATTAATCATAACAAAATATTGCTGATTATTAATATTGCATATAGCTAGGTTCCTTACACTACCCTCAATTGAGTTAGTTTGGCTCCCATTGTCACAGATATTTCTAGGCAGATGGAATGGGTTACTATGTTGACCTGCTGTAGCCCTTGCTAAGCGCCTTACCACAATGTCGGGGTCTGGGGGGAAACCTTACACAGTGTCCATTGTAGGGGTGACGTAGACACCTGTGGATTAACGTGCCAGGGGCAAGTGGCTGGCTCGCTGACAGGGTGACCTGCTGATTTCGATGTTCTGCTGTGAGAGTTAAGTGGTCCCGTGCATGTGTGTAAATTGCCCTTAGATTATGCTGATGTTGTATCATCCAATCAAGAGGGTGCGTGGTGCCAATTTCCTCTTCAGTGCTGCCTAAAACAAAATCCACTGGCAGTCGCACTTTCTACCCAAACATCAGTTCAAAGGGTGAATGTCCAGTGGACGTATGCTGAGTGGTGTTGTAAGCAAAAAGAACGTGGGGAAGTGCTTGGGCCATTTACGTTTCTGATCCTGAGGTAACGAGCGGAGTAGATCATGTAACGTGCGATTAAATCTCTCGCACTGCCCGTTACCCTCCGGATGATACGATGTCGTTCTGCTTTTAGCAATATGGTACAACTGGCACAACTGTTTAATAAGATCTCCCTCAAAACTTGTGCCCTGGTCACTGTGGAGCCGCTTGGGCACCCCATAACGATAGAACCAACCTTCTGTAAGTAATTTAGCTACTGTGCTGGCCTTCTGGTCACGGGCTGGGTATGCCTGCGTGAACTTTGAGAATACGTCTGTCGCGATCAGAACATGTTCACGCCCATCTGTTGCTTTCTCTAAAGTGGGGAAATCAATGGCTACATCTTCCAGAGGTCTGGACTCAGTCAGGTTCCCCGGCAATGTTCTCACCTGTGAGTGGAAAGCTTTTGCCACGATTCAACGACTACACTCTTGACAATAGTTCTCGATCTCTCGAGACATAACAGGCCAAAAACATATTTCTCTAATGAGGCGGGTTGCGCCTTCTATACCTTGTTGTCCGTGGTCATCATGAAGACCTCTCAAGACTTCCTGTTTTAGGCACTGCGGCAAGATGAGCTAAAACGTCTCTCTACTTTACCCTGGCAGCCGAATGCAGCGGTACAACACCCCATCCCGGCACCGAATCCTTGGCCACTGCTTGGCGTCATGGCCAAACATGACAATCTGGGGGTCGGGTGAGGAAGCAGACAAACTGGCTAAACCGACCATCCGCCAGCTGTCTCACGTCACCAAGGTCAGCTAAATCCCATCACATAGAGGCTCTTTCACCTAGATGTCATCATATACAGACTGTGTCTGTTCCCCAAATTAGGAAATACAAAAAACTTCCAAACCCATCTAAGGTTAAAATTTCAATTGATGTTCAACAAATAAAAAACAAATAATACAAATGAACAAATGATAAAACTTGGGTTGCTGAATATTCGATCCCTTACTTCAAAAGCACTTATTGTTAATAATATGATTACAGACTATAACCTAGATGTGCTGTGTTTGACAAAAACCTGGCTAAAACCAAACAATTACATTACTTTAAATGAGTGCACCCTGCAAGATTACTGTTATAAACATGAACCTCATCTGAAAGGCAAAGGGGGAGGATGTTGCTGTAATTTATAGTAATATTTTCAAAATTACTAAGAAGTCTAGTTACAAATATAATTATTTTGAAGTGTTGGTGCTTAATGTAACAATATATAGTGTAAAGAATAAATCACGTTTAAGATTGCTGTTGAAATTCTGCAGCAGAGCGATGACATCTCAGATCATTATCTAGTCTCGTGTAAACTTCATTTAGCCAAAGCTGCAAAGCCGACTCCGTGTTACAAATATGTTAGACCTATCACTTCTGCCAAAAAAATTGCTTTATTAATAATCTTCCTTATCAGTTTCATCATCTCAGCATCCCAGATAGCTTAGCAGAACTCGATATTGCGACAGAAACTTTTAACTATCTATTTTCCAGCACTTTAGACACAGTTGCTCCATTGCGCTTAAAGAAGATCAAACATCAAACAAAATAGTACTACGCCGTGGTACAACGAGCACACTCAGGCCCTTAAGATAGCAGCCAGAAAAATGGAGCAAAACTGGAAGAAAACAAAACTAGAGGTATTTCACATTTCATGGAAGGAGAGCTCTATTGCATACAGAGAGGCCTTAAAAACTGCTAGATTTGCTTATTTTTCAACCCTATTAGAAGAAAATAAACAAAACCCTAGGTATTTATTCGAAACAGTCGCTAAACTGACAAAAAATATAGTTTCAAGCCCAGAAGTTTGCTAGCAGGACAACAGTGATGACTTTATGACCTCCTTCACTTATAAGATTGATAATATCAGGAAACAAATTATAACTATGCAACTGTCTAGATCCTCTTCTCAATATCATTGATTCATCTTTGTCACTTGGATACGTACCGAAAACTTTTAAGCTGGCTATGATTAAACCACTTGTTAAAAAAACACAACTTGAGCCTACAGAATTAGTCAATTACAGGCCGATCTCAAATCTTCCTTTTCTGTCAAAGATACTAGAAAAGGCAGTATCCTCACAACTATGTTCCTTTTTAGAAAGAAATGGTATCTGCGAGGATTTTCAGTCAGGATTTAGACCGTACCATAGTACTGAGACAGCTCTCATTAGAGTTACATATGATTTGCTCTTATCATCCGATCGTGGTTGTATCTCGCTATTGGTGTTACTCGATCTTAGATGTACTTTGTACATCATAAGAAGTAATGGCGTCTACGCTAATATTTGTCTCTCTGTTTATCCCGAGGTTTACCGCAGTCCGCCGAATCCAGGCTGTATCCGGATCTAATGAAGGACCTTCGCCTGGACACAACAACAACGCAGTCCTGAAGTGTCTACTAGTCTCTCGCTTGTTAAGGCCTCTTTCCCTTTACCTCTGTACTAATAAAACGTTGTCGGGATAGTTCCGATTAACATGGCTATGTGGAAGCGATAAAAATGTTCTCAGAGGCACCAGACACTGTTTATGCAAATGAGCAGTCGGATTGCATTAAAGAATTTTCTGTTACAACGGTGTTGTGTTAGCGACCCCTAAGTTAACAGCTAATGATCGTTATTACGGAAGAGAATCAATCAAAACTAACTTAGCTGGACAATAACTTTATTCTAGAGCTGCTGTAAAGCCAAAACAATCTCTGTTACTTTAATTTCCTATTCACGAGTTCACACTTATAAATAAGTCGGATAGATTAAATTGGTAAACGTATTTGGCGTGCTCTCCAGGGAGAGGGCTCTGATCTTGGGAATTGGCCCGAATGCAGAATATCACCCCCAGGTTTAGGAAGTGACCTGGGCCCTCATTTATCTACAGTGCGTAGAAAAGGTTCTATATTTTGTCCAACAAAAGAAATTTAGAAAGTGCCTAAGTACAAGAAAATCCGCATTTATCAAATGTGCGTAAGTACCATGCTCGTTCACATTCATGGTCATTAGCATTCGGAAACGCCTCCAATTAACCATATATGGTGACAACACTTCCCTTTAAAAATTACGTGATTGTGTTTTTTCCTCACTGCAATAATGGCAAAGAGAGCAAAGAAGAGGAACTTCACAAACACAGAATTAGAGATACTTGTAAATGAAGTTGAATCCAACCAACAGATATTGTTTAGTTTTTCACTGCAGGAGGAATTACAAATAAAAGAAAAAATGCTGCATGGGAGAATGTCACCAATGCAGTTAATTCTGTTGGGTCTTAGGAGAGAACTGTCCCAGAAAAAAAAAATGGTTTGATATTAAAGTATTGGCTAAAAACCGTGTCACAGCACACAGACGAGAAATGTCCGCAACTGGAGGAGGACAGACAACAACGGAACTTTCCCCATTGCACAAACGCATAGCCTGCATCATCGGAGACACGGCTCTGTCCGGGATAACTAAGGACGGTGACACTGATGCTCTTGCGACAGAACACACCGGGCCATCTAGCACCCAAAGTGAAGGTAAAATAAACCAACTGGAATAGGATATTGTGTTTGCATAAGTTTTATTTCAATTTGTAAACTTTTATAGAAATCATTCATAGGATAAACTCAATTAAATTAATGTGAACAGGTGTTTCCTTAATAGCGACAGCCGTTGTGCCTGAGGAGCTTGAGGAGCCAGGCCCATCCATTGCCCCTTCCATGCGCCGTGCGCCAAGAGTGCTGAATGAGGCGGTGCTACAAAATCAAGAGGAAACAACAAAATCCTTTAATGACCTAAAGGATCAACTGAGGAACATAACAAATGTATTGATTCAAATCAACGAGTCACTGAAACAAATTGCCTCTTGCGCGAATACAATTGCTAATAAACCATAAACCGCTGACTAATGTCATTTCAGGTATTTGTTTCCACGAAGCTGCAAAACATCGCTGTAATGTTTCTGCACTCGACCAATGGCCGGACTTACCTAAAATGTCTGTATGATCCTCTGTCTTGTCTGAATGCCAGCGGCATTAGAAGGGGCAAGGGCACTGCATCGGGCATAGGGCCATCTGGTCTTGGGGGTTCCTGCAGAGGGATGCCCTGTCTGATGGCCAAGTTGTGTAGCACACTGCAAGCCATGATGATTTTGCATGCTTTTTCTGGCTCATACTGCAGTGTCCCTCCCGTGCTTGACAGACACAGCCATCGTCCTTTCAGCAGACCTATTGCGCGCTCAACTGTGCTCCTTGAGCGCGCATGGGCACGGTTGTACGCCTGTTCCTGCTCGGTCCTCGGGTTGGTTAGGGGGGTCATTAGCCATGGCTTTAGCGGGTAAACTTGATCACCTAATGATGAAATAGTTTTAAGTAATTGTACATAGCCCTACAATAGCATTTAAACATGTTGTAGCCTTAAATTCACCAATGAGCCAGCCATCCTCAACAGCGCCTTCTTGGAGACGCACACCCACAGAGCTATTCTGCAGAACGAACGAGTCGTGTGTTCCTCCAGGCAACCGCGCAACATCGTTTAATAACAACAAATTTTCATCACAAATTCTTTGCACGTTAACAGAATGAAACCCTTTTCTATTTACATAGTTAAATTCGTTGGTTGATGGTGCTTTTATGGCGATGTGGGTGCAGTCTATAGCTCCAATTATGTTTGGGAATCTAGCAATGGCATGAAAGTCCCGTTTTATTGCGGCTTGTTGAGGATTTCGATAAGGGAACTGGATGTAGGTTGGGGCCAAGGAAATAATTGCATCCAACACTGCCGGCATGATCCTACTCACTGATGGCTGGGATATACCACATATGTCTCCAACCTCACGCTGAAATGTGCCAGTAGCTAAAAATCCAAGGGTGGACAGGAGTTGGATGTGCACGGGAATGGCTTTCGTGCGATTTGTTTCTCTCTCCAACACTGGTCCTAAATCACGACACAATTCCAGCAGTACATTTTTGGGAAAGCGGTACCTACTTAGAAGCTACTCTGTGCTCTCGCCAAGCAGATCAGCGTGATCTTGGAAAACGCGCTCTCTGTGGAGCGCATTGTTTGCCAAGTCTTCCAATAACGCAAGATAAGCCATTGCACTGAGACAAATATATTTCACATCTGTCTTTTATAGGGTTTGACACCAATTAAGCATCTTGTTTAAAACTAGACAAATTATAAATTGAGTGTTTCAAAGGAAACACAGGACATATGTGGATTGCTTAATGCTTACTGTGACACTCTTAAATGCTTTTTATGTGTAGTGTCGCTATTCTACCACTAGATTATCTGCGTAAGCATGCTCAGAGGTGTGGTTATATTTACACACATTTCTACGTATAAGTACAACTTGGTGAATCCCACACTTTGCGTGAAATTGTTCTTACGCACTCACTACGCACAAATCTGTCCGTACGCACCATTGATAAATGAGGGCCCTGTTGAGTGAGAGGAGACGGGGTGGTGGAGGGATTCTGAAGACTGTTGAGAAAACTTAGGTGGGTTTGATTGTGATAATATATGGTTTGCCTTCATGCTGATTGGGTAGATATGTTGATTACTGAGTGTAGACAGCTGGTGATACTAGAGTATTTGTTGATTACTGATTGTAGACAGCTGATGATACTAGAGTATTTGTTGGTTACTGATTGTAGACAGCAGGTACCACTTGAGTGGCTTATTTTGACGTGTTCCTCCCGAACTACGTTAATAAAACATAATTTCACGAGTTCACACTTATAAATAAGTCGGATAGAATAAATTGGTAAACGTATTTGGCGTGCTGTCCGGGGAGAGGGCTCTGATCTTGGTAATTGGCCCGAATGCAGAGAAATTATGTTTGCGGTGTCCGACGGGAGTTCAATACTCGCTGCGATCGGACAGGTAAGCCTTCGATGACATTTAGTTGGACTTTTTTAAATTATATTAGATTGGGAGGGATTTTGGTGGCGTCTGACGGGAGTTCAATACTCACTGCGATCAGATGGGTAAGCCTTCGCTGGCAATGAGGTGGACGGTTTATATTGGGGTGCTTTTGCGGCGTCCGACGGGAGTTCAATACTCACTGCGATCGAATGGGTAAGCCCCGCCGGCAATCGAAGAAGTTAGAGTTGGTTTAGTTGATAAAGGTTTGGTGCACTTTTTTGATGTGGAAGTGATTAGATCTAATGTAGCTTTTGAAAGCTTCGGATGACCAACGACCAAGAGCTTGAATCTGTTGTTGTGAGAGTCCTTTTTGGGCGGCAGTGGTTGCGGCGCCTATGCGAAAAGAGCGGCCTGAGAGGTGTTCAGCTGGGATGCCAGATTGTGTTAGGACTAATTTGAGATGTTTTTGAAATCGTTTTTAAATAAAAGTGGGTCTGAAGGGACTTTACTTGTTGAATTTCTGAAATGAAGCAACTCGATCACACCAAATGCATCTCCACAGCACGCACCGTGCCCATCGCGCAATCCACATGCCAAAACTAGACTCCAAGTGCATACGATACTCATGAGTAGCATGGGTAGGTCTAGTAGTGGTGTGGGGTGAGTATGTATTATACGTTTGGGTAGGATTAGTGGTGTGGGGTGCGTGTGTATTACACGCAATAAAGTGCGTATCATATGCACGTGAAAACTGCGTATCATATGCATGTAAAACTCACCCCGGCGTACAAACCGCACGACGAACACAGTGCACGCTACAGAGACGCACCCCCATGAGATTGGGCTGAATGAAGGTAGGATTGGAGGGTTTGGTAAGGTTGGGTGGGTGGGTGGATGAATGCTGTGTTAAGGTAGGAGACAAACGACGTAATTGTGAGCAGAGAAAAATCCGGGAAGGGTAGGTTAAAAATTAGATGAAAGGTTTTAAAACATCTCCAAGCTGTTAAATATGATTGAAGAGTTCTGGGGGAAAAGGCTTGTAAAATTTAATCAAGAGGAGCGTCGAGCAGTGGTCTCAAGGAGTGGTTTACGGAAAGATTAATTCTGAAAAGTTGGGTACTGGCGTTGGGTTTGGGTCTGCTTCTGGAGCCAGCTGTCTGAATTGCTGATAGAATTTGCGCTCGGATGTTTCTGACGACAAGGGGCGGTTCCCAAGCGATGGCGTTTGGAGGTATGGGCATCTGAGTTGCTGTAAATAGAGAAACTGGTGATTTTGCTTGAGGAAGCATGTTTTGGGGGAGACAATCCGGGGCCGACGTGGAAAACGGAGGTAGTCTTGTGTTTGTGACGGCCCCTGGAGCTTGGAAAGCGACCGGGAAGGAGAAAGAAAGCTGAGGTGGAAAATGAGCCAACTGGTCCTGCGCCGCTAGCGGAGGTATCCTCACGTTAGAGTCTGCTGTAGGCCACGGCTGGAAAAAGGGGTTAGTGGAAGCTGGAGGGGAAGGACAAGGGAGAGTTGTCCGGGCCCGCGATTCTAGCGGAGGTAACCTCACGTCAGGAGCCGCGGGCCATGAACGATGGAGAGAATTTGGGATGGTACCAACAGGTTGCGCCTGCTATGCTAGCGGAGGCAACCTCATGCTAGAGGGAAGACGGTCGCTGTCAGTGACCGGTTATTACAAACGGGGGACAGTGCTGGAAAAACCTACTGAGTGATGCTGAGCAGAATGCGGGGGGGGGGGTATCGGTCTAGCGGCGGCGGAATCTGGGGCCTGTCCCAGGCTCGCTGAAGGCGCACTGCCCCTGCCTGATGATCGACGTTGGTCCGTTCTCGCTGTGGAGGGAAACTGGATTTGGGAGGTACGTGGTGTTTCACCTTTGTTGGTTTTGTCTGTCGCTTTATTGGAGACCTTAGAGGGAGATGAGGGTTTAAAGGGGGTGCACGTTGACAGTAGGTCATTGTATAATTGGTATAATTCGACTTTATTCATCCATCCAGTGTAATGGACGTCCGCATTGGTCAAGGCTTGCCTTAGAGGCTGGGCCAGTGAGTAGGAGGGTGATGAGGATGAGGACGAGGAAGAATGTGTGCGTCTTGTTGGTGGAGGTTGAGCGCTGTCTTTGTCGTTCTGGGGTATGGATGGCGGCGCGGATTGGCTGGCGACTGCGCACTGAAGCTGGAGAATCGGCGACGGTGCCTGGTGGTGTAATGGCGCTCTTTGGGGTGGCTGGAATTGATGCCGAGTCCTGAGAATAGAGAGATTCATCATCGGACGGGAAGATTTCAAGTTCCGCCATGGCGGCTGTTAGGCGAAACCTGTTCTGAAGACTGTAGAGAAAACTTAGGTGGGTTTGACTGTGATAATATATGTTTTACCTTCGTGCTGATTGGGTAGATATGTTGATTACTGATTATAGACAGCTGGTGATACTAGAGTATTTGTTGATTACTGATTGTAGACAGCTGATGATACTAGAGTATTTGTTGGTTACTGATTGTAGACAGCAGGTGGCACTTGAGTGGCTTATTTTGATGTGTTCCTCCCGGACTACGCTAATAAAACATAATTTATCACTGTAAAGCTGCTTTGAAACAGTCCATATTGTTAAAAGCACTATATAAATGAAGGTGACTTGACTTGACTTGCTAAAGCAGTTTCTGAGCCTCTTGGGGCAGTAGCATCTGTTCTGATTTCGTTGGAACTGCTCCTTGTTTCCAAAAATGGATGAATGGCCCAATAGCAGGATCCTCCATCTGTAGAGCTTGCAAGTCGGCCTTCTGTCGGATTGGTAAGGCACTGGTCTCTTGGCACAGGGTTTGGGTCCTACAGTCACTAACACCCGAGGCGGCTAAGGGTACCTCTAAGCCTGGGGCCACTGTAGCGATGGAAACAGGTGCTGGCAGACTGGAAAGTGCATCCACATTTCTGTTCGCAGAGCCTGGGCGGTATCTGATTTCAAAGTCAAACATTGCTAGCTCTGAGGCCCAACGATGTTCGGTAGCCCCTAACTTAGTCGTCTGTAAATAACATAATGGGTTATTGTCGGTGAAGACCACAAACTTTGCACCTAGAAGATACTCCCTAAACTTGCTGGTTATAGCCCATTTAAGGGCTAGATGCTCTAACTTACAGGAGCTATAGTTGGACATGTTTCTCTCGGTCGGCCGCAAGCCTCTACTGGCAAAAGAAATGGGCTTCCTACGTCCATCTTGCTCTTGGGCTAGGAGGGGTCTGAGCCCGGCATGGCTTGCATCAACTTTAAAGACGAACGATTTTGTGAAGCCAGCATACGCTAAGACGGGTGCACTGATCAGACAGTTTTTTAGTGTCTGAAAATTCTGCTGGCAATCTGCGGTCCAGCCATCTCCTAGTGTGTTGGCCTGGGACTTTGACCTATTAGAGCCTGTCTCCACCTGAGCAACCAGTCTATGCAGCGGGGTGGCTATCTTTGCAAAGCCCTCCACAAAACGACGGTATTACGATGCAAACCCCAGAAAAGATCTTAGTTCCTTTGTAGTGGTCGGCTGTATCCATTCTGGCTACCCCTGAGGCAGAAACGACAAGTCCCAAGTATTTTACCTCTCTTTGAAAGAAGTGGCATTTAGATGGTTTTAATTTGAGGTGGTTACTGTGCAGACGGTTAAAGACGAGTTCCAAGAGCTTCAAGTGTTTGTCAAAAGAGGTCGAAAAGATGATTATGTCATCTAGATTAAGAAGAATTGATTGAAAGCTTTAATCTCCAAAGATCCTCTCCATCAACCTCTGGAACGTATTCGGCGAGTTACAAAGGCCAAACGGCATACGATTAAACTCAAAGAGTCCAAATGGTGAACAAAATGCTGTCTTGGCCTTATCCACTTCTGCAACTGGCACTTGGTTGTAACCACTGGCAAGATCTAAAGTTGAGAACCACTTCCCTCCAGTCAGTGCATCCAAGGACTTATCTATACGGGGCAGTGGGTAAGCGTCCTTCCTCTTCTTTGCATTCAAGAGCCGATAGTCAACACAGAGTCTAAGGTCTCCCCCTTTCTTTTGCACGATAACTATAGGTGACGAGTAGGGACTAGAACTAGGTTTCACAATTCCGGTCTCCAACAGCTGCTGGATATGGGCTTTGACTTGGTAGTACTGGGAACGGGGCAGTCGACAGTATCTCTGCCTAAAGGGGACATCCTCAGTGAGGTAGATCTGATGCTCTACCAAGGTGGTACACCCTATATCACCATCCCCCTGACTGAAAACATTGCTGTGTTTCTGCAATAGCACCTTTACTTGATGTTCCTGATCTGCAGATAAGGTTGGCCAAGATGTGTTAGAAAAAGCAATTGAGGGAGTGGCTTTCATCTCAGCTGACTGGACTAGGCAAACCTGTTCCCCACTACCAGACTCGTCGCTATGGGCGGGCCATAGGGGGCCAGGCCCGCCCCAAAAAATGCTTGTGCCCCCCCACTTGAGGCACAGATAATTTAATTTTTATTTAATTTTAATATTATCAGTTGCTCATTTTGTTTTGCATTAATGTTGCATTATTTATCATTAAAACATTAAAAATATAAAGAAACAACGGTGAGATTTTGTTTGATTGATGGGAATCTACACTGCAACAGCCTATCACGGCCTTACTAAAAAGAACGTTAGGCTACGTACTTGACGTACAACGAAGCCGCTTAACAGTTACCGCCATTTTTGAAAGCTGTTTCAAAACGAGTTTTCGCCGGCTTACTCGCTTCAGTTCCTTCCGGGTGGAAGGATACTTTCATGTGGAGGTTCTGCTCTGAGAATCGCCGCCTCCCGGTGTACTGACAGGAGGGACTGGAGAGAGGACAGCGCTGCCTCCACTCAAAGTACCGGTAGGTTCAAAGTCTCTGTGCGAGTGTATGTGCGTGCGTGTGTATGTGTGTGTGTCTAATGGCAATGCATATCCCTCTGTTCACTGCTTTAAAATTTAATGTTTGAGAGATGCTTCTGGTGTTACATCTAATATGTTGTATAGTCAAGTGTTATATGGATATTCTTAACATTGCTTCTGTGTAATGTGGTGTAGGCTATAGGCTACCTGGTCATATTGCACATCAGATGTGTGGAAGTATTCAATCATGGATGACAAAAATATTGTAATATGCCAACTCTGTAAGGGCCGTTTACATATCGCATCTAAAAATGCATGGAAAGTGCATCCGCGCCACTTTCTCCTTCTTTCCACAAGGGCTTGCGCTCCCGTTGCGTCTGTGGTTGCTGTGCAACCATGAACTGAGCTCTCCAAGATGACGAGGAAGTATCAGCAAAGGATTAATTCATTTCTTGCCCTTGCATTAGCTTTACTACTAGATATATTTATGGAGATGAGAAATAAAAACACATATAACAGAGTGTCAATGTTGTTTTGCCTTTCAAGAGTTGAAAGGGCAGAAACTAATCAGTTCACGTGCCGCCTTATCTTTATGAGCCATTCTAACATTACATTGAGTATCATGATTCATGTACAAAACTAACGTTTATTTTTACGTTTCTGTCAATCTGAGACAGATTGCCATGATTCGTTGCTATGGGTTGAATCACTTGCGTGTCTTGCTTCGGACTTAACTGAAGGGGTCAGTCTCCATTTTCGAGGGTCTAAACTCGTGTAGCCTAGTGTGGACGGCAGGCATAACCGTAGCAAAATTTATGCGTTTTAAAGTGAAAATGCACTAATGTAAACGTCCACAGTCTGCTCAGGAACTGATGCTCTCGAGCCAAATATGGCTCTTTCAGTGCCTACCTATGGCTCGACGGCAGGAAAAAATAAACCAATCCATTTTCAATCTTACATATTTTAAAATATTACATAATTCATTGATGCCTGTTTGGCATGTATAAAACACAAACCAATCATCATCTGGCACAAGAAGTTCAAATTTCATTGGACAATATGAAGTGGAGCGGTAATTTTCCAGTCATTCATAAATCGTTTGAAAATTAGAAAGATTTACATTTATGAAGGATCTGAATCTGCGTCATTGAAACAATGGATGTTAATTTACTAAAAGCACTGCACAAAGCCAACAAAAAAAATTGCATTAATGGTTCAAGTCACTTGTGTTTAGCCTATGTATTTTGATAGGCCTACACTGTTTACCATTTGGAAACCTACTCGGTTACTAACGTAACCTCAGTTCCCTGAGAGTAACGGAATGGGTATTGCGTATCTAATACACAGTGGGGAAACTCCTTTTCCTTAAAATATTGAAGCAATCATTTAAAACGCAGTGCAGCTGCACAGCGAACACAGCAGAGTGTCTAGCTCGCTCATTGGCTGTGCTGCGGCAACTGCACATCCAATGGCCGAGCGCCTCGGACGTGCGACCCAATCAACTGACTTGTAAACTTCAGGAATGTGTGTTGGAGCTGAACTCTGCAGAAAGTTAGCTCTTCAGGAGTTGCACAACCCTGATTAATAATTAGACTGTGTGTTGAATCATGAGTTTGACAACAACACTGTAAATACTTAAATGTCCTCATATCAAGTTCCTTATCAATTTTCCTTTGACTCATGGCTGTTGATATACAGTTGACTCTTGATATGAGAAGCATATAATCATAACCAGGGAGCAACTACACAAGTCATAACTAGTTTTTTTTTAAGTATTCTTTTTAGTTTTTTAACTGGCTAACCAAGTGCGGGTAAAAAGTAATCCCAGTACAATACAATACAGATTGTTTCAAAGCAGCTTGAAGGGGGTGGATTCTTGAATCCACTGCTGCTTCAATGTAAATGTAATGAGTGATTAAAAACAAGGTATTGATCAATATGTTTTCCTTCTAAATATCAAATGAGTTGAATGACTTATTTAAGCTTATGAGTTCCCTTTCGAGAGGTCTCTCCTATTGCGTAAGCTTACGCTATGGGAAAACTCCTTTTCTCGAGAATATTGAAGCAAAATTTTTAAAACGCAGTGCAACTGCAACGCAGACACAGGAACGAGCGAGTTAACGAGGTCATTAAGCCTATGGCAGGGCTGCTAACACGTACGAGTCAATCGGCTCATTCGCGCCTTGGCACGTCAGAGCCCGCCATGATGGGCGTGGCTTAAGCTATATAAGATCCCCATAGGCATTCAGATTTTATCTCCTTCTTTTATCTCCTTCAGTGAACTCACCACTTCGCTGACCTCCGGAAATGAAGCTCGCCGCCGTCGACAAGGCTTTCCAGCGAGACAAGCACCTGAGGAAGCCAGCTTCAACTCGACTCGTTCGACGCCGGCTTCAGCTCGCTGACCTGCTGTGCCATCCGGCGCGCCGTTTTACCGTTGTGTCACACTTCCGAGTAAAAGAGCAGATTTCCTGCCATTGTTTCAAATGCTTCGCTCTTCGTGCGCCTCGTGCAGAGGCCCTCTCTTCAGTGGAGATCGGCACATGCTGTGTACTTCCTGTCTCAGACAAGACCATGCGGATGCTGCACTCACCAAGGGCGGCTGCCCTGTGTGAGATGTCATGGATCTCCCCACCCTGCGGGCTCGTCTAGCCATCTCCACCGAGGACGACGACCCTGAGTTTCCCACTCCCCTTCGTCGGAGCTGCGCAAGAAAAAGCGGTGCATGCTTAGAGGGCCCGAGTGGACGGACACGAACAAGCTCACGTCGGCCAGTGCCCTTGTGCCTCGCTCTCTCCTAGAGAAACCCCCTCGCCAGTCCTGTTTACATAGACGGACTAGCGCCCCTCTATGCGAGCGGCCGGTCTCGTCTCTTTTGGGGCATCGGACACGGAGGATGTGGAGGATGACAGCCTTTCTGTTGCTGCATCCGAGTGTGATGAGTGGGCGGCCTCCATTTCCGGCCCGGCGTCGTCAACACAAGCCAGCATGGAGAATGTAAGATCCAGCTTGGACGCTGAACTTCTCTGCGTGCTCACTAAGGTCATTGAAGACTTTGGGCTTGAGTGGTCTTTGCCCGAGGAGCCCACGCACAGCCCGTTGGATGAGTGGTTTCTTTGTAGCTGTGGTTGAAATGACGGTACTGAGCGGCACATGTCCTTTGCACCGAAGTGTTAAAACTACTAGGTTGCTTCGTGCCATTCACATTCCAGGGGAGCTCAACCGTGTGGCAGACGTGCTCTCACGGCTGCCTCCCCTGCCAGGAGAGTGGCGACTCCATCCCCAGTCAGTCCAGCTGATTTGGAGTGTCTTCGGAGTCGCACAGGTAGACCTGTTTGCCTCTCCGGACACGACCCATTGCCAGTGGTTTTCCTCCCTGTCCGAGGGGACCCTCGGCACGGACGCCCTGGCTCACAGCTGGCCCCGGGACCTGCGCAAGTATGCGTTTCCCCCAGTGAGCCTTCTTGCACAGACTCTGTTGCATGGTCTGGGAGGACGAGGAGCAGGTCCTTCTTGTGGCGCCGTATTGGGACTTGGTTCATCGAACTCATGCTCCTCGCGACAGCCCCTCCTTGGCCGATTCCTTTGAGGAAGGACCTTCTTCCTCAGAGACGGGGCACTCTCTGGCACCCGCGTCCAGACCTCTGGAAACTCCATGTCTGGTCCCTGGACGGGACGCGGAGGTTCTAGGTGGTCTACCACTGGCAGTGGTAGACACCATCACTTCCGCTAGAGCTCCCTCTACGAGGCGCCTCTATGCGTTGAAGTGGAACCTGTTCGTCGATTGGTGTTCCTCCCGTCAGGAGGACCCCCGGACTTGCCCGATCGGTGTCGTGCTTTCCTTCCTGCAGGATGGGTTGGAGCGGAGGCTGTCCTCCTCCACCCTCAAAGTGTATGTCGCAGCAATAGCCGAGCATCACGATGCAGTGGAAGGTAAGTCCCTAGGGAAGCACGACCTGGTCATCAGATTCCTTAAGGGTGCCAGGAGGTTAAATCCACCTCTGTACCCTCTTGGGACCTTGCTCTGGTACTTAGAGCTCTTCAAAGTCCTCCCTTTGAGCCTTTGCTGACGGTAGAGCTTAATATCCTGTCCATTAAGATAGCGCTCCTGTTGGCATTGGCCTCTTTCAAGAGGGTCGGGGATCTGCAGGCTTTTTCGGTCGATGAATCGTGCCTAGAGTTTGGGCCGGGCCTTTCTCACGTTGTGTTGAGACCCCGGCTCGGATATGTGCCCGAGGTTCCTACCACTCCCTTCGTGGACCAGGTAGTGAACCTGCAAGCGCTGCCCCAGGAGGAGGCAGACTCAGCCCTGGCTTTTCCCTGTCCCGTCCGTGCCCTACGGGTTTATATTGACAGAACGCAAAGCTTCAGAACCTCAGATCAGCTCTTTGTCTGTTACGGAGGCCAGCAGAAGGGGAAGGCTGTCTCCAAGCAAAGGTTAGCCCACTGGTTAGTGGATGCTATCACCCGAGCAAATGAGTCTCTGGGTGAGCCTTGTCCTCCCAGGTTGCGCGCTCACTCCACTAGATGTGTTGCCGCCTCCTGGGCTTTGGCTCAAGGCACCTCGCTGACAGACATCTGTAGAGCTGCGGGCTGGGCGACACCTAACACGTTCGCTAGGTTCTATAGCCTTTGTGTGGAACCTGTTTCCTCCCGAGTTCTGGCTACGGCCAGTGGGTCGAGGGAATAGGTTGTATTGGCTTGCTGCGCCACTCCGCCTCAAACAGCGGATACGTGCGTTCTTTGCTCCGTATGGCGCCCTCTGTTGGTTAGCCTCGTGAGTTCCTCCTTCACCCCTCCGGTGCTGGGCGTGGCGCTCCGCCCGGCGCCAGGTCTGCTACCTCTAGTAGGAGTTGTTAGTAGACCGGGTGCTCCAGTGGTCTCTACTGTGACCCATCATGCCACGTGCAGTTTAGCCGTGTCTTCCCCTTGACGGACTCGTTCGTCGTCCCTGCTGAGTACGCTCCCACTTCCCTTGGATTGGGACTACCTCAGGGACTGCCATATGTTTCACTATACCTTCGGGCTAGTACATATGTGTATTCCTGGCCTTCCTCAGTCAGGCTGGGGCTTCCGCAGCGTTCCCTCCTCTCTTGAGGGAACGCTTTCCCAGTGTTATCCAATGTCCACTGTGCGGGTCTTGCGGAACAGCAGTGTGGTTCCCGTGCTGGCTCCCGCAACTTTTTCAAGAAACTGCTGCAGAGTAGCTTAGCCGGGCGCTGGAAGGGGCCAGCACCATGGCGTTTTATTAGGGATCCCAATTCGTCAGGGAACTCCCCCGACGACACGTCGGAGTTCCCAGGACGAAAGGGAACATCTCGGTTACGTATGTAACCCTCGTTCGGAGGGTGTCGTCCCTTCGCCATGTTGCTGTACCTTCGCGGAGGACTGGACACCGTTCGGCTCCTCAGCGAAAATTATTGCGCAATGTTTACTTCCGCCTTTTATACCCGCGCAGGTAGGTGGGTCGCGGAATGCAAATCTTGCATGCCAATTTTCATTGGCTCGTTTTAATTCACTCGAAGGCAATTGGTCTCCCTAGCGTGATCCCAATTCGTCAGGGAACTCCCCCGACGACACGTCTCCGTTCCCTGTACTCAGGGACCCATACCCTGTGTATGACACTGTAATTTGCTCTGGCCCCCTTACTGTTTGCAGGACTTAGTAGACTGTCCTCACTCAATGGCTCGCTGTCTATGTGGCGTCCGCAAAATATAATTCATAGACAATTGGAAAAGTTTTTGGGACAGACCTGACCTGTTGAAAAGAGATGATATTCATTCCTCCTGGAATGGTGCTGCTCTTCTCTCTAGTAATATGGCATATATTCTTAGAGCTCAAACATGACGAATTGGGGCTCAGGTCAGGAAGCAGACAGACTGGCTTAAGTGACCGTCTGCTAGCTGTCTCACGTCAGAGGTCAGCTAAATCCCATCACGTAGAGACTCTTTCCCCTAGATATCATTATATAGAGACTGTGTCTGTTCCCCGAACTAGGAAATGTAAAAAAAAAACTCCCAAACCCATTTACGGGTAAAATTTGATTGATAAAACAGATAAAACATAGATATAGTACAGATGAACAAATGATCAAGCTCGGGTTGCTGAATATTCAATCCCTTACTTCAAAAGTACTTATTGTTAATGATATAATTACAGATTATAACCTAGATGTGCTGTGTTTGACAGAAACCTGGCTAAAACTAGACGATTACATTACTTCAAATGAAGCCACACCCCAAGATTACTGTTATAAAAACGAGCCACGTCTGAAAGGAAAAGGGGGAGGTGTTGCTGTAATCTATAGTATTAGCTTCAGAATTTTTTATAAGTTTAGTTTCAAATATAATTATTTTGAAGTGTTGGTGCTTAATGTAACAATTTCTAGTGTAAATGATAAATCCCGACATTTGTGCTAGCTACTGTATACAGGCCACCAGGGACAGACTTTATCAAAGAATTTGCTGATTTTTTATTGGAGTTAGTACTGGCTGCAGATAAAGTCCTAATTGTTGGTGATTTTAATATACATGTAGAAAACGAAAAAGACGCATTGGGATTGCTCTATTGGGCTTAACTCTATTGGAGTTAGACAACACGTGTCAGGACCTACTCACTGTCATAATCATACTTCAGATCTAATATTATCACATGGAATCAATGTTGATGCTGTTGAAATTCTGCCGCAGAGTGATGACATCTCAGATTATTATCTAGTCTTGTGTATACTCCATTTAGCCAAGGTTGCCAAGCCGACTCCGTTTTACAAATATGTTAGAACCATAACTAAAACCACTTAAGATTACTTTATTAATAATATACCTGATCGGTTTTATCTGCTCAGTATCCCAGTTAGCTTAGAAGAACTCGATATTACGACAGAAACTTTTGACTCTCTCTTTTCCAGCACTTTAGACACAGTTGCTCCTTTGCGTTTAAAATAGATTAAAGAAAATATTCCAACGCCGTGGTACAATGAGCACACTCAGGCCCTTAAGAGAACAGTCAGAAAAATGGAGTGTAGCTGGTAAAAAACAAAACTAGCCTTTTAAGAATTTCCCGGAGAGCGAGTTTGGTTTGTGTACAGAAGGGCCTTCAAAACTGCTAAATGTGCTTTTTTTTCGGCTCTCCTAGAAGAAAACAAACACAACCCTTGGTATGTATTTGATACAGTGGCAAAATTAACAAGAAATAAAACGTCTACTTCGGAAATTTCCAAAGAGCATAGCGGTAATGACTTTATGAACTTCTTTACTTACAAGATTGATAATATTAGAGAGAAAATTATATCTATGCAACCGTCTACTACGGTATCGCATCAGACAGTGCATTGTTGTGTCCCTGAGGAAAAATTCCATTTATTCGTTCCATTTAAACTCTTTAAATCATCTAAATCAACAACATGTCAGACCCTATACCGAAAGCGGACTTTTCCCTCCACAGACACACGTCGGTTAACTAAGAAATACACTGGCGCTCCCCGGGGCGGTTCAGCGCAAAGAGGAGGCGTGTTCCGGCGCAAACTTTCCCTCATGCTATTTTGCTGTTCTATAAAACAATTGCGCCACTGACCAGAAAAAAACTAGTCTAAAGTCAATGGCGCGTTGCGCGTACATTCAGATGCTATTTCAAGCGAGCATGCTTGGCCATAATACAGAGTGTGAACAACGTGCATACACTGTAGAGGATTCTCTCATCTACACAGATGCATTTAACTTTTTGCAAATGATACATTATTATAAGGAAAAATATTAAAACACGAGGGAAATTATTGTTGTGTCCTTGACGATGGGGAAAATAGGCATAAAGCTTACACATTTACCCAAATTATTATATGCATGTTTAATCGAAGCTAATTTGGGTGGGTTTGTCCCAACCCCAATGTCACTCTCTTTCTTTTACGGCCCTGGCGAGAACATCGATCTCCTCGGCTGAGAACCGATTCTGAAGCGCGCCTTGTAAATGCGCCGTTATAATAGTATTGCGCCATGGAACAAGCGCACCTCGTTCATCATTCTCTTAAAGGGAATGTGATATAAAGCTCTTATTGGTTTGTTTCCCGTTACGCCCAAACCACACCTATGAATAATGAAGCTACTTCAGACCAACCCCTTTTAGATTTGCGCCCGCCCACAAAGTTACTTGCGCTTTGCACTTTGACACTTGCGTTTCAGATCGTTAAAATAGGGCCCTATATCTCTTCACGTCCCGACGAAACTCACCAATTCACAAAATTAATGGAATGCATAGTATGCATGCAAAATTTGGATGACTAGTAATTTCCTACTACTTAATTCTGAAAAAACAGAGTTTCTAATGATTAGACCAAAAACCTCAGCACGTACGTAGCTAGAATACTGTCTAACAACTGATGGCTGCTCTGTCAAGTCTTTGTCGTCGGTTAGGAACCTGGGTGTGCTCTTTGATACTAATCTTTCATTTGAAAACGCCACGTTTCTAGCATCTGTAAAACCGCATTCTTCCATCTTAAAAATATATCTAAATTACGACATATGCTTTAAATGAAAAATGCGGAACAGTTAGTTCATGCGTTCATGACCTCAAGGCTAGATTATTGTAATGCTCTTATGGGTGGTTGCCCTGCTCGCATTGTAAACTACAGCTGGTCCAAAACGCAGCAGCTGGAGTTCTTAGTAGAACCAGGAATTATTTCCATATTAGCCCGGTTCTGGCAACACTGCATTGGTTCCCTTTTAAACATTGTATACATTTTTAAATATTGCTGATTACTTACAAAGCACTAAATGGTTAAGCTCCCCAGTACTTGAGCGATCTCTTAATGAATTATAGTCCTTCACATCTATTACAGTTGATAATACCTAGAATATTAAAATCGACTGCTGGCGGTATATCCTTTTACTATTTTGCACCAAAACTCTGGAACAGTCTCCCTAACATTGTCCGGGAAGCAGACACTCTCTGTCAGTTTAAATCTAGAATAAAAACACATCTCTTTAACCTGCCATACACATAGAACACTATACATTCATATTATTTAAATTAGTTAAATGATTATTAGGCTGCATAAATTAGGTCAGCCGGAACCGGGAACACTTCCTATAACATCTGATGTACTCGCTACATAATAAGAAGAATGGCATCTACGCTAATGTTAGTATTTCTGTTTATTCCGAGGTTTACTGTAATCAGCCGGATCCGGACCGTGTCCAGATCAGATGGTGGACCCGAGCCTAGACACGACCATAAGGCGTGATGTAGTCAGCCGGATCCGGGACGTATCCAGATCAGATGGAGGACCTGCGCATAGACACGACCCCACCGCATCCCTGAATTGTCAGCAGAGATTGTTAACTAGAGACTCAGCAGAGACTCTCCCCTGTGAAGGCCTCATTGACACAACAGACTCAAACTCAACAAACTCGTCTCCATATGCTTGTGATGACTCCGATCTTCAACCAGATGGAACTGGATAATATTCTTATTGTTTAAATCCAATCCGACTTCTGACCTATAATGCTGCCAGAATCATTATCATACACTATTCGTTCGTTGGCCAGAGGAGAACTGTCCCCCCGAATGAGCCTGGTTTCTCTCAAGGTTATTTTCTTCATTCTGTCACTGATGGAGTTTTGGTTCCTTGCCACTGTAGCCTTTTTCACCATTGTTTTTTAGCTTGCTTATGTGACGGAGCGGTACAGGTTTAAAACACAAGCCCAAGTTCTTTTACTTGTAGAAAATTAAACTACACCACCTTGGGAATTTCACCCAAGGAAATATTAATAGCACTTAGAAGTGTTTTAAGGTCACACAGGTTCGACTCTCTTTGCATAAATGGTAGGAAGGAAACTTGAGAAATGTATAAAAATGCAAAGATTTTATTGGTACAAAAGTTAATTTAAAATGGAGGAAGAAATCATTTTAAAGTGTCACAGCTCTCTCCAACAATAGAACCAAAAAGAAATAAACAATACACAAAAATAATTTTTACATGAAGACTAAACTGTACAGTTCACAGAAACGTAAAGACAGAAAATCAACAAAATACACTCACTGTTAAAGGTTCGTGGCTGAAACAGTTTTAATTAATCAAATAATAAAGAATCGAGGAAAGAAACAAATACATAAACACTCTACATAGAGACTAATATTCACACACTAACAAAAGGAAAAACATCAAAACAAACAAAGCACATCAAGTATGCGAAACTAGACCGTCTCTTGTGACAAAACAGCTTTAACTCGTACCTGACAGGGGGCAGTCGTCAAATCCACTAAAGCAAGCCGAGGGAAACACGGAAAGGGATGAAAATACAGGCTAGTGTAACGGTTTGTATATGGGTTCTGTTAAATTGCTGCATAAATGGGGACAGCGCCGCCTGCTGGCGTCACTTTCACATTGAAAGTGAAATAATAAAAAATAATAACTAAAAATAACGAATTATGGGTAATCCACAGCAGAACTCCTGATAACTGGTGTGGTAAGTTGCATGTTAAATGCTGCGGAGACAATTTTAGCCAAAATGCTTTAAAGCCTTCCACCCAATGTTTTCTTTTACTGTATTTTTGGGTAACACTTTATTTCGATAGTCCACTTTAGACATTCTACTAACTATAAGTAACTTTGCAGCTACGTCATCTAACTGTCATTAGAGTATTAGTAGACTGTCTGCTTAATATCTGCAAACACTTTATTTTGTTGGTCCCCCAATAGACATTCTACTGACTAAAAGTAACTTAGCAACTACAAGTCAACTTGTTCTCCTAACCCGAACCCTAACACCTAACCATAACCTAACAGTCTACTGACAGTCTACTATAGCCTACTAATACTCTAATTACAGTTACTTGTCATGTAGTTGAAAAGTTACTAATAGTTAGTAGAATGTCTAAAGTGACTCGAAATAAAGTGTGACCTATTTTGGTTGTAATGTAATTTAGAGATGAATGTCGTTTGTTTCGCGTCGCGTGAGTCATTAGTTTTAGGCTCAGAGCTGAATGCTAAATCTAGCTTATTTTGCATGGCTTCTAATGCTATTCCTCCATCTGACTTACTGTGTGTTGTGTAGGGCTGTTTATGTCTCTGTCCATGATGTCGACATGTCTGTCCTGATTCAGCTTGGTTTCGCCATGTGCTGATATTGATGTTGATTTGATGTTGACATTTGTTATGTGAGAAATGTAACCATTCCACTATACGATCACAGTTGAACAAAAAGAGCAGAACTCCTGATAACTGCTGTCGGCTGTTTATGTCTCTGTCCGTGATGTCGACATGCCTATCCTGATTCAGCTTGGTTTCCCCATGTGCAGATGCAGCTCCACACAGTGAGACGGATCCATAGAGAACCGTTACATTGGTGCTGTGATTGTGTCATTGAGTGAGTGGACATCTGCCTGCTATTGACAGACCACTGTAGCTGTGGCTTGATTTGGACATCGTGGACTGTGGTCTCATGAAGAGGACATCTCGGTGTTATCCTTTGCACGTTGGAAAGGATTTTAACTTAGCTCTTATTTTTTCTTTTATTTTTTGAGGTCAGTTCCCTTTCGAGGGAACTCGCGATGCGTTGATGATGCTTTGGGAACGCTTCCACCGTGAATGGGTCTGAAGCATCGATGTCAACTACTCCAATGGATGGAATGAACGGCACGTGCAGGTGACGTCATGGCCAGGAAGAGATAAGAGCGGATCCGATGAAACCGGTATTAACTTCTGTTGCCTCAGCAAGCGATCTGTGTAAAAATGGCTCTTATATTTACTGTTGTCTGTCTGATATATATATATATATATATACACTATGGCAAAACAATTGCACGAACTCCGTGTTTTTCCCTGCTCACGTTATTTAACGAGTGGGGACACACACAAGCTTTGTGTGATTTGTTTGGGAGTGGAGTATGCGGGGCTGATTGCCGGCATTGTGAGAAGCTTTCGCTTCACATGCTCCCCTCCCGCCTGTCACTTTTCGAGGAAAGTGGCCAGGCTCACAATTCTCTGGGTGCAAGACCCTGGGGATCGCAAATGGATTTCTTTTTTCAAAGGGATCCATTGCTCTCTCTCCGGTATCGGAAGCCCGCGCCACGGTTTCTTCCACCCGGGGAGAGAGACCAATGCTTCAGTGCTCTACCTCCGAGGAGGTAGATGTGTTGAGCATTGAAAGTGACACAATCATGGGGGAAAAAGATACGCCATCTCTTTCCCCAGCGTATGAGGAGCTGGTGGAGGTGATTACTAAGGCTGTAAAAAAAAAAAAAATTATGGCCAGCAGAGAAAAGGGGCACTCGTCCTAAAAATAAAAATAAATTAAAAAAGCACTTCCTTCCCTCTATTGTTTCACCTCCATCACGGGGCCTTCCATTTTTTCCCGATCTGCACAGCGAGCTGTCTAGATCATGGAATAAACCATACTCTTCACGACTATTCAACCCTCAGGTTCATGTTTATTCAGATATTAGAGGGTTGAGAGAGTATGGCTATGGGGCGATGCCCCGGGCAGAACAGACGCCTGCGAGCTATCTGTCTCCCGGTTCAGCATCATCCCTGAAGGCATCGGCTGTGCCCACAAAACCATTTAAGGAAACTATTTCCAATCTAGTCGGCAAAGCATATATTCTGGCGCAGTGTCACCTCGACATTGCGTCAGACTCGCGCCCTCTGAGGGGGGTTCGAAAACAGTCAGTTCGGGTGGTTCCTGCCAGTATGCTTCAGGTCCCCGAGACTGGCTGTCTCAATTACACAAGATGGTCAGCCTCGAGGTTCCCTTGGTAGATTTTCTGGCAGCGTGGAAGCTACTGACAAGTATATCTCTATGGGTCCTGCAGTTAGTAGTAAGAGGCAGATTTGGTTATCGTCCTCCAGGCTACAACGGGGTGTTGCTCACGTTAGTGCATCCCGAGCAGGCTCTGGTAATGGAGCAAGAGGTAAAGGCCCTGTTAGCAAAGAAAGCTATAGAGCAGCTCACCCGACATTGCGTCGAGTCTTTACAGTCGTTATCTCATTGTTCCAAAAAAGGATGGAGAACTGGAACGTCAAAGAGCTTCCTTCCTTCAGAGGGGATGGATCTGACTCAGTTGACATCAAGGAGTGGGAAGACCTGATGAGGGCCTTTGTTAAGAAGGGAAACATGCATACTGCCGAACATGTTAGGAGATACTTGTTCACCTGCGGGGCAGAGCAAAAGACATAGACATTCTCAACTCTATTGGAGTTAGACAACACATGTCAGGACCTACTCATTGTCGTAATCATACTCTAAATCTAATATTATCACACGGAATTAATGTGGATGCCGTTGAAATTCTGCAGCAGAGCGATGACATCTCAGATCATTATCTAGTCTTGTGTAAACTTCATTTAGCAAATGCTGCAAAGCCGACTCCGTGTTTCAAATATGTTAGACCTATCATTTCTGCCACTAAAGATTGCTTTATAAATAATCTTTCTGATCAGTTTCATCATCTCAGCATCCCAGATAGCTTAGAAGAACTCGATATTATTATATCGAAGTGCGAAGTCTTGATTAGCTCTGGCTGTCACCACTGAGCGTGGATTCCCGTGGATTGATTAATACCTTGACCTTGGACTGTGTATCCTGTTTCTGATTGTTCTCTGCCCGCCCTGACTTGGGTTGTTTACTGGACCTTGCTTCTCGCCGCCTGCCCAGACCATCGCCTGTTATCTGGTTTGTCTCTGCCTTGTCTTCGTTGCCCTGTTTGCTGTTGTTGATTCCTGCCTGTCTGACTACTCAAATAAAAGCTGCAAATGGATACCCTTGAGTCTGCTGCATCATTACAATAGTACTGAGACACCTTTCATTAGAGTCACAAATTATTTGCTCTTATCATCCAATTGTGGTTGTATCTGCATAGTTTAATCGAATAGTTTAATAACTATGCTGCATAGTTTAGATCAGCCGGAACCGGGAACACTTTCCATAAATCCTGATGTACTTGGTACATCATAAGAAGGATGGCGTCTACGCTAATATTAGTCTCTCTGTTTATCCCAGGGTTTACCGCAGTCCGCCGGATCCAGAACATATCCAGATCTGATGAAGGACCATCGCATGGACACGACGACAACGCATCCCTGAAGGGCCAGCCTCATCAACACTGTGAAGGCTTCATGGACAACTCAACAAACTCGTCTCCATACCGGCGTGATGAGTCTGACCCCCAACCAGATGGAACTGGATAAATATTGTGAAAGTTCTGATCCATTCTGACTTCTGACCTATAATGCTGCCTAAATCATAATCATACACTGTTCGTTCGTTGGCCAAAGGAGGACTGGCCCCCTGACTGAGCCTGGGTTCTCCCAAGGTTTTTTTCTCCATTCTGTCACCTGATGGAGTTTTGGTTCCTTGCCACTGTCGCCTTTTTTGCCTTTTCTTCACCTTTGTCGCCATTGGCTTTTAGCTTGCTTAGTTGGGGACATTTAATTTTATATTTAACAATATTATTACAAAATTATTTTCCTTTTATCTCTGTAAAGCTGCTTTGAAACAATCTGTATTGTAAAAAGCGCTATATAAATAAAGGTGACTTGACTTGATCTTTAATACTTTTCCATGCTATATTATTGCTGAGAAATGGTCATACCCATGTGTATAAATTCTCTACCGATTGAATTGTTATATCTGATCCAAGGATATTGTTTTGTTTTGTTTTTTTGTTTTTTGTTTTGTATATTGAAGTTTTTTTCTATAGTTTTTTTTTTTCCATTTTGGAATTTATTCATGTTTTTACATCTGCAAGCACATTTTGCACTTTACTGGCTTGGGAGAAACCAAAATAAACCGAAAACTGGCATTTAACATCCTCCATGTGTTGTTTAAAGAACTCTCGACGATATCCCTAGTTGATTCATGACTCTCTCAATTGCAAAATCCTTCCAGTGCACTGAAACCTTCTCATTGACAAATAAAGCTTAAAAAAACTGTTTTTTAAAAATCTTTTCAAAACTGATGTCATGTATGTTTATCAGTCCTAAACAATGTGTTTAAACAAGTTTCAGTTGTTAAATAACATTTAAAAGTGTTTAAATTAATTTTAGACATTTATGTCAGGCGGTACAACCAGATAGTTGTATGTATATAAAGACATGGAAAGTGTACCCATCCCAACCTACCCATCCTTGAAATTAGAAGTTTTCCAGTATTTGAGAAAGATCTACAAACCTTTTTTTTTTACTCGTAGCAAGGATCAGTTGGACTCCTCTGGATGATGCATTATCATGCTTACTGTTAATACCTTGTCAATTCCTAAAGTGCCATGTTTGCAGTTGTGCCACCCTGACATACAAAATTGCTGGACAAAATTTTTTCAATTATCTTAACAGCTTTAAAACTCCTGATATTTTTACATTTGTTTATATGAGAGGTTTCGAACATAAAATGATGCCATTGTATTTAGCTTTTAATTTGTATTATTAATATATTTTTATTAAACTCACAAACCCCAGTCTGGGAAACCCTGATGTAATGTAATATTTAATGCACTTCATGTTGTTGATAACAAAGAATGGAATATATTTTCTTTCTTTCTCTTTGTATTTTTTTTATCAATATGGTACAAGATTATCCTATTCAAATCAATATGATAAACGAGTAAGGTAAAACGTAATCTAAAAGTAATCAAACAGTTGTCAAATTAAATTACCTTAAATATGTAACGTAATGCATTATGTTACTAACTTAAATTTTTGTCCTGTAATTCGGAATCAGTAATGGACTACAATTAGCACTGCTTCTAATTTGATGCTAAAGCTCTCGTCTCAAGCACTTTGATGTGTGAACACTAGAGGTTAGCAGAGAGTCCAATCTCATAGAAATCCACACCAAACAAAGTTTTAGCTCATTAGCAGTACCTCTTTTCTAATGTCTTATGTTGAACTAAAATTAAGGTTAAATAAAATGACAAACACATTAAACTTTTAATAAAATTAAGGTTCAACTCTCAGTTTACTGAGCTGAAAGTGGCCTGTAATTCTGAATCACACACTTTGCATCTTGAAGCTGCTGCTGGCACTTATTTTAAGAGAGCATGTTTCTGCATCATCATGACCCTGTCAGTCTGCTCCCTGAACTCTGAGCCAGTCCATTGAAAAGACACATTGTTTCTTAAGACTGTTCTCTGAGTCTGTGTAGGAGAGACTGCGAGCAGCATTACACTGAAGCACAGCACTGATGCCTACAGACATGGGTAAGTTCAGCATTTCTACTCTTTAAAAGGGGCTTTTAAAAGGATTTTGTATATGATTTGAATAAAAAATGTTATCTGTAGTTTGATAAACTAGTAGAGACACAGTGATACACTTGCATATCCAGCTGCTACATATCTGAGAGTGTCTGAAAGTCACTGCAATAGATACTAAATTCCTGCACAGGAGAGTTTCTCAGAACTAACTTTTCATTCATTCAATCATAATTTCAGCTTTTGATCAGCTTGTATTTTAGTGCATGTATGAAGTCAGTTCCTCACACAGGTGTAGATCATAACTTTAACAATGAACATCATTCACTAACACCAATGCTCTTTGAACAGAATAGTCTTATAATTTCAAAACTAATGTGGAATGTTTTGTTTGTGCTTGTGCTGTATTTCTTGAAAATTAAATGACATTTCCTTTATATTTGGATAATATAATAGTGCAGTGTATGAATAGCTCTGGATATTAGACTTCAAGTTTTTCTTTATCCTTGTGTCTGTAGTCATTCAAATGATAAAGTTTTTCCTTAAGTTTAACCAACTTTACATAAACTGCTGTTCAAAAAGTGTGGGATCTGTAAGATTTAAAATTAGCTCACCAAGGCTGCATTTATTTGATCAAAAATAGTAATATTGTGAAATACTTTTACCATTTATCATAAAATGTAATTTATTACTGTGATCAAAGCTGAATTTTCAGCATCATTACTCCAGTCTTCAGTGTCACATGATCCTTCAGAAATCATTCTGATATTATTTCTGAATATTATCAATGTTAAAAACAGTTGTGCTGTTTCATTAATATGTTATAATATGGCACTGCTGAGTCACAACTAGGGTTGGGTATCATTTGAATTTTAACGATTCCGATTCTTATGGATTTCTAATTTCGTCTCCAATGAGGTAAACAAAATACAAACAAAAAAACTTTTGATATTATTCACATTTATTCTAAGTCTTATTGCAAAACATTTCATTGTAGCTGAATTCCATGAAAAAAAATCGACAGGCTAAAAGAAAAGAACAAATTAGCAATGCACAAATAAATACATCTAAACAAAGACATGATTGAAATAAACAGTATTTTCAGATATTCAGGTACAGAAACTGTAATCAAATGTAAAAAAACACAACTTTATGAATAAAATATAGTTACAGAAGTTCAGTCAAGAACTGCCTTTGTTGTTTGATTAACTTTATTATAGAGACGACAGCAGGAATATTAGGCTGCTGTCTTTTTTAAGAGCTGCACGGATCCAATTTACTGATACACGTGCCTTTTCTTTTTCAATTGTTTACAATGCCTGAAAACATAACCGCCTGCGTTTACGAGAATATTTTGACATATTTTTGTATGTCATTGTCCGTTCAACTGTAAAAACACACGGAAGAGAACTCAGTTCAGTATCGTGCAATATACAGTATGAGAGCCGGCTTTCTGTGTGTGTGCTTTGAGAAAACAGTGCGGGAGTCTTCTTGTGCTTGAATGGTTTAAAATCACATTAATATGCACACCAAGGAAATCTATAAGAGGAATCTAAATTTAAATTTTGCAACAAGTATCTGATTCCTGACCTTAAGTCAAATCACCTTTATTTATATAGCGCTTTTTACAGTAGAGATTGTTTTACAGTCATAACAGGAAAATGATCCAACTTAAGTATTTGATTCCTAACCCGAGTCACAACGTATTTAATTAAAAATGTATTATTTCACTTGATTATAAAAACATAATATTTCAAATAATGATTTGAACAAAAGAAGATATTCCTCTGTTTATAAATCATACGGCAAGGGGTATTTAACCCTCAGTATTCTGTCGAAGCTCCATCCCAAATCTTCCCCCTCAGTATTGACTCTGGTTCCTCCCCTAGACTCATTTCAGTCCGCCTGCAGGGCCTGCGGTGGCACCGGCTCTTTGTTTGCTTGTCATTGCTGGCCCTTGTGTGGCATCGAGACAAAGGCTATTGTCAGTGCAGCCACAAAAAGAGACACTCTGGCTCTTGGTCCTCCTTATTTTCTCACACTCCTTATGCCGTGGTACGGAGCAGCTCCGTCGCTCACACACACACACACCCCTACACACACCAGCACATGATCCGGGAGGAGGAAGAATCACACACACTTACACCCGTCCGCAGACACACACTCGGGCTCCTCGCTGCAGCTGCTGCTTTGTCGCAGTGTTTCAGATTTGGCACATGTGAATGAATTGTGAATAGACATCTATGAGAGTATGGGCTTGTTATATTGTTTTGGATTTGAATGAGCACTGTTTGCAGTGTATATTATTAGTGTATATTATTTACTATGCCAAGGTTGAATTCTTAAGCTTTGGGGGCTTGTTCAAATCAGCAGAAGTATAGATGCTTCACTGAGCAGGCGTTACTAATCACACTAATAATAAATCTAATAATCGATATTTCTAGCACCAGTGCTCCAGAAATGTCTTTTAGGGTTACTCTCTTGCTATATGCATTACAATTTGTATAGCGCATTTCACAATAATTGTTTCAAAGCAGCTTTACCGAAATGCATGTTTCACTGATGCAATGTCATTTGGCCCTAATGAATTAGCTTTAAATAAAGACACCGCATTGGTGGTGAGGTGTTGGAGAACAACCTTGAAAAGAACCCAACTATTTCTTACCACAAAATAATGTAAATTAACATTAATATATTGCTCTAAGTTAGTACAAGTTATGCGTTTGGTTAAACAATTGAAGTTACTATCTATTTACTAAAGTAATATTTATCATCGATGCAGGACTTAACACGTAGTCATTATAGAGATATGACCTTAAAACTCTAGCCCGCCGGTTTTTCAGTCCCAGACTAAAATGCATGATTGAGCTGTTTTAACTGAAAGCATATCTTAAAATATGTCAGTGCTATTGTTTTGTCTTAAGATGCACACCAGTAATGTTTTTTTTTTCTAAGGCACTTTTATAAAAGCCTCTTTAATGTCTTAATTGAACTTATAAGGCCTAATCCTGGCTTAATCCAAACCCTGTTTGTGAAACCGGGCCTATAAGATGCATTTTTAACCTGCCTAGATGCAAATTATATTGTAAGATAGGTGTAAAGGTTTTTGGTCAAGTGAATAATGTCTCGGTTTTATCAGAATCAAATAGAACACTATAAATAAATAAATGAAATTTTAATGGTAAAAGACATGTTGACTGGTTAAAAGTAAGTTCCATTACTCCAAATGGTGGAAAACTGTGATAAATCGAATGGGACATTTCATGTAATTTAAGAAAAAATACAGTAAAATATTGTTAAATTTACTGTGTTAGAAAAAAATCCTAAATTCCCAGAATTCCCTGTGTGATTCATATTTGTTTCTTAGGTTTTTTGTTATCAGTTTTGTAAATTAAGGTTTTATGTTCTTATGTATCTTAAGTTGTTAAATTAATGTTTATTGAATTGTTTTGCAACGTGTGTGTTACCACAATGGCGTTTTTTTTTTTTTTTTTTACAGTAAAGTTCTGACCAATTTTGAATTCAGTGAAGGAAATTACTGGTCATCCAATCTTTAATCTATTTAATACACTCTGTTAACAGGGATAATTTTGACATTTCTAGAAGAAGTACACAATATATCAGCATAACAATGGGATCTTGTGTTTACTAATAATATTTCCAAGGGGAAGCTTTTAAAAGAAAACAGCAGAGGGCCTAACACAGAGCCTTGATGCACTCCATACCTTACTGGTGTCACATTAGACGGTTCCTCTTTTGAACAGAGAATATGATGTGTGAAGGTCTGAGTGTCTGATATGGTAGACAAATGCTGACCTTTCATATGCCATTGTTATGAATCCCTAGGTTGTTATGAATGCTGTATGCGCTGTCTGGGAGGAGTGCCATACGTCTCTCTCGTGGCCACTCTACTGTGTTTCTCTGGCATTGCTCTGTTCTGCGGCTGTGGACATCAGGCCCTTACGGAGAGCGAAAGACTCATCGAGACTTATTTCGCCCGTGACCATCAGGACTTCATCACCCTAGCGTACCTGTGCGTGCCAGAAGTATCTCTAGCAACTATGTGCAATTCCAATTTCAGTTTTAAATAAATGTTTTCGCCTATAATCAAAAGCTTCACATTAAAAATCAAATGAAATGTGAATTTGTGCTAGAAGCAGTAGCTCATGTTTTAATATGTGGAACAATCAGTTATTTTAAAATCTTTTTATTGCGAACATTTCTTTCTCTCTCTCTCTCTCTCTCTCTCCTGTAGTATTGAGTATTTTCAGTACATTATCTATGTCCTGGCCTCCTTCTTCTTCCTGTACTGTATAGTCCTGCTGGCTGAAGGCTTTTACACCACCAGCGCAGTTCGCCAGTCATTTGGGGAATTTCGTAGTACAGTTTGTGGTCGCTGTCTAAGTACAACGGTGAGTGATTCACAACGTAGGCTGCAGTTTGCATTGGCTACTTTCCAAAATGCCGCACCCTCATGTGTAAACACATTTGCTTTACTTTCTTCCTGTCAGCTAAATTAGAAATTTTGAAAGATTTTTACGCTGCACATTTCCATACAATGAATCTATACAGCTTCCAGAGGCTCTCCAATTCAAAACGTTGATATTCACTGAATATGTTCCCATATGTATATCACTTCTGTATAGTCAAAATTGGTGTTGTGTCATTGATGTTAAACCTGGAGAAATCTATTAGTTAAATAGCTCATGTGTACTCATAAGTGTACTTTTTATTTTATTTTTGTCTGAATTGAATCAAAATATAATGCATCAAACTGATATTTGTATGCCTTCCTCCCACAGTTCATCGTGATCACATATGTCCTGGTTGTAGTCTGGTTGCTGGTTTTCTCCCTGTCTGCGATTCCTGTGTATTTCTTCTACAACATGGCAAACACCTGTCAGACCATTAACTTCCTCTCTGAAACTCCCTCCAGCATCAACCAGCTGTGCATTGATGCCAGACAGTACGGTAATGACCCTGGGATTCAGTCATCTATCTCTCAACAGCTGAGACATCTGATATCACAGCTCTGTAATAATGATTAAAGTCCTGTTGATGATGTGCCAGTCTTTTGAAGTGTCCTGATGTTCAGATGTTCTCCGGAAAGAAGTGCATGAATACAAATACTTGATTTCACATTGTGCTGCATTCTGAGATGTCAGATCATTAAAATCATGTGTATTGCCACATGAGGCAAGCCGTTTTGACTTTTGTTCATTCGCAGGATATGAATTCTTGATATCCAAAATGTAATTTCCATTAGAAAAAAAAAATCATTCTTGGTATCCACAATAACTTCATCACTTGCAGACATGCGAATTTTTCATATCAAGAATTTAATTTCAACTAGTAAAAACTATAATTCTTGATATCTGTAATAATATTTTCACTAGTTAAATGTCACCATAGACTGCCATTCAAATTAAATTGTTGATATCAACAATTCATTTCTTACTAGTTGAAATTCCAATTTCATACATCAAAAGTACAATTCTTACTAGTAAAAAACATAATTGTTGAAAAAAATTATATATATATATATATATATATATATATATATATATATATATATATACACACACATATTAGTTAATATTGCAGAAAAACATAAAACTGGAAATTCTACAATAGAGACAAGGTCAATAATTTAAGTATCTTAAAATATATAATATAATAATTTGACCTTTTTATGACAAGGTAAGGTTAATTTTAGTTGTAAAATGTCATGTGGTGTGTATGGATGCCTGTTTCTCCCACAGAATAAAACTATTTAAAAGATAATTTGCTACTTTTTATCTTGCAATTCTGACTGTATAACTCAAAACTGCAAGTAAAAAAAATCCGAATTGTGAGAGAAAAAAGTCGCAATTACCCTTTTTTTCTGTGGCGGAAACAATCTTCTAAAAATCGGATTATTTATTTATTTAAATATTTCTTACCTTAATAATGATTACGGTTTGTATCGCGTTGAAGATGTGAGGTGGAATGTAGGCTACTTGATTGACATTTTAGAGTCGCAAAATTTCTTGTAAAAAGTAAAAGTCTTGTAAAAAGTATAAACGTTCATAACCATGAGAAACCATTTACACAGTTACACAATATTACACAGTATATGTCATTGACCCATCTGTGTGCAATGTGACGGCGCACTTGAAATGCGTTGTTTTTGAAATTGTGTCTCCGTTCTCTTAACAAATGTTTTTTTATACTGGCACAAACTCAATAAAACGTCATTGTGCCTTGATCTCTTCACGCTGTTACAGTGTTTTGTGTCTCTGTCTCTCTAAGGTTTACTTCCATGGAACGCAGTCCCAGGAAAGGTTTGTGGCATGACCCTGTCGAATGTGTGCAAGACAAGAGAGGTAAAACTTTCCTCAAAGCCGAGATCAGTCATTCGGGCTGCGCAGTGAGTGTTCAGGATGTCACGTTTGGTTTCTGACTTGTTTTCCAGTTTTTCTTGACCTATGAGCTGTACATCGCTGCCTTCGCTGGAGCGGGGATGACGGTCTTGGCTCTGGTGAGTGTGTGCAGAACTGAACACAATCACAGTGTGTTTTCATGACGCCATTCCCGTAGGTGCCGAGGAATTCTGCTCCCGCATTTATTAAAGGGCTGGCTGTCATTTATTGTTCTCAGCTCCAGTCAGAAATGCCTTGGATGATTGTGAGAACAGATTATTTTGCGTTTGGAGGGAGTTTTCAGCACTGTGAAAATGTCAGGACCACACATGTGACTTTCTGATACGTGTGACGTTTGAGCTGCTGCTAAACTTTCTTAAAGGGAAAATAAAAACCAAAAATGAAGTATATGACATGTATATGAGGTGTATATGACATTCTTCTTTCAGACTAACACAATCAGAGTTATATTAAAAAATGTCCTGGCTCTTCTAAGCTTTATAATGGCAGTGAATGTGTATATTTTTAGCGGTGAGGATTTATTTGTAAATTTGTGTTATGCCAAAGGTTAATTTACCAGCTATTTGTGTGTTTACTTCTAGTTTTCACGGTACTTATGCTGATTGTAGAAGAATAAAAAACTATATTTGATAGTAATTTTTAGTCGATAAAGTTGTACATGAAAGTTTAGTACATGAACGTATCACTTCACTTCAGAAGGCCTTTATTAACCCCCCGGAGACGCGTGGAGCACTTTATCATGGATGGATGCACTTTGATGGACTTCAAAAAATATATACCCATTCACTCTCATTATCCAGCTTGAAAGAGCCAGGACATTTTTTAATATAACTCTGATTGTATTCGTCTGAAAGAAGAAAGTCATATACACCTAGGATGACTAGAGGGTGAGTAAATCATGAGCTAATTTTCATTTTTGGGTGAACTATCCCTTTAAAAAAGTGCAATGTGATTTTCATTTAATTAAGCCAAATTTCTCTGAACTCCCACAACCTCACAGCAACTCCCTAGCAAACATGTGCTATAGACATACAGTCCCCTCCAAAAGTATTGGAACGGTAAGGCAAATACCTTTGTTTTTGTTGTTCACTGAAGACATTTGGGTTTAAGATCAAAAGATGAGTATGAGACAAGAGTTCAGAATTTCAGCTTTTATTTCCTGGTATTCACATCTAGATGTGTTAAACAACTCACGACATACCACCCTTTGTTTGAACCCACCCATTTTTCAAGTGAGCAAAAGTATTGGAACAAATAATCTTAAAGTAAACAACATTTAATATTTGGTGGCATAAACCTTGCTTGCAATAACTGCCTCAAGCCTGCGACCCAACAACATCACCAAACTGTTGTATTCTTCATTTGTGATGTTGTTCCAGGCTTTTAGTCATTAGTCAGTCATCATCCTCATTTATATAGCACTTTTAACAATGTAGATTGTTTCAAAGCAGCTTTACAGAGATAAACTTATAATTGAAGGTAACAGAGATTGGTTTGGTTTTATAGTGGTTCTTGAAAAATGTTTTTTCCAGCTAAAGTTAGTTTTGATTGATTCACTTCCGTCTAAATGATCATTGGTTATTAAATTAGGGGCCGCTAAGACGACACGGTTCTCACTAAACAGACTTTAAACGTGAACCTGTGATAGACGCTGATGGCGTTCACATGCGCATAAAGAATTGATTCTATAGTTATGTGCGTTTGAATATATGTGCGCAGGTTTGTAATTCCTTATAAACCATGCCTAAACAAACTACTTGTCTATAAATTTTGATGCAGAATTTTTATTTTTATTGTTACCGCAGCTTCTTTCAGTTCTTGTTTGTTTCGGGGTGTTTCTCTCTTCAGTCTCCTGAAATGCATGCTCTGTTGGGTTAAGGTCAGGTGATTGACTTGGCCAGTCTAAAACCTTCCACTTTTTCCCCCTGATGAAGTCCTTGGTTTCGTTGGCAGTGTGCTTTGGGTCATTGTCCTGCTGCATGATAAACTTCCTCCCGATTAGTTTCAATGCATTTCTCCGTAAATTGGCAGACAAAATGTTTCTGTACACTTCTGAATTCCTTCTGCTGCTACCATCATCATCAGTTACATCATCAATAAATATTAATGAGCCTGTTCCAGAAGCAGCCATGCACGCCCAAGCCATGACATTACCTCCACCATGCTTCACAGATGAGCTTGTATGCTTCAGATCATAAGCAGTTCCTTTCTTTCTCCACACTTTGGCCTTTCCATCACTTTGGTAGAGATTCATCTTGGTCTCATCAGTCCATAAGATTGTGTTCCAGAACTTTTGCGGCTCATTTTTGTCCTTCTCTGCAAATTTCAATCTGGCCTTCCGATTCGTACTGCTGATGATAGGTTTGCATCTTGTGGCCTCTATATTTCTGCTCTCTGAGTCTTCTTCGAACAGTGGATTGTGAAACCTTCACCCCTGCATTGTGGAGGTCGTTGGTGATGTCATTTACTGATGTTTTGGGGGATTTCTTCACAGCTCTCAAGATATTTCTGTCATCAACTACTGTTGTTTTCCCTGGCCAACCTGTTCGACGTCTGTTACTCAGTACACCAGTAGTTTCTTTCTTTTTCAGGACATTCTAAATTGTTGTGCTTGCTATGCCCAATGTTTGTCCAATGGCTCTGGTCGATTTTCCTTCTTTTCTCAGCTTGACAATGGCTTGCTTTTCTCCCATAGACAGCTCTCTGGTCTTCATGTTGGTTTATCCTCTTTAACAGGAAATGCAGTCTTTATAGGTTTGAACCAATGATGAAAACTTAGACTAGTCATGCAGAGCTATTTAATGTTTTTATAATCAACCTAAAAGGCAACACCTGGGCAACAATAAACATCTATCAGTCACATGTTCCAATACTTTTGCTCACTTGAAAAATGGGTGGGTTCAAACAAAGGGTGTATGTCGTGAGTTGTTTAACACATCTAGATGTGAATACCAGGAAATAAAAGCTGAAATTCTGAACTCTTGTCTCATACTCATATTTTGATCTTAAACCCAAATGTCTTCAGTGAACAACAAAAACAAAGGAATTTGCCTTACCGTTCCAATACTTTTGGAGGGGACTGTAGATTCCTAATTTCCATGGGCTGCTATAAGCAAGCCATCCACCATATTGGAACAGTCAAAACCGGTCTGTGAACAGTCAAGAGCAGGTTGACTGTGACTGCCGCCGTAGTTAGAAGCTTGTATCAATATCTGCAATAGACTTCAGTAGATGATTTTCATAGGATATTGTTTATCATGATTAACTCAATACAACAAGATGAAGTCGTAAGCTAACATGACAAACCTTGAGTTAGTGCAAAATACATTCTCACCTGTAAAAGGTTGTCCAATTTCTTCTTGAATTTGAATCTTGGCCGTTTTTAAAACTAGAAGATGCGCAATGTTGTGGCATCTTAGAAAACTCATTGATTTTTATGGTGAGTGACGACACACTGACTGTTCCAAGATGGCGGACGCGCCGCCGTGTCTGGAGCAGCCGAATGTGAAATCGACATATACATATCTATGGGAAAAACTAGGGCTGTGACAATTCACGTAACTCGCGAGACAAGACAATACATGATATTGAGTTTATGAGAATGGGACGAGACGATGTTTTAACACTATTTATAAGAAATCTTCAATGACAAAATGCTGTGACTAACGATTATTTAGAGTAATCGTCGATTATTTTGACGATTAATCAGATTTTAAAAATTTGCCAATGAATAAAAAGTGAATAATAGCCTTTAAAATTACTTAAAATACATATATGATAACAGTGAGGCAATAATAATTGGTTCAAATAGAGTGTCAAAAGCAAGTAATCATATATTTCTATTGAACAACACTGTTAAAATACATAATGTAATCATAATCATCTTATGGACATGATGTATTATAACAAATGCCTGCAGAGGGCGCCAACCGCCTGCTAATTGTTACACTTTACAGCAAATCAATTCCTTAAGTATCTGCCAAACTACATTTAATTCAAATGTTCACTTAATCTTTAATATTTAACCACTTCTTTATGATAGAAATACTACAGCGAGGGTTTAAACTTTTATTTTGGAATCATGATAAGCATATTTAGAAACATATTGATGTATTCTCCTGTGGCGTAGGTTTCTAAATGATTTATGTTACAAATCTGAGGAAATGGCGCACATTGTGCTTCTAGATGAACGTTATAAGCAACACAAACTCACAGCATATGTAGAGATATGGAGTTTGTAAACCGAGCTGCTGAAACGCTCCGCGCATGTGAATGATAACAGTGCAACACTTCACTATGAAACACAAAGTGCGTCAGACTTTATCTGCGTTTCCAAATACGCATTATTGTAAACCCAAACTAACAGCACATTCAGACACTGCGTTTGTGTGGAGCAGAAAGAAACTGGTCTGAGACGCTGGGAGAAATCTGCATGTAAATAATTATAAGTGCCGCGCTTCGCTCTGAAACCTGCAGAGCATAAACTTATTTCATTATCAGATCAGTCTAATGCAAGCACTGTAAAAGGTTTTGCCACAACTCAACTCTGTCATGCTGATATCGCAAGACAGCTTTTCACCTCAACGAGAAATATCATCACGTTTTAATATCCTGAAATCCTGTGATCTCATCTCACCCCTAGTAACAACCACTCAGAACATTAGCATTGTGGGTTGGGTTTTTCTGATTGGTTTCTTGTCACTGGGTCTTATTCATATGTATTATCTTTTGTTTCTGTCTTTCTCTCTTCAGCTCACATATACTGTGTCCACCACCTATAACTTTGCGGTTCTGCGGTATCTGGGGAGGAAAGGCATCAGTCCGCGGTGTTAACACCTTCTCTTCTGTCCTGGTGTCCACTGGTCCTTCTACCCTCAATAACTGCACCATATCTCATCTCCTGCTTTTCCACAACACCGTTTCCGGACTGTCTTTTACATTTTTTGAATGTAAAGGCTGAGATTTTGGAATCTTTTCTCCAAACTACCTTTCATCTATTTTTTCCACCTATACCCCTCCCGTCCACCAGGGGAAGTCTTCTGCCTTCAAGTCTTCTGGGATGTTCTAATTGTGTTAATGTACCGAAACGGGTGTGCAAAAGATCTATGTGTTTTATCTTTCTTGTGCTGCCACAGAGAATGACGGCAGTTGTAGTTTGTTCACCGTCGCCTCATAAACTGGCTAAACGAATCATTTTTTCCCTTCCCATGTTTTAAAGCCAACTTTACCAATATTCTTCTTCAGCAGCACACAACTAAACTGTACAGTCAACTTAAATATGACCTAGCCTAGGCCTATATAGAGAAAATGTTTAAATTGTGTATAACATATAACACTGACTGTAAGATGTACGTACGTATGGGGTGGCATATTTTGAGTTTTGATCATGCCAACACGACTTAAAGTCTTTGTTAGTATTGGATTCCATTTTTACTTTTTTTTTATTATGATATGTGATAATATAGATCATATATATATATATATATATATACACACATACATAGATGCCTCATTAAGATGTCTGCCATATTGGAACGTTAAAAGCCTGTCCTTAAACATTTGAGAGCAAGTTGTTTGGCCGTCTGTAACCGTAGTTAAATACATATATGAATATCTATATATGAAATAGACTTCAGCAGATACTTTTGCTAAACTAATACAATACAACATGAAGGTGTCAGCTGACATGGAATTAAAACGTTACCATAGTATAAGTAAAAACAATAAAAAGCACCATAGTAAAAGCCTGAAATATTGGGTTAAGACATAAAAACGCAAAAAAAGTTTGAAAGTTTATCCCATTTCTTCGGGAATTCTTCAGTTTCACAACGAGAAGCTGTGCAATGTTGTGGCATCATTGGCCCTGTTTACTCCTGGTTTAAGTACGGAGTAATAATTAACTACATGTACTTACTATAAGGTTAGGGTGCATTTTATTAAGCATCATTTACTGTAAGTACATGTAACGTGTAACACGGACACTGTAAAATAAAGTGTTACCAACAAAACCATTGGGTAGTAATATCATAACATCAGATTTTTAGATCCTCAAAAAACAATCTCTCGTGGTGATGGCTGGTTTCCATGGGGACCATCCTTCACATCTGGTTGCCATGGAGAGAGAGACTGCAATGTGTGACCCCAGAACTTTTTTCTCACAGTCTCTTGAAAGGACTGAGTAAATCCTAAACAATGGACCAGCCCCTCTTTGTTGGAGGAAAGCCCACGCCACAGGGGTCAGTTTACGCGTCAGAAGATTTTGCCCACTTACAAAGAGGCTTCTGGGACTTTACAGCCGCTCGGATAAAAGCCTGTGCACAGATGGGGTTAATGATGTCTAATACTGCAGAGGGTGTCAGTGCTAATAGTGTTTCACGCCTGGGATATTTCACTCATAATTGAGAACAAAAATTTAGAAATGTAGAAAGTCTTCTCAGCCGTAGCTTAATTTTGTTTAGTTTTCTGTACAAATTTTTTTTTTTTTTTTTTTTTCATAACAAAAGTTAACCTTTTCTGTGATTCATTATGAAAAAATGTAAAATAATCAAAGTCTTTTGTTGGCTGCTTCATCGCCCCTAGTGTTTGGTGACAGCAGGATTTCAGTGTAGATTTAAAGCAGTAGTTCACCTAAATAGTTCACAAATGAAAACGGTCATCAGTGAATCGCCATACGTCGTTTCAAACCGCCTCACTAAGCAGTTTTAGGCAGAATGAAGTATGTAATTTTGCATTATATTCTGTCTTCTGAAGTCACACGAAATATAAGATTGCTTTTTTTATTGCCCTTGAAAAACATGCCCTTTTGCCTGCTATTGCTGTATGAAAAAGAACAGCGTGAACATTCTTAGAAATATCCCTGTTGTGTTCCACAGAACAAAATATAGTCAAGTCGTCACATTTATTTATATAGAGCTTCATATAAGGATTGTTTCAAAGCAGCTTCACATTAATAAACAGGAAAATAACAGTGTTAGGGCTTGTTCAGCTAGTTGCAGTTAAAAACGCGAGATATAGGTCAGTGGAATGCAAAAAAGTTAAGTTTTAAAAACTTTAAAAGTTGAACTTATTTTAACTTGAGCACAGTGTCTTTAGAAACGCTGTGTCTTTAGAACGCTGTGTCTTTAGAACGCTGTGTCTTTAGAACGCCTTGTCTTTAGAACGCTGTGTCTTTAGAACGCTGTGTCTTTAGAACGCTGTGTCTTTAGAACGCTGTGTCTTTAGAACGCTGTCTTTAGAACGCCGTGTCTTTAGAACGCCGTGTCTTTAGAACGCCGTGTCTTTAGAACGCCGTGTCTTTAGAACGCTGTCTTTAGAACGCCGTGTCTTTAGAACGCCGTGTCTTTAGAACGCCGTGTCTTTAGAACGCCGTGTCTTTAGAACGCCGTGTTTTTAGAACGCCGTGTCTTTAGAACGCCGTGTCTTTAGAACGCTGTCTTTAGAACGCTGTGTCTTTAGAACGCTGTGTTTTTAGAACGCCGTGTCACCGTGTCTTTAGAACGCCATGTCTTTAGAACGGCGTGTCTTTAGAACGCTGTCTTTAGAACGGCGTGTCTTTAGAACGCCGTGTCTTTAGAACGGCGTGTCTTTAGAACGCCGTGTCTTTAGAACGCCGTGTCTTTAGAACGCCGTGTCTTTAGAACGCCGTGTCTTTAGAACGCCGTGTCTTTAGAACGCCGTGTCTTTAGAACGCCGTGTCTTTAGAACGCTGTCTTTAGAACGCTGTGTCTTTAGAACGCCATGTTTTTAGAACGCCGTGTCGCCGTGTCTTTAGAACGCCGTGTTTTTAGAACGCCGTGTTTTTAGAACGCCGTGTCTTTAGAATTTCGTGTCTTTAGAACGCCATGTCTTTAGAACGCCGTGTCTTTAGAACGCCTTGTCTTTAGAACACCGTGTTTTTAGAACGCCGTGTCTTTAGAACGCCGTGTCTTTAGAATTTCGTGTCTTTAGAACGCCGTGTCTTTAGAATTTCGTGTCTTTAGAACGCCATGTCTTTAAAACGATGTGTCTTTAGAACGCCGTGTCTTTTGAAACGCTACGCTGTTTTTAGAACGCTACGCTGTTTTTAGAACGCTACGCTGCGCTGTTTTTAGAATGCTACGCTGTTTTTAGAACGCCATGTCTTTAGAACGCTACACTGTTTTTAGAACACTACGCTGTGTTTTTAGAACGCTACACTGTGTTTTTAGAACGCTACACTGTTTTTTGAACGCTACGCTGTTTTTTGAACGCTACGCTGTTTTTAGAACGCTACGCTGTTTTTAGAACGCTACGCTGTGTTTTTTGAACGCTATGCTGTTTTTAGAACGCTACACTGTGTTTTTTGAACGCTACGCTGTTTTTAGAACGCTACGCTGTGTTTTTTGAACGCTATGCTGTTTTTAGAACGCTACACTGTGTTTTTTGAACGCTATGCTGTTTTTAGAACGCTACGCTGTGTTTTTTGAACACTATGCTGTTTTTAGAACGCTACACTGTGTTTTTTGAACGCTACGCCTGTTTTTAGAACGCTACACTGTTTTTTGAACGCTATGCTGTTTTTAGAACGCTACACTGTGTTTTTAGAATGCTACACTGTGTTTTTTGAACGCTACACTGTTTTTTAACGCTATGCTGTTTTTAGAACGCTACACTGTGTTTTTTGAATGCTACGCTGTTTTTTGAATGCTACGCTGTTTTTTGAATGCTACGCTGTTTTTTGAACGCTACGCTGTTTTTTTAACGCTATGCTGTTTTTAGAACGCTACGCTGTTTTTTGAACGCTACGCTGTGTTTTTTAACGCTATGCTGTTTTTAGAACGCTACACTGTGTTTTTTGAATGCTACGCTGTTTTTTGAATGCTACGCTGTTTTTTGAATGCTACGCTGTTTTTTGAACGCTACGCTGTTTTTTTAACGCTATGCTGTTTTTAGAACGCTACGCTGTTTTTTGAACGCTACGCTGTGTTTTTTGAACGCTATGCTGTTTTTAGAACGCTACACTGTTTTTTGAACGCTATGCTGTTTTTAGAACGATGTCTTTAGAACGCTACGCTGCATTTTTAGAACGCTGTGTCTTTAAAATGCTACCCTGAGTTTTTAGAACGCTACACTGTGTTTTTAGAATGCTACACTGTGTTTTTAGAACGCTACACTGCGTTTTTAGAATGCTACACTGTGTTTTTAGAACGCTACACTGTGTTTTTAGAACGCTACAGTTTTTAGAACGCTACACTGTGTTTTTAGAATGCTACACTGTGTTTTTAGAATGCTACACTGTTTTTTTAGAACGCTACACTGTGTTTTTAGAACGCTACACTGTGTTTTTAGAATGCTACACTGTGTTTTTTGAACGCTACGCTGTGTCTTTAGAACGCCACACTGTGTTTTTAGAATGCTACACTGTGTTTTAAGAACGCTACGCTGCTTTTGGAACGCCGTGTCTTTGGAACACTATTCTGTTTTTAGAACGCCAAGTCTTTAGAAAGCATTGCTGTTTTTAGAACGCCGTGTGTTTAGAATGCTACGCCAAGTTTTTAGAACGCTGTATCATGCTCGAGAAACTTTAAAAGACATGACAAACTCCAAAAGTTTTTAGAGTAACTCCAATATCTGAGTGAACACAACACTCAAACACATCAGTCTAGTGCGTGTTTGCATAGAAAAACAATGGAAAAATAGCGCAGTGATATAGAAACGTGTTCTCTGTGAACGGCCCCTTAATGTTGCAAAACTGATAAAAATCGATATGATCGATCATATTACTGAATTGATTGTCTTTTAAAAGGAGCCAGTAGCAGGTGACCAAAACAAAAATAAAGTTTGGAACGACGTGACTGCGACAAAATATCTGAACCGTGAACTATTTTGTTATGTAACTCTAATTATCAGGAGATTATTGTAGTTATTGTATAACGCTTTCTTTTTCTTCAATTAATCAGTGATTTCTCTTCATTCATCAAAGGACTTTTTCAGTTTGTTATTTATTATAATTATCACTAACAGTATTTCCTAGATTTTTGTGTACACTCTCAATGCTTTGTTCCTGCTGTTTGCTGCACAGTACTGTAAAAACCAGAGAATAAAGGTCAGTGCCTTTGAGCGGTGGTGGAGTTGTGTTGTAATGTGTGTTCTGTTCTCCATAGATTCACAGTGCGCTGCATCTCGCAGCATGGCAGCTTGTGTTAGCAGAGCGTGAGCGCAGAGAGAGGCAGGAGAGGACACTACATGCGCTCTTCGGGCGAGTGTTAGATGAGCACAGAGGAACCCTGCGTTCCCCGTACGATCTACACACACCAGATGTGTGACTAGAGGACGCCCAAAACATATTGACTTGATTTGTTATAAACCAAACGCTATATTTGAGTTACAAAGATTGTTACCTGGCTAAACAGGACGGAGCATTTTGTTTAACGTTTAAAACTATGACAGTATATGAGTTAAAGCATAAACCACACATTATATGATTGCTGTTGCAGTTTGTTTATTCGTCGCATTGGATTCTTGCAAACTAAAGCAGTCTTGACCTCCTTATTGCATCGGAGATGATGTGAAACAGACATTTATGGTCTAGCCATTTTCAGGGATAATAACACAATCCCTGCTTTCCAAACACTCATTTGGTCCTTTTAAAGACGTCTGTCTGCATGTCAGTGGATACACAAGTGATTGAACACTGGGGTACCAGCCGTATACCAGTCACATGGTCAAACAGTCAGTACATTCAATGCAGTAATGCCCTTAATTCACCACACTTCATCCCCCACAGTTGAGAAATAATGAAAAATACAGTATTATTAATGCAATTCAACACTCCTGTGAACTGTAACAAGATAAAAAACTGTGTCAGGAACGCTACAACACTGGGGTGAATCTCACCAAAAACCTCCAGGATACACTTCACTACCAAATTATATATATATATATATATATATATACATATTCTGTATACATATACATACATTACATATATATGCGTATAATATATACACATGCATATGCCTTTCCATTTATTGTACTGTTGTGTGTACATTTGTTGCCCATCATTGTGTCTAGATTTTCATTACTATAGTAATTTCAAATGAGAATTTTGAGAGGGATTTTTTTTTTATTTGTCATAAAATCAGAATGCAATAGTTTTATAAATAGGCTTAATTTCTTCCTTTTGCACTTGTGGTGAAAATGGCCTGCACATTTCTCTGTGAGATTCACCTGCTTATTGCAAAGCTTTAGTTCACATTTCGACTGACTAACCAAAAGACTTTTGTAACACAGAAACACGTCCAAACAGTTGCACTTCTGCATGGAGAATCTTTCCATCATGTGATGGAGATCTGACGTAACATTTCTTCTCTGTAAAGCCACACGTTTGGTACCTTTATTCGCTGGAAAACACTATCCAATATTAGGAATGAATATGTTCAGCAGTTTGTGTACAGGAAACACAGTGTTTATCTATTTCCATTTCACAGTGTACCAAAAACCATGTGACATCCGTCAACAAAAACTAAGTAACAACAAACAATTTCTTGTGTTTTGCATGTAAAACAAAAGCATGAAAGCAGGCAAGCAAAGGTTTGTGTAAACAGAAACACGGCTACATGTTGCGCATTAATGCCAGTGACAGAAAGCTGTCAGAACATCAGGCTCTCTCTGGTTATGAGCAGTACAGGTGTAGAAAACATTCATATTGGGCGGAAAGCACTAGGAAATGAGGCAATATTATAAAAGATAGTAGTGAAATAAGTTTAAGTACCTATAAATGCACTAAAATAAAAAGTGCCCTCTAAGCAGGGTCAAAGGTCAGTGCAAGATACTGGGTACCGTGTGCTTTGGTTTCATATCAACACTGAACTGAGGAAACATGAGGAAAACTGAAGCTAATAAGAGCCTCTTCAAGACAGGTGTTGTTGAACGGTTCAGAAAACAAACTGTGCGTTTGTCTAAGCAACGTTCCTGAGAGTCATTCAGTGAGACAGTAGCTAAAGCCTAAAGTATACTGCGTTTCTTACACGCTTTAGTGTTTCAAAGTTTACTTCACTTGATACGTGCGCTCTGGGAAGTTTCATCTTTGTCCAGTGTCTGCGCTATTTTTCTCCTGAAATTATGAGCGTTAAAAATGTCTTTGTATTTTTTTTTAACTAAATTTTCATCTATCTCATAATAACCCCTCACACAAGCGCTTGTCTGTTGTTGTTGGAGTCTCTGGGATTTTGTTTTTGTACCGTCTCTTTAGTATGGAGGCTTGTTTCCACCACAGAATAAAACATTTTAAAAGATAATCACGACTTTTTATCTCACAATTGCAAGTTTACAACTTTATATTTCGCTATTCTGAGAAATAAAGTCAAAATTGCGAGATATAAAGTTAGATTTGTGGGAAATAAACTAAATAAACACAATTGTGAGATAAGTCCAATTCTATGGAAAAAGATTGATTCTTTTCCTCGGGATTGTGAGTTTATATCTCATAATTCTGACTTTATAACACGGAAATTCTGACTTTATATCTTCCGATTGCCTTTTATAAAGTCAAAATTGTGAGATAAACATGCAATTCTGAGAAAAAAAAGTCAGGTGACTTTATATCACGCAATTCGGAGATAAAAAGTCAGAATTGCTAGATGTTAACTCACAATTGTGTGAAAAAGTCACAATTACCTCAAGTTTCCATACTTTAGTTTAGTTTTCTTCTGTATAAACAACAGCCCGGGAAAGTGTTGCCACCTAGTGGAACAACTGATTACTGCAACACAAATTCAGTGTGCATGTGCGCACAAAGTAATGCGCGGTACAAAAATCCTTCGGTTAACGTACTATTCTGGTGCCGAAATTTTACGTTACGCGGACTCTCGCATACATGTAAAAATACAGTATACTTTGGGCTTCACCCTCAAACAAACACACACACACTCCTCACACAAGAGACTTTCTCTCTACAGCAGAGTCTTCAATTAGACATTGTAAAATTGCTCAAATATACACAACACAGGCTGAAAACTAGAAGTAAATAATTAAAAAAATAAAACAAAAAGATATTTAATATCGAACACCAACTCTGTACCTCAGAAAACAAAAAAAGGATAACTTCGATCAAAAGAAAAAGAAAAATATTATTTTAATCTTTTGATATTAGCAGAAATTCCCTTTCTGTCTAAAAAATAATGCTGTACCAATGTAGCTTGTTAGCAATATGCTAATCTGAGGTTATGTGTTTTACCACACGTACCATAATAGGGTGAATCTAACGGAGAAATGGTCATATTTCATCCCAAAATCAACTTAGCAGGAATAACATTAAGGTTTTTCTTGATATACTTCATTCATTCTGTCTGGACACAATTCTCTTTAATAATTAGTGAAGCCAGCATAAATTGAAGCCAATACAAAAAACGCGCTACAATAATTGACAGTTTAAATAATTTTATGAAACGTTATTTTTCATATTACAGTAATGATCATGCAATGTTTTTTTCACATTACGATAATGAGAATGTGGTTAAAATGTGTAATGATGATAATATCACAACATGTGGTGAATTTGTGGTGAAATATGACCCAAACATATTCTCATCAGACATCACCCAAAGAATAATTTAAGAGCAAAATAAATAAACAAAACGCCCCATTTCTTTCAATACCACATAAACACCCTTTCTCTCAAGCAATATTATATATCACTGACAGCAGTGGTCAGCAATGTGTCACTCTCAGGGGTTATGCATTATAAAATATCAGACATAGTACCACAACATATCGTTTAAAACAGCAGAATGTAGAAGAGCGGCCAGATCTGCAGTGAAACTCATCGAACAGCACAAAAGCCTTCGACGGGGGAATGATCATGGACTGTAGTGCTGGGAAACGATTAATCGCATCCAGAATAAAAGCTTGTGTTTACATAATATGTGTGTGTACTGTGTATAATTATTTTGTATATATAAATACACACATGCATGTACTGTATATATTTATGTACTGTATATAAATGTAATGTATATATTTAAGAAAAATGTGTTATTTATATATAAAATTATTATATTTATATATAATATAAATTATGTATAAATATATATACATGCAAATATTTCTTAAATTTATACATGCATATGTGTGTATTGTATATACAAAATAATTATACACAGTACACACACATACATTATGTAAAAACACAAGCTTTTATTCTGGATGCGATTAATCGTCGTTCACTACTTTGTGCCAGACTGTGGAGAGACGAGTGTGTGTAAAACACACGTGTAGCTCACGAGACGTGTCCGGTCCGGAAAGCTCTCAGGCACATCAGCAGGAAAGTGTGAGTCCACACGGACTAGTGTTGACGAAAGTACCGACTTCGGCACCAAGTCGAGACTGAAATTTTAAAATTGTGACGCTTTGAGCGGAATCATAAACACCTCTGATTGGCCATTGTACTCACGCGCCCATCAAATGTGTCTGTGATTGGCTACAATGATCAGCGCTTCACAAACATGTTGTAAATATACATCAGTGACGCTCTTCAGTGAGCGTTGGAAAGCAGGCGTCTATCAGCGGACCGGTCCTGCTCGTGCTTTCAAAACACTTTCAAACGCTCCCGTGCGCTGATCAATGTAGCCAATCACAGACATATCCGATGAGCAGTGAACACAACAGCCAATCAGAGTCATTATGATTCCGCTCAAAGTGTCACATTTTTTTAATTTTCAGTACCGACTTGGTACCAAAGTTGACAACACTAACACGAACAGGAGCGATTCGAAAGACACCTCAGCAACAGGACGAGCGAGACACTTTGCGGTTCCCGTGAAGATCGATGGAGCTGCTCAGGAGAGCGTGATCAATGGGATCCTCGCTAGCCAGGACCTCCCGAACCGCAGCCTCGAAAGCCGCGCCCACGTTCATGTCGTCTTTAGCGCTGGTCTCGAAGTACGGACAGCATCCGTTCTCCTCACACCAAGCCCTGGCCTCGTCCTCCCCAACCTCGCGCTCTTCCTTGTCCACTTTGTTTCCCAGCACCACGAAGGGGAAGCGCTCGGGGTCTCGCACGTCTGAGTAGTACATGAACTCCTTCTTCCAGCAGCCCAGGTTCTGGAAGCTCTGCAGGTCGTCGACGGCGAAGGTTAGCAGACAGCAGTCGGCGCCGCGGTAGAAAGGCGTGCGCAGGCTCTTGAAGCGCTCCTGGCCCGCCGTGTCCCAGATCTGCAGGGTCACCAGCCGGCCCTCGATCTCCAGGTCTCGGTTCAGGAACTCCACGCCGATGGTGTGGAACGACTGCGAGTCGAAGCGGTCCGTCACGTAGCGGTTCATGAGGGAGCTTTTGCCCACGCCGCCGTCCCCCAGGAGAATGACCTTCAGCAAAAGGCTCTTCCCACTCATAACGGCACGCGCTCAGTGCAGCCTGACAAACACACGCAGATACAAGCATACAAACTACATGAAGCACAAGTGCAAACACAACAACATTAGCCATTTTCACACATTTAAGGAGTAGTTCACTTCAGAATTAAAATTAAAATTCACCCCCTCGTCATCCAAGATCTTCACGTCTTCCGTCGAAAAGAAATAAAGGTTTTTGAGGAAAACGTTCCATATAGTGACTTCAATGGAGTCCAACGGGTCGAAGGTTTAAATGTGAGTTTCAGTGCAGCTTCAAAGTCTCGACACGATCCAGCCGAGGAATAAGAGTCTGATCTAGACAAACCAGCGCACATTTATAACAAAATAAACATTCATATACTTTTAACCACAAATGCTGGTCTTGCACGAGCTGTGATGCGACACACATTAGGTAATCACGTTGAAAGGTCACGCGTGCTCCGGTTCATAATTCTAGGGTGAAAAACTCCATCTCATTTTCTCCTCCAACTATAAAATCGTCCAACATCATTTTACCTTTTATTTTATTTTTGTAAAGGGCGTTTGACTTAGTCTTTTCACATTCGCTTTGTAAATACTAGGACTGTTCTTCCGCCTACGTCACGCGTGACCTTTCAACGTGATTACATAATGTGTGACGTATCACAGCTAGTGCAAGACCAGCATTTGTGGTTAAAAGTATATAAATGTTTATTTAGTTATAAATGTACGCTGGTTTGTCGATAAGACTCTTATTCCTCGGCTGGATCGTGTCGAGACTTTGAAGCTGCACTGAAACTCACATTTGGACCTTCGACCCGTTGGACTCCATTGAAGTCACTATATGGAGAAAATCCTGGAGTGTTTTCCTCAAAAACTTTCATTTCTTTTTGACTGAAGAAAGAAAGACAAATGTGCTGTTCAGAAGCAATGGCGTTCTGTCTTTTTATCTGTAAGATTCCACTCACACATCAGTACTAAAAGACCAGTAAACTCTGTGATCATCAGTCATCAGAAATTACCTTTAAACGCATTAACGCAAAAATGTTTTCTTCATTCTTCTTTTTTTTTTTACTTCTGAGTGACAGGCATAAAATGCACAACGCGGTTTTAAAGTCCCCCTGTGGTGAAAATCCAGCTTTTAATAATGTTTATATGTCTATGTGGTGTTTTTAATATTCTTTAAGACAAACCATGTGTAAATTCATAAGTCGACAGCATTGCTGAGTATTTTCTGCTTAAAACTGCAGTGAACCAAAGACAGTCTCAAAAACACGCTTTGAAATCGCTGGTGTTTCTGACGTCACAAACTACCTTGTAACCAATCAGATCAACGTGTGATCGTCAACGAGTGGATCTCTGAGTGAGTGAGTGAGTGGAGGCGGGGCACATTTGCATATTTAAAGAAACGCGCATACTAAATTAGAAAAGGGTGTTGAGTTACATTCAAGCTATTTTAAGGCATGAAAAAAACTTTTCACGTGAAAAACTGTTTATGTAAAAATAAAAATGTCATTTTGGTGATCAAAGATGAGTTTTAACGGATAAAATTGTTGACTACAGGGGGACTTTGAGGTCCTTGCACAATGCTTCCGAAATTTTCGTATGTGTTTCTTGGTATTCTTCATCCTAAAATTTCATCAACCACAGAAACCTTGCTCTCTGAGTCCGATGCGTTTTAATGAATCCGTTGTGGAAAAATTTGCATAATACAAAATAGAGTTTTGTACTGTATTCTGTATTGTACATCCTGAGATTGCGTAGAGAGGAAGGAGAATACGCTGCCGGATTATCCCAAAAGATTTAAAGTTTACTTCAGGATGTCAGTGGGTCAGTTTGATGCTCTGCTAGCGATACTTGAGCCACATTTTGAAAACAAGACCACTAATTGATCCTGAACCGCTCTGGATTTTGCCGTACGCTTGTACGGTGGCTCTGAATTGTCAAAACACCTTTCAAAATGTTTGCTACAAATTGGGAAAAACGCAGAAAATTTAATCCGATCCCAATTTTTTTATGACGGACGAAAGTTTCGGAGGAAGTGTGTAAACCTGAATGACAACGTGAGGTCGTATTTATTTTTTAACGTGCGAAAATTTCTGACGAGAACGTCCCGATTATGCGAATCTCGAGTGCGAGACGCTGCGTGACAGTCACACATCCGACTAACACCTTTCTATAAGAAGACCAGTTCACACCTATTAGCGACACACCAACCCACGATAACTTGCTGTTTAGTACAAGCAAGCGCTGGTTTCATCGCCTGTCGCTTTAAATGCTCAAGCTCAGTAGGTGAATTCTGATTGGCTGTCAATGACGTTCATCAGCTGAAAAAATCATTCTGAAACTGATTCCAAAGCAATCGTCCCACTTTGTTTTTTTTGTTATAGTTTTGGTGTGGGCACTTTGCTATTCTTTTCAATTTACATTTACATTTATTCACTTAGCAGACGCTTTTATCCAAAGCGACTTACAAATGAGAACAATAGAAGCAGTTAAACTAACAGTAGGACAACGATATGCAAGTCTCATATGACCCTTCTCAGTTTAATCTAACGTAGTACATGTTTTTAGAACGATTTTTAGAACGAATTTAGAAAAAAAATGTAGACCATATCTTTATCATAATAGTTATCGTCATTGGTGTGTCCGACAGAGCTTTATGATTCGCCCATGCTGACTTCGGTCACACTTTAGTTTAGGGTACAATTCTCATAAAATAAAATATTATTATGACTTTTACCTCAATAAACTCCTAATAACTGCTTATTAATAGTTAGTAAGGAGGATTAAGGAATGTAGAATATGGTCATACAGAATAAGGCATTAATGTGTGCTTTAGAAGTACTTATAAACAGTCAATATACTAGTAATATGCATGCTAATAAGCAAGTAGTTAATAGAGTAAAGTTGGACCCTATGGAAATTGGAAAATGCCAACTAATTTACCAGTATTTTGGAAGAGGTCCTGTTCACACTTCACAGATGATCTCTAAACTCTAATATACCGGTAATTTAAAAAGTCTATGTGTGAAAGGCTCATTTGACTTTCCAGGTTAAATAAACAGACATTGATTCGACAGCAGATGAACTCTGAACGATCTGAAGAACAGATAATGGCTGGTGTGTGGGACAGATGCTCTATCCCCTGACCCCGAGACTTTGGCCAGGACAACGCCTTCTCTAGGAGCACACGGACTAGTGACACGCGGGATTGTCACCGTTCCTCTTTCATTTCACCTTGTAAGGACTTTTGTTTTATATATATATATATCTTGTGCAAGGATGATTCAGGGCAAATTTGCAACAGGATATGATAAAAATAGGATAAATAGGATCTGTTCCATCACAAGCAAGACTCTTCTAGCTGGGTCACCATGTGATTGCAACAACAAAAATAAAAAAATACATCTTTGATTACCCTTAATACCAATTCACACTGTACCGACCAATGTGGACCGTCACCAGATTACAGTACGTCTCTTCTCAGACATTTTTCTCGACAAGTTTTTAAAATCATTACATTAATGTTACATATTGTTCTTAGTCCTTCTTTCCAGTGACTTTATTTTCATCATGAACAAGCCCGAAATACACAGGGACTCTTATTTTGAAATGTCTATGCTTTGCTAATTCTTAAGATTTATAATAAAGTAATATTAATAATAATACAGGCAATAATAAATATTCTTATTAAAAAATAAAACTGCTTAATTTTTTAGCTTTGCTTAAAGGATTTAAGGATTAGTTCACTTTTAAAAAAACTTTTGCTGATAATATACTCACCCCCATGTCATCCAAGATGTCCATGTCTTTCTTCAGTCGAAAAGAAATTAAGGTTTTTGATGAAAACATTCCAGGATTTTTCTCCATATAATGGACTTCAATGGGACCCAAACGGTTCAAGGGCCAAATGACAGTTTCAGTGCAGCTTCAAAGGGCTTTAAACGATACCAGACGGCAGACGATTAATGACAGTCTTATCTAACGAAACGATCGGTCATTTCAAAAATAAATAAAAGAGTTTACCTTTGAAGCTGCACTGAAACTGTCATTTGGACCTTGAACCGTTTGGGGCCCATTGAAGTCTGTATCTGAACTGTATCTGAATAGTTAGGCCTACAGCGCTACTGTATTTTCATATTGGTCATTATGGTGGTACTTGGAGAGCCACATATTTTCTGAGGTGTTACTCGGTGTAAAAAGTTTGAGAACGACTGATTTCATGAAATCATAGACTTCTTAAGTATAATAACCACATATCGCCAACTCTGTTTTGCGTCCCGAAATTTAAGACCTCTTAAAGTGACAGTTTAGACTTTTGCTATACTTTTTAAGAGTTTTTATGGCCTTAAATTTGATCAAACCAAATGTAAGGATTTTTAAAGACCTAATTAGTTTATCAGGTAAAATAAATAACTTTTAATTGTTTTTATACACTATATAATAAGCTATACATATTTTAAATTAATATCGTTCGTACGTACTTAGAATAATCATTAACCGACAGTTGATAGAGACCCGATTTTACGGGAGGACCTGACACATTAGTACAGCTTGAAATAGCGGATTTATCTGGATTTCAACATTTTTGGTGACATTTTGGATAATTTAAATACACGAGTCAAAATATATAACACTGTTTTAGTGCTTTTTTTGGATTATTTTAATCCAAAAACCTAATATTATGCCTTTAAATACACAAAGAGCAGGAAACAGATGATCGCGCCCTGCGCATGCGCAAACGTGCATGACAGCTGTGTTTTTAGCAGACATTTGCTCAAGCTATGGCTTATCTTTATTACTCTGTCTGTTATTACTCCAACTCAACTCGTATTATGACTAATAAACACAACTGATATTTTATGTTCGCCTTTGGTGTCATTAATCATGCACACATCCTCAGCCCCGTTTGCTAGATATAGCTCCACGACTAGCACAGTTTTGGATGCTTTATTAAATTAACTGCAGCTCTGTTACACATACGCGAATTACACACAGGAGAAATACGACACTGTGGAAAATCATCACTCTGGTTTTAAAATACTTCAATGATGTAAAAATACTCTATGAATTACCTCATATTGTACCACGAGCAGTGCTGCTGTCTGCAGAGATTTCCAGTAGCATAGCACCTCAATGCAGTAGGCTACATGAGATTTCACGCGCTTACGTGCGCGTGACCGTGTGTGTGTGTGTGTGTGTGTGTGTGTGTGTGTGTGTGTGACCATAGACATCATATATCTATGTGTGTGACTGAGTGCTCAGCAAATTTCAGAAACTTGTCAAAAATCCTAGCCTGGGAAAACCGAGACGAACTTCCGGCAAATTTAGATTTGCTCTGCAAGTTGCACTCAGTTACGACTGAGAAGGGTCTGGTTTTAACCAGGCTACAAAAATCCTGTAATTCAAGGAAGTTTTTTCTCCATTATGTTGTTTGTGTACAGATCAGTCAGCAACAATCTTACATTATTATTAAGTTGCACTTGTAAAAAAAAAGTAGCCCATGAGGTTCATTATTTTCATTAATTTGTATGGTTTTTTTAATTTTATTTGTTTTGTTTTTTACAATAAGTGATGCTCACACACAGGGCTTATATAGGCAAAATTAACAAGGTAATAAGACAGCTGAATGTAATCAAGCATAATGAGTCCAGGCAGGGGGTTATGGGAAATGTAGTCCATTATAAGAGCGCAAGATGTGGAGGTGCTTCCCCCTAGTGGAGATCATGGGCACTCCAGCTGGTGGATGGGACAGTTTTATATGACCCAGAAGGGACAATCAGTCTTATATTTATTAAATTAAATGTTTATGTAACTGACAAAAAAAAGTTATGAACAGTCTTAAAAAAATGTATGACTAACTTCTAGTTTAAGACTATAGTTTCAGCGGTTTATGCAACCAGTCCCAGAAGCTCATCAGAAACTCCACCCTCTTAAACCACCTGGAAGTGACTAGTCATTATTTCTAACTTTCATTTTTACTGAAAGCTAAAACGAGTTGTGAATAAAAGAGGTGGAGACATTATATTATGATTTGTGTGTATTTCTGAATGAACCTAGATTTGATTTTGATTGTAGGTTAATAGTTATTTATCTTTCAAAGTTCAGAAAGTGAGAGTAAATTGTAGATCGTTGGATCTTTTACAAGACGAGGAAATGGATTCAAAATCTGTGGAAGAGCTTTCTTGTCCTGTTTGCTGTGAAATCTTCAAGGTTCCTGTTCTTCTGTCCTGTAGTCACAGTTTCTGTAAAGAGTGTTTACAACAGTTCTGGAAAACTAAGGAATCTCAGGAGTGTCCTGTCTGCAGGAGAAGATCCTCAAAACTTGATCCTCCAGTTAATCTAGCGTTAAAAAACTTGTGTGAGTCGTTCCTGAAGGAGGGAACTGAGAAACGTTCATCAGGATCTGAGGAGATCTGCAGTTTACACAGTGAGAAACTCATACTCTTCTGTCTGGAGGACAAACAGCCTGTGTGTTTAGTGTGCAGAGACTCAGAGAAACACACCAATCACACATTCAGACCCATCAGTGAAGTGTGTTCATCTTACAAGGTAAGATACATGTCTCTCATTTCATATGCTGAATACAGTGCTAAACATAGAAACATTATTATTATACAATAGACCAGTATTTATATTTACTCAGACTAATTCTCTATGATTTATTACTGATGTAAAATTCTGCATTAATCTCCGACTCTGATGTTCAAATCTTCTTGAATGTAACAGCATTGGCACAAAAGATTTTTCGAAAAAATATAAATGTCATGGGTTATTATTATTTTTTTCAATAATAATATGTGATTTAAAACACCAGAAAGTGACTGATACTAACATAATTTCACTTTCTGTTGTTTTGCACACCACAAATGTAATAATTAAGAAGAAAATAATTAATAATTTTCTCCCGCCGATCATACATTCTTTAGCTGCCCGAAACTGGCCTCATATTGGGCTTCTTTTTTTTTACTTCATATTGTCATGTCTAGGGCTCTGCACGTTTCTACATGCCCTCTAGTCGCCATTTTTGGTGTCTCACTCGTCATCCAGACAGAAAAGCACATAGACAGAAAGCAGAGGTTATTGCTTTTGCTTCTCTTATTGCTAGAAGCTGCATTTAGTTGCATTGATTGGAAGTGTGCCGATATTTTCTAATCCTCTTGGGTGGGGTGGGGTGGGGTGAGGGGTTTGGGGGGGGGGGTTACTCTGTTGTTCCTGTGGATTTCTTGATGTTCATGCTTTCTAAATGAAATCATTAAAAATATATGTCCTGCAATTTTCAGGCACAAACGCTTCCCCCATTCATCATATCAATAAAAATACAATATTTAAACCTCTTATAGCTGGATAAGTGTCATATATTTTCACTTTAACTTGTAGGAGGAATTTAATACAGCACTGACGTCCTTACTAAACAAGCTCAAACATGGAGAAGAAGTGAAGAAAAAGTGTGATGAAACAATTGAACACATCACGGTGAGGATGAATAAAGAGTTAAATACTCAACATTCACACACAGAGTTTATTACTGACATTAGTGGAGTGTGTGTTCATACAGAGCTGACTGAAGTGAATGTGATTTGATTTCAGTCTCAAGCTGAGCACACAGAGCGTCAGATTAAAGAAGAGTTTGAGAAGCTTCATCAGTTTCTTAAAGACGAAGAAGAAGCTACAATCACTGCACTGAGGGAGGAAGAGGAGCAGAAGAAGCAGAGGATGAAGGAGAAGCTGGAGGAGATGAACACACACATCTCAGCTCTTTCACACACAATCAGAGACATGGAGGAGATGATGAAAGACAATGACGTCTCGTTTCTAAAGGTGACAAATCAATCTGGCTTCATTCTTTGTGCATAAAACAACTTGTATAGAGAGACTCATTGACAGTGAGAGTGTTTGATAAGATATTAAAATGTTTTTAAACTCTATATTTTCCAGAACTATAAAGTCACGATGGAAAGGTAAGTGAGCTGCTCGTATCTCTTCTCTCAGTGGATCTGAACTCAAATTCACTGCAGTTCTGACTCCTGAATGTTCCTCAGAGTCCAGATCTCACAGCCGGATCCACGGATGAGTTCTGGAGCTTTGATTCATGTGTCGCGTTATCTGGGTAACCTGCCGTTCAGAGTCTGGAAGAAGATGCTGGAAACTGTCCAACACAGTGAGTCTCGCAGATCTGACACAGTGCAGAAGATAGTTCAGATATAAACACACACAACATCAACATTTGATAGAAATATATTTAATAATCACTTGAATTTCTAAAGTGTAAATAATCAGCAAATCATCAGATCATACAGCGAACTCGTAATGAAAAGTCTATTCCTCATTATCTGTGTTTATGAATTAGGATACAATAGTGTGTATTGTATACTATTAAATAATATTCATATTATTTATACAATAATATTAACATTGAATTCAATATTAAACCTGAAGCCTCAATCCATTCTGACAGTAACTGAGAGATCATTGTTATGATTTATGATCTCTTTCAACAAAGTCTTTGTGTTTTACATTTACATTTCTAATACATCATATTTCATCCTGTAATCTGATGTTATTCTCTTTGCAGCTCCGTTGACTCTGGATCCAAACACAGCACATCCTCGTCTCACACTCTCTGCTGATCTGACCAGTGTGTCGGTCAGTGATGTATATAAAACACTTCCTGATAATCCAGAGAGGTTTGACTGGTGTGCATGTGTCCTGGGATCTGAGGGCTTTAACTCAGGAACACACTGCTGGGATGTGGAGGTTGGAGACAATACATACTGGTGTCTTGGAATAACCACAGCATCAAACCAAAGGAAGGGATTGGATTTCTTTGAGTCTAATGTCTGGTATGTGGAGTACATAGACAGCAAATACAGCTCACAATCCCCAGAGCAACCCTTCACTTTCTTCACTGTTAAACAGAAGCTTCAGCGTGTGAGAGTTCAGCTGGACTATGACAGAGAAACAGTGTCATTCTCTGATCCTGAAACTAACACACATTTACTCACATTCAGGACATCCTTCACAGAAACTGTCTTTCCATTCTTATATAATCACTGCACAACTTCTCCTCTGAAGATCTTACCAGTTAAACTGTTTATCACAGCAGAAAATCACAGTTAAATCTCATTCTGCTTCTAGATTAATACAGTTTTGCAAATTATGATTATATAATAATACTGTAATCAAAGGGTCTCATTGATCAATTTAAAATTTAGAGCCATCTTAACCCTTGTGTTTCCTTAAGGACTTTTTTCTCTATTTTTTTTTTTTTGGATAATGTTTACTTTGTTAATGGCAACTGCGTCAATTTTGCGTATTTTATTATGTATGTTATTATTTCCCCCTCATTATCTTTCATAAATCACTGGGTACATAAAATAGTTACTCAAGTTTGAACCTTAAGGACAAAAATGTCCCCATTGAAACTCATTTAAACGGCCAATTTCTTTTTTCCCCAGAGCCATTTAACTATTAAATGATTCAGTCTTTGTTAAGGCTTTCCTGCTTCTGCATATTAGAGTCAATTGGATACAATATTGTGTAATAAATGTGAGTGTGTAAGAGTGAGTTTTGTATGTACTAAATAAAATTGTGTTTGTGCATTTAATATTTGATAAAGAAAATTTGTACTGTAAGTGTAAGTCAAGTAATTATTATATCAATACTTAAGTAACCATTAAACATGTCTTACAATAATTAAAGTGTGTTTAAATTCACGTTTACAATATGTAAGACAAGATAAAGTGTCGACACATTTTAATAATCTACTCGCCAGTGAAATCCTCATATGCTCATATATATATATACTTTTACTATACTTTAATCAACCGTTATTTAAAACAGTTTCAAAATGTTTAAACGTTTTTATATTTTTATACTTGTATATATATAAAGCACCTCACAAGATGCAAAATGATGGAATTCAATGGATTATGTGTACAACTACTGTGACAAATATACAGTAAGTCATAATACCATAAATAGGACAAAATGACCATTGATGATGTAACAGGACCCATTCTCAGCACCAGTGACTGCAGTGCATGCTGGGATTCGGGGGAAAAAAACACTTCCCTGGTTATGATGATACGCTTCTCATATCAAGAGTCAACTGTAGGATTTTCTCTGAAATATACTCTAGCCCTGAGTCAAAAGTTCATTGATAAGGAACTTGATATGAGGACATTTAAGTATTAACAGTGTTGTTGTCAAACCCATGATTCAACACACAGTCTAATTATTAATCAGGGTTGTTCAACTCCTGAAGAACTAACTTTCTGCAGAGTTCAGCTCACACACACATTCCTGTAGTTTACGAGTAACCCTGAACATCTAGGTGACGTGTGTTTGATTAGCATGAGGAGCTAAACTGTGTGTGTGTTTGTTTGTTTGTGTGTGTGTGTGTGTGTGTGTGTGTGTGTGTGTGTGTGTGTTACTCCCTCTGCTGGACAGGCTCATGTAGTGTAGGAGAAGATGCTGTAACAGTGTTTCCCAACCCTGTTCCTGGAAACACACCAATATTTGTGAACTCTTCCTAATAAAACTCACTGATGAAACTCATCAGCTCTTTAGTAAACGCTTCATAGCTGTGTTCAAAATCATGTTCTTCCAGAGTAGATATAGGAACGTCATTCAACTAGTGTTTTTAGGGGCACACGTAACAGTTCTGGCTCTTCTTCCTACACTGTGAATCCTGAGACTCAATGTAATGTTGGAATGGCTCATAAATATGAAGCGGCACGTGAACTGATTCGTTTCTGCCCTTTCAACTCTTGAACGGCAAAACAACATGAACACTGGGGGGGGAGGGGATAACAACGATAGCAAACAACGGAGGGGATGGGATAACAACGATAGCAAAACTGTTTTTTGCTATCGTTGTTATCGTTGTATGCGTATTTTTTTATTATTATTCTATCTTTGTGTATTTGCTTGTTCACGTGACAATTCGCATCAAATTCGCGGGAATCGCGGCAGAATAACGTCTGTCTCCTCCACGCGAGAGAGGAGAGAAGAAAGTTGGTAAATGTCGGTTCAGTTGCAATGAAAATGAAACCATAGCAGAGTCTCAATGCAACAGACAGCAATGATTTCTTGACTGAAATCCGCGTTTTGAAGGAATCACTTGCTTCTTTCCCAAATGAATCAGCCGTTTGAACAAATCGGTTGAATGAATGAATCCCTCAACTCACTTAAGACTGTGACTTTCCGCCGCCTACTGGCGGTTTTAGTTTAATATTTAAAGTACCCTTTAATTAAAACGTTAAAATTAGAAATCATTTCATATTTAAATATTGATTTAAAAAAAATGTCATAGCTTTATTTATGCAATTGTAAATGGAGTGTAAATATATTAATGCCGCTTCTGTCACCTCTAGACTGCACTGCAAATATGGATTTTGATTGAATTAATTAATTTGACTGGTAACAGTGGTACTGTATAATTATTGTATAATTAAGTATTATTGTATAAATAAGTATAATTACTGTATAATTTGAATGTTAGTATTTGACATAAAAGGTGATTCATAACTCTAAATAAGTTTAGAAAGAATGTCCATATATAGGTGAAAATGCCCCTGGAAATCAATTTAAGGTGGCAAATTAAATTAATTAAAAATTAATTTCGGTCCCTGCTGTTAACTTACCACTGCATAGAATATTAAAAAATATGAATATCTTTGTGAGTCTGCTGTCAACAACAGGCCTAAACTAGCCATGTCACCAGCACAAAAACACAATCAGTAAAATATCATCTAATTATCAACAAAACATTGAAAATATTGAGATATATTTTTGTCAATATTGCACACCCCTAATGTACGGTATGAATTTTGGTCTTAAAAAGCCTTACATTTGACTTTAAAAAGTGTGCAGTAACCTGTAAACGGTTAGACATAGTTACCTAGCGAGTCAGTTAATTTCAGTAAATGAATTAATACGCTTCTTGGTCCCCATTGCTTTTGCTCTATAGTTCTCACCAAAATGAACAGAAAGAAGGACATCATGTCAATTACAGTTACTGTGACTGATACTGAATATGTAATGCAAATGTAAAAATATAATGGAAATGCAAATACATTGTTGAATGATTATAAACATGGTATTTTGCCTGGTAATGCCTGCAGTGCAGTGCAGAAAATGATATGACAACAATAAGGTCTATATGTAACTGGCCCCTCTAACAGTACAACTGGCCCCAGCTTGGCCCCCCCAGTTGAAATGGTCTAGAACCGCCACTGTGTGACCGAGCTCTATCTGCAGTATTACCTGTATTAACTGTACATGTTACGTACAGACACGTCACTCTCTAGTACTAATAAAACCTGAGCAGATTCTTACATTACCATTATAGTTTAGTGGTGTTATTATAAAGTATGTATGAGGGCCGGGGTAAAATCCTGATATAATATACATTTTTATAATGAATCAAGCAAAATTGCAAGTGAACTCGACTGCCGGTGATCAACCTGCATTTCATTGTGGAAAACAGTTGATTTTTTAAATTACATTTTAATAAATACAGTCATGTCTTCAGACCGACTTATATAGTCTACTTTTGAATTATGAACCGAAGCAAGAACATGCATTATTTCTCTTTAGTCCTTTAGAGAAATGCACCGCATATGTAACAGATTCCCTAGATCTCTCAGTCATTATCACATAAGGCTGTTATTTCAATGGATATGTAAGGCTAGCCTCATTAAATACCAAATACTGCTTTGGGTGAGTTATGCTTCTGAGAGTAGGAACAACACCGATGAAGAACTTACTTTTGAAAAAGTGTCTATATAGTATCTATGTATGAGTATGTGTGCAGTGTACCGACTGTACTGACGCTGCTGTATGAGAACTGAACTGAGCTGGAGGATGACATCTTTTTTTTGCAGATCTGCTTTATAGATTAAATGAACTAATTTAATAATTGATGATCTTTACAACAGAACTGAATCAACACTGAACTGACTTCAGCTGAACAACAGTGCATAATTGTCCTGTTCATCACTGTGAAACTGCTTTAAAACAATCTGTATTGTATAAAGCGTTATATAAATAAAGATGACTTGACTTACAATCTGCACGGACGGTCATGTGACCTACAACACTTCCAAATCATGACTTCTCTCCATTGAAGTAGTAGCTAGTGTCCATCAGATGAGAACTTCATGTGCATCATTTGCTCCTTATTTAGCTTGCACTAACGTTATAAAGCTGCCTGCACTTTAAGAGAAGAGTCTGGAAAAACGGGGCCAAATGTACTGTGTTAATATGAAGGACTTTTCCCTGTGTTTTGAATAATGCATTGCATTGTGATTTAGTGTTAAAGGAAATGTCCATGAATTTATTGGATATTGTCCTGGCAGAATACCTTTTCTGTTTTTCTATGGATTTTGTTCTTACAGTATGTGTTTGTTATATCACAATCTCCAGTCACCAGTCCAGTCACCTCAGCACTGCGTTTCCCAGAATCCCTCCTGGCTCTCACCTGCACACACTCGATGATCACCCGCTGCTCATTTCCTCATCAATCACTCAGTATAAAAGCACACACTTCAGTTGCTCTTATTGTCTATTGTCAACTTGGACCTCAAAGAGCTTGCTATGGTCTTGAATGGTGTATACATGCCTCCTGTGATGATCCTCGTACTGAATGACCTGCTCCTGTGAGCTTACTCCAGTCTCTCCAGTAGTGATGGTGAAATGAAGCTTTCTGAAACACTGAGGCTCTCCCCTCAGCTTCATAGTAAAATGGTTAATTACTCGTAGCTTTTCAACACTGTGCGCACGAACGACATCTTGTGGTCAAAAGGTGGAAAATCTGCCCTTTTTTGCGTCCCAGATGACCCAGATATTTTTTGATTGGTTCAAATAATAACAATTCAGTTTGTGTTACAAAAAAAACATATATAACGCAATAAAGATTTCATCTATATAACTGTACGTTCACACCGCCGCCGACTTGAGCGACAAAGAAGCTCTGGCCGCCCTGCCAAGGACGCTTGTCAAAAAGTACGGGGAAGCTTGTTGACGCTTTGGCCGCTCTGACGTAGCAGGGAGAAGAGAAGTGTCACAACATTAAATGTAATAAACAGAATAAACAAGCAATACATTGAAGAAACCTTTTATAATGACAGCATTTTTATAACCGTTTTGGTCACATTTGATCGGGGTAAAAAAAGAAAAATTAGCTATTATTATTATTATTTGCATTAGTTCAATTGGTCAAATCGGTGTTTCCGTGAGCAAATGAATTGAATTCCCGCTTAAAACGAGCGTTTGTAAATATTTCAAATAAAAGTTGCGCTCATTCTCAAACGTGTATCCCTGGATCATGGATAATCGCGAAGTTGATGTGTTTGGTGCTGCAGTATTGTATTTGCGCAGAAGACATCGGAGAATTGTATTTGCGGAGAAGATTTTGGGTTCATGACCTATATGCAAACAACATTATATCATAAATGATAGGAAACCCAGCAACGGTGATGATTAGCTTCTCCTCCATTTTCCCAGAACTAATGTTTTGGTAGGAACGAAAGTTTACATGGTATGTTTCTCTGGAATCAGCCAGCGCGAAGGACGTCTATATTCCGATTGGTTGCTGGCTTTTGCCGCTGCTTGCCGCTGAACCGCGTCATAGCTCATTACCATAAAGTTGAGCAACTTTCAACTTTCTGATTGACGCTCAAAACGCGACGCCGATGGATTTGACGCTCCTTGCAGCTGAGAGAAGCCAGCTTCCATTGAAAATGAATGACTTCCGGTAGCTTTGGAAGCTCAAGTCTTAATATAACGCTTAAATAAACGCTTAAATAATAAAATGCTTAAATAAACACTTTTGAGCGGAGTTTTGATTTGATCCGTTTTATTTTATTGCCCTGACCTTCATATTGAGTTGCACACACATTTTTATTGAAAGCAGGACGAGGCCAGTGGCGTGAGAGAGCGGCACGAGGACGGTGCCGTGATTACTGATGAGCGACACCTGCGCGAAGCACCGGTCTCGTATCTCTCACGGAGGACCAAAGGCATAAAAGGAGGAGCGACGACAGTGGAGATTGAGAGAGGCTAGGCCTGGACTTGTGTTGTATTTGTTTTGTTATATGTGACATACGGCTGTCACTTTACGTTCGAAAATCGATTGCACAATCGATCGGATCAACCAACACAAGTTTCGAAAACGAAAATAGGGAATCGATTTTTGCCTTTTTTTTTTTTTTTTTACCAAAAATGTGTTTTAGTTTGACAGATCAATACAGTGCACAGAACATGTAGGATGTTGGGAAATAACAATGTCTTTTCCGTTAACCAAATGCTTTTTAATATTCGCTATTGCTTCAGTGCAAGTGAACAAGCGCTTTGTTACCGTTATTTGTTCCTTAGTGACGTGTGTGTTTTCAAGCAAGCCAGAAATGCGCAGATTCTGCGCAACACGCTGTATTTAATATATCATGAGGACTCACGAGTTGCGTATTTGCGCTAAATCCACGCAGATTTGGCTTACACGAACTTCCCCAGCAAAGTGAGTAAACATAGAAACACGCAAAATTGGCTCGTGATATGACAGCGTTACCCGCCAAAGTTCATTTTTATCCGAATTTGGCGTGTCCATTTCAATCCTTGAATGTTGCACTCCTGTTTGTCACCTTGCAAAAAACTTCACGCCAATAAATCATCAGAAATATTGCTGACTTGTGCGCGTCTCAAGCGCCCTCCTTACGTTCGTCCTAATGCCTGTTAGTTGTCCGTGGATTTGTCAATATTTGCTGTTGAAAATGGAAACGTCTTTAGACATGGAAAAATCGATTTTACAATCGATTCAATGAACACATATGTCTCAAAAATCGAACAGGATTTGTTCACAAAAGTGACAGCCCTAATGTGACAGCAGTTGTCCGTGATGGGCTGCTGTCTTTTACTTTCATTTTGCATTTGTTTTATTTTGTGTCATTAAAGTCTTTGAATGTTCGCCGGTTCCCGCCTCCTTCTTTCCATAACATCTGAACTGCGTTACAATGTTATATTCCCTTTACCCCTAGCCAAACATAAAAAAAAATCTAAGGGACGTAACATATATGGGGGCTCGTCCGGGATTTAAACAATTTGATTCTTCCAGGATATAATTTTTTTGTGTGTGTGTATATCATTGTTGTATTTTGCAGTAACAAAAAGGAAACGCTTGTGTACAGTACCTACGCATATAGTGAAAGTAGCGTGATTGTTGAAGTTCATTGAGTACATTTGATTTACAGTCATTTATTGTTAACCCTAACCATTTAAGTGTAGGAAGGATGATTTGTCGAAAATCGCTGACCACTACGGGATCTCTGTGTGTGAGACAAGTACTAAAGAATACAATTAGGAGTGTTATTTATCAAAGGCTGGTTTACCTTCATGTGCTTGTATTGACAGATGCAGATAGTGAGGACTCCGGCCCATCGGCAGTATAGACGTGTCCAAAATACGTCGGAGAAGGCGCTGACTGAGGCTTCCGAGGTGAGGTTGAGGCCGAGACCAAGGCCGCCTTGCCGCGGCCTTTTTCTCCGCCTTCCAGTGGGCCTGGTGGCGATGTGCGGCTTAAGGTCTGAATCGCCCGTATGCAGATGGAAGCACAGGAGCGGGCAGAGACACGTAAGGCCGAGAGGAAGCTGCGTCTGAGGGTCCGCAGCTTATAAATTGAGGCTGAAAAACAGGTAAAATTGTGACAAAATTAATTGGAGTCAAGGAAAGTTGCTCTGCTTGCTCCCGTCTGCCTTGCTGCTGGTTTGCATCTTTGAGCTCCGGATAGCTTTCTGTTTTGAATCTCTATTTACTATCATTCCTTGTTGTTTATATTGCCAAATATAACTTACTCATCAACATACAGTATATTAGATATCACATTAATCTGACATCGCTAGCTTTTTACTAAATCGTTATCGCTAGCACAACACACTAGTATCTCGCTAGCATGTTAACCTGCCATCCGTGCTTGCCGTCTTTTTGAGTCCAACAAACAATTGTGGTAAGTACGACCAGTCAATAAACACGTTGAGTAATGTCTTCTCCTGTTATTGTCACTTGCCTAGCTTAGTTAACTCTGTACATTGTTCTGTTCCGGCTGAAGTAGAGCCCGTGCAGCAGGGCAACTGGGTGACCGTGAGACGCTATAGTCGCGGGACAAAACACCGCTCTCCGTTCCGAATACCATAACAAATAGATTCTCCCCACCCACTGTGAATCCTGTTGAATGTGCCTTAGTTATTGGTGATTCTATCACACTGTAGCAAATTAGCTCTATGAAATATTAATAACCAATCATAAATAGATTATGAATATTTGTGTCAGTTAATCGGGTTAACTTGATGTAGCTACATTATCATTACAACCAATTACTCAGTTCATCCGGTGAACCCTCAATATTGGTTTTTAATTAATTAATAGAAATGTCCTATTTCCGGGGCATGGGAAATGTCTTTCTTTCTAAGTACTACTAAGAGCAAGTAGTCAAGATCTTATGATATGATTAGTGACTCCGGATATGAGCTTGAGGCACGGACAACTTTACGTGTGATATGAACAAGACTTTATTAACTAGACTAAACATTTAAACTACTCTAACATACACATACATACATGCATACAGTTTACCAAGGGAAAGAGAGCTGAAGAAGAATACAGGAAAGCAAGAAGTTATAGCAATGTTTGACATTCAGCAGATCAACAGCCTTGAGCAAACCATCAGTTTAGTTCTAACACGCCCTTTAAAAGGTGTAAGGATACTTAATGTATCAAATAATGAAACTAAGTTTGATACTTGCATGTCTCGCCCATTTGAATTAAACTGTCCTGATGCAATTTGTTGAGGCTCCTGTTAGAGATGCGCGAATGGGATATTATTATTTCTTCCGCAACCGCATCACAAAACTCATCATCTGTCCGCAGCCTGGCACACGCTTGGGGGTCCTTAGAAAACTTCTAGTTTAGCATCATCTTCACATCAGGACTTCTCAGGAAGGATGAACCAAGAGAAAGAGAGAGCTAAGAGAGAGCGAAGAGCAAAAAGAGTCAAGAGCGACCAGCGAGAGCAAATGGTGGAGGTCGATGCAATTTAAAGTGTAAAGATGTCGCACCCTCTGGGAGTCTGTGAGCCAGTAAGAAGTGTTTCCTTTGGAGGGAGATTTTACGACCGTTTGAGTTCAAGCAAGGCGTTTGAATCTGTAATTTCATTGGGTGTTCAAGAAAAGAATCTTCAAGATTCTTATAATACCCATGCGTCACAAAGTTAGCAAATTGCAATGTAAATTAACAAACGGGGAACGAAGATTGGAGTTTATAGAGTTCAAACATGCTACACATATGATTTTGGTTAAACATAGTATGCAAAGTCTGAAACATTAACCCATTAGAGTTTACAAGAAAACAAAGGCCAAACAACATAAAAAGGAAAATCATGAGATGGGAAAATTAGATACATGTTTATACATTCCTCAAGTGGTAATATATATAAAATATATAGGATTAACAGGGTTTATTTCTCCTTCTCAGAAGAATTAAGTGAGAGTCACATCTCTCAGGAATTCCCTTTTTGGGGTCGTAAAGGTTCTTATCAATGTAACCGGACACTGAATTCTGCCAGTGGTGTTAGCTTCATTGTGAGTTTAGTTTCGGGGGAAGTTACACAGATCTTTGTTGGGAGAGTGAGTTTGCCGGACTATTCATTATATATAATGAATAATTTGTGTGTGTGTGATTGGTCCAGACGCTACAAACACGGAACGTGAAAATTGAGACACCAGCCACCATAGTCACATGTTTACCGGGAGCCAGAGCGCCTGACATCAAAGCAAATTTAAAAGTGCTGGCTAATGCTAATTGTAAATTCTCTAAGATTATTATTCACGTCGGCACTAATGATGTTCGACTTCACCAGTCGGAGATCACTAAAATTAATGTTAAAGAGGTGTGTGAACTCGCAAGTACGATGTCAGACACTGTAATTTGCTCTGGCCCCCTTCCTGTTCGAAGGAGTGATGCGATACCTAGTAGACGGTCCACACTCAATGGCTGGCTGTCTAAAAATTGTCAGCAAAATAATATAGAATTGACCCTTCGCTAAGCCACGCCCGAAAACCGCCACAGGCCAGTCATGGCTTAGCAACCGTAACTAGGCGCGGGAGGTCTGGCAAGCTTTCGAGCGAGGGAAACATGCCGAAGCGTTGTGCATACGGATTGTGTAAATCTGATTACAGTTTCTGTACCTGAATATCTGAAAATCTTAAAACACTGTTTATTTCAATCATTTATTTGTTCAGGTGTATTTATTTGTGCATTGCTAATTTGTCTATTTGTTATTATTTAATTACTGAGTATTTAATTGTCTTTAATGCTTGAAATTTATATTAGGTTAGTTGTTTTTGCTAAGGTTTTTTTAAACGCTAAAGTTAAAGGCTAAAGTTTCTTGTGCAAGTGTTCATTTAGCGTGTTGATTTTTTTTTCATGGTATTCAGCTACAATTAAATGTTTTGAAATAAGACTTAGAATAAATGTGAATGATTTCCAAGTTTTTTTTAAGTTTTTTTTATACCTCATTTGAGCCGAAATTAGAAATCCATAAGAATCGGAATCGTTAAAATTCAAACGATACCCAACCCTAGTTGTGACTCAGCAGTGCCATATTATAAAACGTTAAGCAGTTCTGTATCTGTAATATGATATGAAGCAGCACAACGGTTTTCAACATTGATAATAATCAGAAATTGTCTTAGAATGATTTCTGAAGGATCATGTGACACTGAAGACTGGAGTAATGATGCTGAAAATTCAGCTTTGATCACAGGAATAAATTACATTTTATGATAAATGGTAAAAGTATTTCACAATATTACTATTTTTGATCAAATAAATGCAGCCTTGGTGAGCTAATTTTAAATCTTACAGATCCCACACTTTTTGAACAGCAGTTTATGTAAAGTTGGTTAAACTTAAGGAAAAACTATATAATTTGAATGACTACAGACACAAGGATAAAGAAAAACTTGAAGTCTAATATCCAGAGCTATTCATACACTGCACTATTATATTATCCAAATATATAAAACATGTCATTTAATTTTCAAGAAATACAGCACAAGCACAAACAAAACATTCCACATTAGTTTTGAAATTATAAGATTATTCTGTTCAAAAAGCATTGGTGTTAGTGAGTGATGTTCATTGTTAAAGTTATGATCTACACCTGTGTGAGGAACTGACTTCATACATGCACTAAAATACAAGCTGATCAAAAGCTGAAATTATGATTGAATGAATGAAAAGTTAGTTATGAGAAACTCTCCTGTGCAGGAATTTAGTATCTATTGCAGTGACTTTCAGACACTCTCAGATATGTAGCAGCTGGATATGCAGGTGTATCACTGTGTCTCTACTAGTTTATCAAACTACAGATAACATTTTTCATTCAGATCATATACAAAATATGGTGAAACGTCCCTTTTTTAAGAGTAGAAATGCTGAACTTACCCATGTCTGTAGGCATCAGTGCTGTGCTTCAGTGTAATGCTGCTCGCAGTCTCTCCTACACAGACTCAGAGAACAGTTTTAAGAAACAATGTGTCTTTTCAATGGACTGGCTCAGAGTTCAGGGAGCAGACTGACAGGGTCATGATGATGCAGAAACATGCTCTCTTAAAATAAGTGCCAGCAGCAGCTTCAAGATGCAAAGTGTGTGATTCAGAATTACAGGCCACTTTCAGCTCAGTAAACTGAGAGTTGAACCTTAATTTTATTAAAAGTTTAATGTGTTTGTAATTTTATTTAACCTTAATTTTAGTTCAACATAAGACATTAGAAAAGAGGTACTGCTAATGAGCTAAAACTTTGTTTGGTGTGGATTTCTATGAGATTGGACTCTCTGCTAACCTCTAGTGTTCACACATCAAAGTGCTTGAGAAGAGAGCTTTAGCATCAAATTAGAAGCAGTGCTAATTGTAGTCCATTACTGATTCCGAATTACAGGACAAAAATTGAAGTTAGTAACATAATGCATTACGTTACATATTTAAGGTAATTTAATTTGACAACTGTCTGATTACTTTTAGATTACGTTTTACCTTACTCGTTTATCATATTGATTTGAATAGGATAATCTTACCACATTGATATAATACAATAATACACTCTATTCATGAGTTGTATTGGTTTACAAACAGGAAAAATGTCCACATCCACGATACAATTTGTTATCTTTATTGTTTTGAGTTATTAGGAGTATTTAATGGGACAGGTTGTTGTAATGTAGGCTATTTAATATATTGATTAATTAATTTATCCACCTATCCATTCATGTTTGCTTCCAAGATTAATGCGTTCGGATGTGAAACATTATCCGACACAGCACTTTCCCTCACTTTCACCAGCAGAGGTTCTCGTCGAGCTCTGATTTGAAAAGCTGGTGTGCAATGAAACTTTTTCCAATACAGTTGTGTTGAAAGCTTCACTGGTTCATAATTCTTCACTTCAGCATCACTACAGAAAACACAGGCAAAAGGGTATCCGAAATCCAGAAGACAGGCAGAGGATTACAAAAATTAAAAAAGACACATGAAACCAGGATAACACTCAGAAATGCAGAGTAACAACATTCAAGACTTTTGCAAGGAATGACATGGTCTTGTTTATAGAACATGATTCTGGTTCATTGGAGATGAACATATGTATTTATATATATATAAAATATTCACATATATATATATAGGCCTATACAGTGGTTAAAATGGGATTTGGTAGGTAGGGGAAAACTCAAATTTTGTGTAGGTACAACAGGGAAAAATGACTCACCGTGGGACAACATATTGAGTATCGTGGTATAGCAATACTTTTTGGGACAAGAGTGTCACAGTGGCACAACATATCACAATACTTATATACTTGATATTTTAATGGTTTTATTTTGGTCCATCAACACTGATATGTGTAATGTATTGTGTTGCCACTAGAGCGCGCTGTTACGTTGGCTGGGCCAGTGCTTTTCGTGTAAACACCAGCAACGCAGAAGTTCCGCGTTCTTCAGTAAAAGCAGTTATTGTGCAGTCACACTCGTTGTGTTTATTGTCTCCAGTATCTTACATGGTGTCAGAAGTGTAGCATGGCTACCCCACAGTTTGAGCACCCGAAGATTGACTGGGAGGCTGCGTATTTATATCAGGAATTTGACCGTTTTCGGAGCCACGTTATGTTTGTTTTTGATGGACCACTTTCAGAACTAACTGCAAAGCAGCAAGCCGGCTGGCTGGGTACATGGATTTGCGGACAAGGCAGAGAAATTTACAAAACGCTCACCTGGGCTGAAGGTGAGAAAGAGGATCCTGAGAAAGTGCTAGAAAAGTTTGAGAAGTATATCAGACCAAGGAAGAACAAGAGGATAGCTCCCCATCGTTTCAAGCAGAGGAAACAAGACGTAAGTGAGAGCTTCGACCATTTCGTTAAAGATTTACGACTACTGTTAATGGATTGCGCATATCCCGACCCTGACGACATGTTGGTTGACGCGATTATCGTGGGCGTGCGTGAAAAACGAGTGCAAGAGAGACTGTTAGACAAAGGTGAGGAATTAACACTAGCCAAAGCCATTGAAATCCCTCAGCAATATGAGATGTCTCAGAAACAATTGAAAATAGTCCGAGATGATGTTACATGCTCTCAGGTGTCCACTGTAGCAGAAAGTGTTCAACCTAAATTTTCTGGCCAAAGCAGAAAAACTCGCTATCCAGATCGCAAGTTCACTCAGTCAAAGCCCTCAGCTTTCTGTACTAGCTGCGGTAAACATCCCGATCACAAATGGAACGAGGGAAAGTGCCCAGCCAAGGGCTCAACATGCTCTTACTGTCACAGACCCAACCACTGGATGGCGGTGTGTCGTAAACGTGCTGTCCACACACTGAATGTAGAGGCGCTGGAGGAGACTGATGATGAAATACTGAACATTAGCCTAACAGACGTTGTGCTTCCAGCAGCTGCATTAACTTTGGACAAATGGACTGTGCATTTGCTAATACTTTCACAGAGAGTCCAGTTCAAGATAGATACTGGTGCCAAGTGTAACACTTTGACTCTTGATAGCTACCATCAACTCGGGCACACTGGTGAATTGAAGCGTTCTAACAAGCTGTTGCGCACCTACTCTAATCATAAGCTCAAACCAGTCGCTGCCGTAGATTTATCAGTGTACTACAAACAGTGTGCCACCGATGCAGAGTTTGAAATTGTGGATATTGCACAGGAAAGTGTGCTCAGCGGAGCCACGGCTGAAGCTTTAGGTTTGATAACACGGCTGAACTCTGTACAAAATGCTGCTGAAGCTGAGGCTGACTCGCCTGTGGAGGGCATTCTCGAACAAGACATTGTTCCTCAAGGCCTTCGTGACTTTCCTGAGCTAATACGCACTACAGGGACTCAGCTAGGGAAGTACACAATCAAAATAGAGACCAATGCTAAAGGTGTTGTCCACCCTGTGCGCAGACAGCCAGCTGCACTCAAGGGACAGATTGTCCATAAACTGCATGAAATGGAGGAAAATGGCTATATAGAAAAAGTCGAGCAGCCCACTGAGTGGGTCAGTTCAATGGTGGCGGTCTCTCGGGGAGACAAGTTAAGAATTTGCATAGACCCCAGCGACTTAAATAAGGTAATCAAAAGAGAACATTACCCCATGCGCACTGTTGAAGAAGTCGTGTCATCTATGCCTGGAGCACGAATATTCTCAGTCCTTGATGCCAAGTCAGGATTCCTCCAGATTGAGTTAGATGAAGAAACATCATTCCTTACAACCTTCAACACACCCATTGGTAGGTTTAGGTGGTTGAGGCTACCGTTTGGAATAAAATGTGCCCCCGAGATCTATCAGCGGATCATGGATGGCATGCTAGAGGGCATTATGGGAGCAGTGGCCATTATGGATGACATCCTGATTGCGGCCCCCACTGTGAAGATGCACGATGAAATCCTACACAAAGTCATCGAGAGAGCAACAAGCTACAACTTAAAGCTTAACTTCAATAAGTGTCACATTCGGCAGAGCAAAGTCCCATATATTGGCCATTTACTGACTGCAGATGGTCTGAAGCCTGACCCAGCCAAGGTCCAAGCAGTAAGGTGCATGCCAGAACCTGTTGACAAGGAAGGGGTTTGCCGTTTTTTGGGTTTTGTGACTTATTTGTCAAAATTCATACCGAATCTCAGTGAGGAAGATGCACCACTGCGTCAGCTCCTGATAAGCAATGTTGAGTTTGCGTGGCAACCAGCTCAGAAAAGAGCCTTTGCGAGGCTCAAAGAACTCTGTTCACATCCCCCTGTACTGAAGTACTATGACCCATCAGAGCCAGTTGAAATTTTCTGTGATGCAAGCAGCAGTGGATTAGATGCTGTGCTTTTGCAGGACAATCACCCTGTTGCATTCTCCTCCAGGTCTCTGACCGATGCTGAGACCCGCTATGCACAGATAGAAAAGGAGATGCTTTCTATCGTCCATGCATGCACTAAATTTCATCACTATATCTTTGGAAAGTCAGTGACTGTGTATAATGACCACAAACCACTGGAGGACATTTTTAAGAAATCACTTCTTATGCCTGCGCATCCAATGGTACGATCTGACTGTCAGGTATAGGAAAGGAAAGGATATGGAGCTGCCTGATACACTATCCAGGGCGCAACTGTCACACAAGACTCCAGAATTGGAACATTTGGAATGTGTATCCATGCTGAACTATGTGGCTGTAAGTGAAGAGAAGTACGCTGAGCTACAGGAATGCACAAAAAAAGAACTGAGCTCCTTACAACACATCATCCAGCAAGGTTGGCCGGAGCACAGGAGAGATGCCCCAACTACTGTTCAGCCATATTGGGACTCAAAAAGTCAACTGACCATATGTGATGGAGTAGTGTACAAAGGACTGCGTATAGTTATACCACCCACTATGAGACAGCACATGTTAAAACTCATACACCAGTCTCATTTAGGGATTGTAAAAAGCAAGCAGAGAGCACGTGAAGTGCTCTACTGGCCGGGCATGAGTGCAGAGATAGAGGAGGTAGTGAAGAATTGCAGCAAATGTGCCGAGTTCCAAAACAAACTACCAAAATTGCCTCTAAAGCCAACTGAAACCCCAGAACTGCCATTTGAGCTAGTGGCCTCGGATATCTTTGAATTTGATGGCAAGCACTTTATTCTTCTCGTGGATTACTTTTCAAAATTCATTGAAGTGGACGAGCTTAAAGATCAGCGAAGCCGTACTGCCATTGAAATACTGAAATCACAGTTCAGTCGTCATGGGATTCCTACTGTCCTACGAACAGACAATGGGCCCCAGTATGCGTCAGAGGAGTTCAGAGACTTTTGTGAGAGCTATGGCATATCACATCTTGCATCATCACCTCACACACCTCACTCAAACGGAGAGGCTGAGCGTGCAGTACAAACAGTGAAAAGACTTTGGAACAAAGCTTCAGACAGACATTTGGCATTGCTGGACTACAGAACAACCCCGCTGGAGGCGGTTGAGTTGTCCCCAGCGCAGTTGCTCATGGGCAGAAGACCCAGAAACAAACTCCCTGCAGCTCAACAACTGCTTGTCCCAAAGGCTTACAACTCTTTGAAAGTCAGGCACCTTCTCAACAGGTCCAAAGCTTCCCAGAAGTACTACTACGACAAAGGCAGGACGATGCACTCTCGCCCTGCGCTGGTGCCAGGTGAAGAAGTCAGAATGCAGCCCTACCCCGGCCACTCCAAGTGGTCTCCAGCTGTTGTCATCAAGCAACATAGCCGCACACCCAGGTCTTACATCGTAAACTCTGGTGGCATGGAGTTCCGCAGGAACTGTCAGCACCTTCGCAAAAGCACTGCAAGAGCGAATCACTTCCCTCACCTCATGCAAGATGAGCCTTGGGAGGAGTTTCCCGATGTCCGCCCAGAACAAGAGGAACTGATTCCTCCCCTAGTTGGGACTACAGCATCACCTGCCAAGGAACCCCTGAATGTGGGTCAACCACAGCCTACTCTGCCCTACACCACTAAGATTGGCAGAGTGGTTAAGCCCCCTGAAAGACTGGATTTGTAGTTGCTACCTGTCAGGAGTCAGATGAGTCCAGTAGTGAAACAATCCAGTAGGCCTACTGTTTGTTGATAGCTTTCAATAGTTGGTAATGATCTCAAGTTTCTCCTGAATAGTTAAAGAAATATGTCAAGTGTGGTGCCTCTGTATAACGTCATTAATAAGTTTGAAGGTACCTTGAGGATTTTGCTTAAGAAACCTTCAGTTGTATTAGTTTACTATATATTGTATCCCCACAAATAGGCAGAAAAAGGGGAGATGTAATGTATTGTGTTGCCACTAGAGCGCGCTGTTACGTTGGCTGGGCCAGTGCTTTTCGTGTAAACACCAGCAACGCAGAAGTTCCGCGTTCTTCAGTAAAAGCAGTTATTGTGCAGTCACACTCGTTGTGTTTATTGTCTCCAGTATCTTACAATATGATGACGATACTATGTTAAAATTACTGAACACTGGGACAAAAATTGAGCCCTGGCATTGTAGCTACATTGGCCCACATCACCCCACAGCCATGTGCATTTAAATGGGACGTAGTTAGGGGGGTGCGGGAGAGAAAATTTTAATTTCTCTGACCTACATATGTGCAATTTAAGACTTTTGAAGGTAAAAAAAATGGATAATAAATAGCTTTAAAACCATGTCAGTGTGCATTCGATTATTTGTCAATACCTGCTCTCTCATCTTAATCTTTCTTTTTCTCTCAGTCTCCTTATCCTTATCCAGTCTTTTCATTTCCGTCTGTGTCAATGAAGAAAGTAAACATAGGCTCAACTGATGAGTTTTATGAATTATTTTCTTAGATAAGTTAATTTACTCAAGGCTACCAGATCAGCATTGCCAATAGGAACCTTCTACAAGCTTTGGAATTTGAAAGGTAATTTTAAATAATACAAATTATAGGCTACGTTTAAAAAAGTTAGTGAAATTGGCACACGTTCAGTAGACACGTGATGTGGAAACGCGTCAAAGCATAAATATGCAGCATTAATGCACGGTGATTTTGAACGAATATTTAATGTCGATAATGGTTACATAATGTTAAAACTAATCCTGCTATTGATATCTTTGTAAGACTGCCGACCCTATAGAACAGTGGCAAGGGAAAACAATGTCCGGCCCCTGCATAGGCCTATATAACTTATATAATCCATGTCAGTTGTACCAAAATACTAGACTGTTCCACTGACACAATAACAGAACAACCGTAAAGTGAGACATCTCTGCTGCTGAAAAAATATGATCGATGTATTAGATATGAACGATTTTGGTAAAAAAAAGAAGAAAAAAAAGAAAGAAAAACATTTTTTTTTTTTCAATTTAATGTATGATTGTATTTAATTGTTTGATTACACAAGTTAAAATGAGAAAATATTAAAAGTCAGATGCAGAGTTGTATGCAGTTCTTCTGTCTACATCTCATCCAGAACTGTAGGTGTCAGTAACGCTCAGCTTTTCCCTCGGTCATTCCCCAAAGCAGGAAGAGCACTCTCAACACAAGCATCATTCCTGATCCTGATCCTGATCCTGCAGGAGGGAAGCCGTGGGAAAGCAACAACACAACATGCGTCTGTCCTGAACTAAAGTAAGGAAACATGGAAAACGAGCGTCTGTCTTTGTGGGAAATATGTTTGTAGATTCTTCTTTGGCTGTGCTTGTAACCCAAAAGGCATTTAAAAAAAATAATGGTTGCATATGATGCCCAAAATTATTATTATGTAGGCTGCTTACTGAATTGTGGTACTATGATACTCAAAGATGTTGACTAAATTCGGCACCTTAGTAGGTTTTGAGAGCTTAATGGCCAGAATGCTGTAACTACAGCTGACTGTGTTTGGAAATCTTTTTCTGTTCGATCGCTGCACATGTTTATTACTGCATGTTTATTACTGCATATCTAGCTAAAATGCTCTGAATATTTAACAATGCTCAACGCTGAGGATTATTTACTCACCTGGATGGGTCAGTGATTCAGATTTTCACTTGCCCAAAGTTTTCACTGTCCCTGCTAATTTTTTTTTAAAATTAATTTGAAAACATGTTTTCGTTGTTTTTGACCCATGTAACCTAGTATCCTGATAAATGAGTTTGTTACGACACTAAAATGTTAGATACCAGTCTCAATGTCACAATTCTTTATTTCGATATACCAAGGCAAAAACTACTAGGCTAATATGGTTTAAATGAACATATAAATTACATGATATAAGACCAATAAATGCAACAGAACAAAGATGCAAATGAAAAAAAAAAGTGCTTTAAGTTCTTCAGGTTGATCTAACAGTTGCTAATATACAGAAATGCTACATAAACGAGGGAATGAATTGTTAAAGGGATAGTTCACCCTAAAATGAAAATTAAGTAATTTACTCGCCCTGTTGTTGATCTAATGTGCCTGTCTTTCTTTTTCGAGCCACAAAAGGAGAATTTAAAGAGTATCCCAGAATGATCCGTATATTCCAAGTGTTCTGGGGTTTATGATCAGGTTTGGTGAAAAACAAACCGAAATTTAATGTGTTATCAACCCTCTAAGGACACACTGAAGCTAAAGTCCACATTGGCTAGTACATTTTTATTTTTATTTTTTTACTTGTTAGACTTTTTACATGGAATGCCAGAACAATGCCGATAAAATGTATTGCATAAATATAATATACAATTATAAAATGTAAATTTCAAATACTGTTTAACACAAGTAAACAGTCTGTAATACAATAAGAAAAATAATGACACTACAAGCAATAGCACAAGTAAACACAATAGAACAGATACAAATTAAATAAACAGTGCTTTTCAAGTTTTGCAGGTAGATCTCACAGTAGTGAGATTATTAAATATAGATTAATCCTTATTAAAGTTACAGAAGTTATTCAGTCAAGAGCATTGAGTAATTTTTGTTTGTTTTTGTAGTGAGTCTTTTGTTGTTTGGCTAACATTAAAAACATAGACAGCTGCAGGAATATTAGGCTGCTGTCACTTTAAAGGAAAAGTTCGGTATTTTACACTTAAAGCCCTGTTTTAAGATCATTTCTGATGAAATAGAACGGTTAAGATTGAAATTTTGACAAATGCTGCTGTCCCGGGAATTTTCGGTTTCTGTGTTAGCACCTCCCACCTCCACAATGGTTTCATAGGGGCACTGGAAGAATCATTCATAAAACGCATTAAACTTTAGTTTATAAAGACGTGAAACTCACCGAGTGATCTGGGGTGTTCACTGATATGCTCACACAAAAATCGCTGCAAAAGATGCTACGGCATAATAGTGCAACTTCTGTTTCATGCTGACTTTAATGATATTCCCAGTCCAGTGTAGATGCCTGAACCTCACTGCAGCAGTTTAAGGGTGAAGGAAGTTTGACTCCGTGTCCTTTCCCTCCTCAGGTTGGCTATGGCGCTCAGCCTGTGGGTTATCGCGGTGTTCCCGCTGTTCTGCGGGGCGCAGGGGCCGGGGGACGCGGGGGACGGGGGTGTTTTCCAGCCCCAGAGTGCCCTCACTGACATGGAGTTCGCCTCTGTCAGCTCCTACCGCGGCCCTGGAAACACTGACCCTCGGCCCAATAAAGAGCTGCCTATCCTCCTGTGGTGGAGCGCCAATCTCTTCCCGCACTTCCCAGGAGACACGGAGCGCGTGGACTGTTCCCGCTCGTCCTGCCTAGTCACGAGCAACCGGAAAGTTCAGTTGTATCGTCGCACGGCATCCGTTATTTTCTACGGCACGGACTTCCGTGCGTACGAGGCTCCGCTGCCACGAATGCCCCATCAAACCTGGGCGCTTTTCCACGAAGAGTCTCCCATGAACAACTACCTTCTGTCTCACAGTGTTGGGATCAGGCTGTTTAACTACACGGCCACGTTCAGGCGGGAGTCGGACTATCCGCTGACGCTGCAGTGGTTGCCCTCGCTGGATTATCTTCTGGCGCCGACGGCCGTCCCTCTGCTGGAGAAGAACCGCTGGCGACGGGCCGGTCTCGCCCCTGTGCTCTACATGCAGTCCCACTGTGATGTTCCTTCGGACCGGGACCGCTACGTTCAAGAGCTCATGAAGTATATAGAGGTTAGTACTCCCTGTAGTCAATCATTGTAGCCCTTAAAACTCAATTTTTTTCATCACAAAAATGACATATTTAACAAAAAAAAAATCCTCCTTCATGTCTTAAAATATCTTGTTACGAATGTAACTCGACACCCTTGCCTCATTTAGTATGCGCGGTTCTATGAATATGCAAATGAGCCCCGCCTCCACTCACTCACTCACTCACTCAGAGATCCACTCGTTGACGATCACACGTTGATCTGATTGGTTACAAGGTAGTTTGTGACGTCAGAAACACCAGCGATTTCAAAGCGTGTTTTTGAGACTGTCTTTGGTTCACTGCAGTTTTAAGCAGAAAATACTCAGCAATGCTGTCGACTTATGAATTTACACATGGTTTGTCTTACAGCATATTAAAAACACCACATAGACACATAAACAACATTAAAAGCTGGATTTTCACCACAGGGGAACTTTAAAACACTAAAAACCAGTTCACACAAAGGAGGGTAACTATAATGATAACGAATTGTGAAATACTCTATAATAAACACACTTGTGACCTCATCACATCAGTATTATAACTGTCCCACTTTTGTTGCTTTGTTTGTTTTATGAAACCTTGCCAGCTTTATAGTAAGCGTTTTATGAAATCAATAAGCCCAGTGAAGTTTACAGTGATTTTAGCCCCTGTTCTTTAATCACAGTAAACCATTTAGTCCAGTCATTTTATTGAAAAAGGTTGAACAAATTGCAACAGAAGCAAACTCAACTGATTTTGTATACACACATGCACACATGCATGTATACATATAAGAAAAAAATTATATTTATATATAAAAAATGTATATTTATATATAATATAAATTATAAATAAATATATACAGTATATACATGCAAATATTTCTTAAATATATACATTCATGTGTGTGTATTTATTTATATATATATATATATATGTATACAAAATAATTATACACAGTGCACACACATATACTGTATTATGTAAACACAAACTTTTATTTTGGATGCGATTAATCTTTTCCCAGCCCTAGTAAAAATATTAACCGTTAGATTTCACCATGAAAACTAGTTGATTACTCAACAAATAGCCAGCAATACATTGTATGGGTCAAAATTATTGATTTTTCTTTTATGCCAAAAATCATTAGGATATTAAGTAAAGATCATGTTCCATGAAGATATTTAGTAAATTTCCTACCGTAAATGTATAAAACATTTATTCTTCTGAGTGAATGCAGGACAATCACGAAAATAAATGCACAACTTTAAAGGCGATTTTCTCAATATTTCGATTTTTTTGCACTCTCAGATTCCAGATTTTAAAATAGTTGTATCTCGGCCAAATATTGTCCTATCCTAACCATACTTCAATGGAATGAGATTTATACATAATAAATAAGCTATTTCAAAAAATTGACCCATGTGACTGGTTTTGTGGTCCAGCGTTACACATCACAGTAAACCACTGCTTCACACTGCACAAATATGAGACTTTCTATAGTGCAAATGTTGAGTGCCTTAGTTCGCACATACTTTCAAATGAAGTACACTTTGAAAGGCTATGTGTTTGTCTTCAAAACTCATCGTAACTTGTTTCGTCTCCTCAGATCGACTCGTATGGGAAGTGCCTTAACACCAGAGCTCTGCCTGAGCACCTGGAGGACACGAGCACCGCCACCGGTGAGGACGTGCGCTTCATGAGCTTCGTGGGCCGGTATAAGTTCCACCTGGCGCTGGAGAACGGCCTGTGCTCGGACTACATGACGGAGAAGCTGTGGCGGCCCATGCACCAGGGCTGTGTGCCCGTCTACAGGGGCTCGTCCTCGGTGTCCGACTGGCTGCCTAACAATCGCTCCGCTATCCTCGTTGATGATTTCCCTTCTCCTCGAGAGCTGGCGGAGTTCATAAAGGCTCTGGATCAAGACGACGAGGAGTACTCGCGTTATCTGGAGTACAAAACGCCCAGTCGCATCACTAACCTGCGTCTGCTGGAGGGGCTGGAGAGCAGAGAGTGGGGCGTCAATGACATGAGTAAACCCAACTACCTGAACGGCTTCGAGTGCTTTGTGTGTGACCGGGAGAACGAGCGTCTGGCGGCGCTGAAAGCGCACCGGAAGAACCCGGAGCTGAACCCGCCGCCTCAGCCGAAGATGGCCAACAGCTCACACATGGGCTGCCCGCTGCCCAGTCCTGGACACGGCCCGCTGGAGAGCATCGACCCAAACGACAGGTGAACACCGCTTTCATTCATCACCATTTGATAAATCTGGGCATTTCACTCGTAAGGCTCACTGAAGTGCCTTGGATCGCGCAGCTTTGTTTAATGCGTTGACGTAATTTCCACTGGAACGGGAAGGTAAGGCGGGACATATTGAGTGGCTCCTCCCCCTTTTCAAATAGCCAATACCGTTTAGTTTCCCTCACAAAATGACAGCACAATGGAAGCGAATCCGAGCGCTGATGATACGCTGGATTCAATAGTAGAGCCTTTTCAATAGTAGAACCATTGTACATTTGGAAAACGTGATAAAAGCGTTTGAGCAGCCGAACACACTTCTCCAAAGTGTTTATTCACTTGTTTCTTCTTGTTTATTCATAACCTTAAGGCTAACATATTCATACTCAAAGCTAAAAAACTTAAATTAGTATTTCAGGGGGCCTCTAAGGGTGTGTTCACAATTGTTTGGCATGTTTGGTTAGACTTAAACAAACTCTGGTGCGATTGCTCTGTTCTTTTGTAGAAGTGTGAACGCTGCCATCTGAACCCTGGTGCGCACCAAACAAACTCTGGTGTGGTACGAATGAAATATGAATCCAACACGGACCAAAGACACCTAAACGAACCAAAAACAGGACGTGATATCACAAGATCCCACGCTAAAAAGGACGCTGCTAGGGGTGTGCGATATATATTGTCTGCGATAATATCGTGATTGTTGTTATAACGATGTGCAATCTGACATTATCGAGTATGTCCTTCACTTTACAAAAACACTTAGAGACTAGAGAGTGCACTCGTACACTGAATGATGTAGGTTAGACTAGTGCACTTGTGCATTTAGAGCGCACACTTTCACTGTGTGATTTACTTTATTAAAATGCATAATGCCCTCAATGTTCAAGATAAATGCCAAAAATACCTCTGTCTTTTATATTTATATCATTTATTATAGTTAATCAAAATCACACGAAGAGTGCCGTTTTTTTCTCCAAATATCAGCATGTAATTTTGATTCACAAAGTTCAATAAACAATAAAGTTAATATTAAGTAATATTAACATTTTAGACACAATATTGTTTTTGCTCCGTTTCACCAATGAAAAATAGTTCCTAACAAAACCACAGGAGTGTTTTGCGTCTGAGAAACACACAACGGTGTTTCATTACTGAATGAACGAATCAATTGAATGAATGATTCAATGACTCGCTCATTAACAGTGACTTGCTGCCACCTACTGGCAGTTTAAATTTCACATTTAAAGTATCTTTTCAATATTCAGCATTTTATGTTTAAAGCATCAGCACATTATTCCTGTGTGTGTAACTGCAGGTTAAACGCGTCGATGTTCCTCTGATCTGCATTAAACAGTGTGTGTAAAGCATCTAAACTTCAGATGCAGCGTCTGTGTTTCCTCTGCAGTGCAAACATGAGTTTTGTTAAAACTGATTTGATTGGTAACAGCACTATAGTGTCTTATTATTCTAACAGAGTTCATTGATTAAATGTAAGAATTTGAGACGAAAGATGATGCATACATTTAATTAGTTTAAAAAATTGCTTTTTAAAGGTGAAAATCAATGTAAACTGATTGGAAAAGCATATTTCTGAACACCTCACAGAATATGAAGGATATCAGACACTTTAGGAGTCCTAAACCTGACAAGGTACAAAGTACACAATAACACTCAGCAAATTATCGTTATTGATAGAATCCCAGAAAGTATTGAGATATAATTTTGTGCCAATATCACACACCAGAGTTCGGTTCAGGCGTCAGAAGCGAGTCTCGTCGCAGAAAATCTTCATTTGTGTGCAAATGGTTTACTCCTTTACACATTTTATAAGCTTTTCTCGTGTTCTCAGCTGGTCAAAATACCATCATATCAACATCCATACAACGAGCAACATCGTTTCTGATTTTGTAAAAAAAAAAAAAAAAAAAATTAAAGTGTGAAATGACAGTGGATGCTAAGAAAACCAGGACTACATTTATTTTTTTTGTTCCTGATCAAAAGAACTGAACTACTAAAAGTGTGAACACGCCCTAAAAAAAAGATGGCAAATATGTGTTGTGACTCCTGTTTCATGTTGCTCTGAGTAAGTGTGTGTGTGTGTGTGTGTGTGTGTGTTTATCCTCAGCTGGCTCCAGATGTGGCCGCAGGACTACTGGCAGAGTCTGGATCAGGCCGAGGGTTTGGAGTCGCTCATCCGGCACAACGAGTCCGAGCCGTCGCTGCTGTGGCGGCACATCCAGAGCATCGCTGTGAGGAGAGCCAGAGGAGCCTGAGCTCGCGTGATGCGGCAGTACAAACGCGCTTCAAGTTTGTGCACATAAGAGTCATTTGTGATATTTCTAGCTAAACGGACACAATCACAATCATTATTGTCACTCCATGCCGATATTTCCCATCAGTATTACGCATTCATTGTGAATGTTCATCAGCTCTGTTACTCTGAGGGCTTCGGCTGATGTTGAGCGTCTCGTCACAGAAGGATCTCACTGCAGTTATGATCAACATTTATTTGCATGATAGTTTTTAAGAGAATCTCATGAAACGCATCAGGTCACATTTTTAGGGATGCATGATATATCTGTCACCATATTGGCATCGGCTGATATATGTTTATTTTTAATGTTACGGTTTAGGCTCGTTAAGAAAATTTGGCCCGAAATATTAAAGCCGATGATGAATAATGTATAATTTCCTTCAGCGGAGACACTTCAGATGCTCACGGTTCATCATGATGTTTTTAAAATGCTTGAAATACTTTGGAATCACTTCAAAAAAGGAAGATATGATTTAGTTCAACATGTGCAGCGCAAGTCTGTCATATAGGGTACATACAATTATAATGTGAACATCATAATTGTGTGTTTGGGACATGACTTTTAATGGTGAGACTTTTGTTTTTGTAATCAGGCTCTCAAAAATTATATAAATATTTGGACTTGTTATCGGCTTACAAATATAAAGAATTATCGGTGTTGGACAAAATGTTCATATCGGTGCATCCCTGCACATTTCACTTCAAAAATCAAAATGAAAAGATTGTTTTTAGGACTGATATGTGGAGAGGGAGTTGACTTTTTCATGAGTTATATATTATAACTCGTCTATATATTATAAAATAATGAAATGTGTCCTTTATGTATCTGGATTAATTTTTTTAATGGTAATGTTCGGTTTTGACAAATGCAGCTTTTCTGAAATTTTTTTTTTTTAAGCATTTTTTCACATTCCAGTAATGGGAATTTGGGGTGGACGAGGGGGAGGTTGTATATTGTCATTAAAAGTCCTGAATTGGTGTCAATAAGCAAAATGTAATGTTTCCGTAATTTTTGACTGATATTAGACCTGCAGTTGTTGAATTATTCATGTGATTTTCCTATAAAACTCCTGAGACCTGTTGTTTATATATCTCAAGTGTTTGCAAAGCTCAGTATTTTTTTTATGCAATATTTATATATGTATATTTTTTATTGCACAATCTTGTAACAAAACAATAAAATGAGAATACGACTTTATTCATGAGAATGTTGCGTTACAGTAATTCTGATTAGCGATGCAGGATACATATTTTCATAATGAAACAGTTGCTGAATCATTACGTCAATAATATTATTTCTTCAAAATGGTTTCTGATGATTAAATAGGACAACGACACATGCATTCTTATTGTCTTGATGGCTAAACATTTAAAGGAACAGAATAAAAAATATGCAAAATAGCGTTCCTACTATTCTAGCACTAGAAAACCTTTTAATGAACATGTTCAGAATGTTTTCCAGCGTTACAGAATATGCTAACGTCTCCTGTATCAGTGAGGGAAGAGGAAGAGGAGCTTGTTTTGGGTCAGTACGAGTCATATAGGCGAGTGTGGAGGGATATTTCTGCAGATCTCCTCACAGCACATTGGAGTAGCAGCTCTCGCAGTGAACCGTCCCACCGTGGAGGAACATGTTGTACAGCAGATCTCCCATCGGTTTACTGCAAATACCACACTAGGGTGGAGAGGGCAAAGAAATTCAATACACATTTCCATTATAGCATGTTGTCATGTATCAGTAAGGACAACAGGGTAGTGTGTCACAAACAAGCATCCAGCATATTGTGCCATAAACATCAGAGAGGAGTCTGGGGGAAAGCGGATACCGGATATTACCTTAAAGCAGGACGGGTGACAGGATATGTTCAGGTGTTCGATGGTGATTTTAGCATCGTTTCCCACCGGTTCTCTACAGTATGTGCATGAAGTCACATCTCTACTGAGGACAAAATGAGGTCATTAGTTCAGGATCATGTGACTAACTAAAAAACTACGGTAACACTTTCTATGAAGCCCATGCTTATAAGTATAAATGGAGCTATAATTTATAAGTAGTACTATTTAATAAATCTATTTATAAAGACTCATTAAGACCTATACTGCATTATACACTGAAAAAAACTAAAGTACTAAGTAAAATTTACTTAATTTTTCTTTGCCAAGTTTTTGAACGCATATTTTTTAAGTACATTTCAAATAGAGAATTAAAGGGTTAGTTCACCCAAAAATGAAAATGATGTCATTAATGACTCACCCTCATGTCGGTCCAAGCCCGTAAGACCTCCGTTCATCTTCAGAACACAGTTTAAGATATTTTAGATTCAGTCCGAGAGTTTTCTGTCCGTCCATTGAAAATCTATGTTCGGTATACTGTCCTTGTCCAGAAAGGCAATAAAGACATCATCAAAGTAGTCCATGTGACATCAGTGGGTTAGTTAGAATTTTTTGAAGCATCGAAAATACATTTTGTTCCAAAAATAACAAAAACGATGACTTTATTCAGCATTGTATTCTCTTCCGGTTCTGTTGTCAATCCGCGTTCACGAGTCCGCAGTGACGATGCTGACGTAAGACGCTGCTGACGTGTTATCTGGTGCGTCCGTGTATTCGGGTTCAAATAAATATGTCTGGTTAAAAAAAAATGCAAGTCTTCCCCTGTGTCGCAATCCTTAGACATGTTTGTGAAGATTGTTTCGTTTACAGCGTGCGTCTCCCTCAGACTGTAAACGAAGCTCGGGCGCACCAGACACACGTCAGCTCGTCTTACGTCAGCAGCGTCACTGAACGCGGATCCCCAACAGAACCGGAAGACAATACAATGCTGAATAAAGTCATCGTTTTTGTTATTTTTGGAACAAAATGAATTCTCGATGCTTCAAAAAATTCTAACTAACCCACTGATGTCACATGGACTACTTTGATGATGTCTTTATTTCCTTTCTGGACAAGGACAGTATACCGTACATAGATTTTCAATGGACGGACAGAAAACTCTCGGACTAAATCTAAAATATCTTAAACTGTGTTCTGAAGATGAACGGAGGTCTTACGGGCTTGGAGCGACATGAGGGTGAGTCATTAATGACATCATTTTCATTTTTGGGTGAACTAACCCTTTAAGTAAACTCTACTTAACTAAGTTAGGTGAAAGTAACAAAGAAAATAAGTCATTTTAACTTGGCTAGTAAAAGGTTGAGTAATATCTATTTAGTTGAAGTTTCCTTGGCAATACATTTCACTCAAACAATATAAATTTAATTAAACCACTCTTATAGAATATATATATTTTTTTCTTTTTTTTCTCTTATAGAATATACGCTTCACTCAGAAACATCTATGTGAATAATACAATAGAAATTGTGCAAGACACCATATTTACATTTCAGTAGTACTAGTTACATATTATGTGAACGCAGAGACGTCAATACTTTGTAGACAATACACAATGACGGTAACATTTGATGGGTCGTTTTTGTGTTTGAAAGTGTCATTTTGAGGAGAAAATTAACTCAAATGTCACAAAATGGCAAGTTACTAATCCTAACAACAAAAGCAATGATAAAACAGTGTAAATACAGTGAAACATAAACCTCATTCATTTGTCAAGGCCCAGCGCATAATGGGAACACCAGTATCAGAAATGTTGAGCAATTTTACTTAATTTTATAACATTGATATTTACACTTTCATTTCTACACACTGGAATTGAGTACTAATAAAAAATGTACTTAGTTTTCTTAATTCTTGCCTGAACTAACTTTTTCATGTAAATTACATTGTTTTTTTCTGTAGTATTTACTTCACCACAGAATCATTTTTATCCGTGTAAGAACAGTTATAGTTACATTTATATTATTTTTATAACTACTTTTTCAATGCGTTTGCTCATAATCCATTATACACTGATTTATAAGTGTTAATTAGTCTCGTATGGCTCCATGAATGCATTTATAAAGATGCAGCCTGCATTGCTATAATGTTATTATATTATAGTTAAAATAGTAACTTGTATTTCTGTCGAATAAGTGCAATATTGTTATTAATAGCCGTATTGTGTTCTTATAAATACTTATTGTGAGTGATAAAACAGTTACTCACTCTATAAAAGCATCATTGATGACTTTAAGTGAAAACATAGGATGCCATTTCCCTAAACAAATGTTAAGAAATCATGAATATTTGCTCACTATACATTTTGAGTTGTTTACTTGTAAATGCAACTAATGCACCCAGCCCTGATTGTTACACACTGAACAGTCTTTATAATCATAATACTATACTGTGCATTTCCCACAAAAGGCATGAATGTGCGCGCGTGTGGATTCATAACTCCAGAGATGTGTCGTGTCCTTGTCTGCGTGGCGTACTGTGTGTTCAGTGATATAAACATGTCACCTGGAGTAGTGGCTGCTGGGACTGCTGTAGTTGTAGCTGGAGGATGTTGAAGACACGTAGTCGGAGGAGGAGCCGCTGTATGAGGGAAGAAGGGCGTATGGTAGACGACATTGTATTGATCCAGCATGATGTATAACAGTTATGATAAAAACAGGGCGCATCCAGAAAAGTATTGCTGTCCACACCCAGACAGCAACATAGTGTCGGCCCAGATCCGGCCCACATCCGGTACACCTTGAATCCTCACAGCCCGGATGTGGGCCGGATCCGGGCCAACACTATATTGCTGTCTGGGAAGTGTGTATCGCAACTGCTCAGATCCGACTTGTGTGTCCATGCAGCTCTTTAGTTTTCAGGAATATCTGCATTGGTTTCTATGGCCATGACGTTGCGTTGGTAGGAATACGGCAAAATAACAATAACAACCGCAACACGGAGGGGTTTGCAATAGAGATGTTGACTTATTTAAATTTTTCAGCACGGAAATGTGTTTCCGGCGCGCTGGACTACTGTGTTCTCTGAGGCAGAAGTGTGTGAGCGGCTTTATTCTGCGCTTGTCTCCGTCGGTTTACAAATATGTCTCTGTATATCGTCATTTTCTGCTCGTCCGGCACTTTGCAACAACACAGCATTGTTTCGGCGGCGAAACAATTTCCTATAACAATGTTTCCTATAACAACGTCTGACGTTTGCGCTTTACGTGGCGTGAGAAAGTCACATAAACTGAAATCCTATCAGAGGGGTCCCACTAACAGATTTCCAGAAATGCGATTTGAATAGGATTTCAAACCAAATATGAAACATATGAATAATTCTGACCGGATTTCAATCGGATATGCACAAAAATCGGATTTGATCTGAACGTAGTGTCGGTCCACATGGATGTGGGCCGGATGTGGGCCGACACTATGTTGCTGTCGGGGAGGTTTGTGCTCCGGGTCCTGATCACCCTGTCGAGGTGTATTTTGTGCATCACTGTACAGAAGTATACGCCCCTTGACCTCCGCTTCACCCATGCATTTCATGCTCATTTTGATTCAGATTTTTTTAATTATTTCTATATCATATGCAAGCCATTTTGGTGCTGTGTTGAGTCTTAAATCTGGATCCTGAAGCAAACCAAATGAGAACCGAATTATTCTAAGAAAATAATGCCTTCAGCTTACCTGCTGTCAGGTAGTGAATTATTCACATATTCCTTAACAAAGACAAACCCCCTAGAAAACAGAGAACAAAGACGATCACATGTTAAACAGGACAGTAATAACCCGGTTCAACAATCGGCTTTCATTGGAAGAACACTTACTTCCTGGACTCAGATTCGGGGATCTTCTCCTGGGCCGAACTCTCCACTGTTGTGGAGCGGGTTGTGTTACTACAAGACAAAACAGTCAGTTTGTGAGTAATGCGGTCTCAGACATGACACATGCACACTATCACACACCTGGCAGTGAAGCTTCTCCTGTACTTTTATGTTAATCATGTGTAATCACGTATAACTGTTT